>NC_050579.1:230783010-231094373 GCF_011100635.1 Trichosurus vulpecula | reverse complement strand
AAGCCAGGGGCAAGCCCCACTTCAGCAAACCAGTGGCAGTTCCTGAGCTCTAGGGTGGTGGTACAGGCAAAAGCAAAGCAACCAAAAAGGCAAAAAAAAAAAAAAAACAACCCAGGAACCCCCACATGCCTTAGCATAGCCAGGGGAACCAGCAGACTCCAGCTCAGAGAACCACCATGTGTGTACAGCCCTGGGCAGATAGGCATCCCCCAGCAGCTGACCTCCATGCATTCAGTGCAGCCATAGGTGAATAAGTGTCCTCCAGTGGCCAAACCTCCTTGTTTTCTGGTGCAACCCTGGGTGGGCAGACATCCTCCAGTAGCAGACCTCCCTTTACTTCAGCATTGGCCCCAGGTGAGCAGGTATCCTCCAGCAACCAAATCTCCCTGTGCTTCAGCGCAGCACTGGGGAAATGCAGAAAAACCCCACCTGGCCTCAGTGCGCGCGCACACACACACACACACGACTAGGACCCCAACTCAGCACCAGGTAAGCTTCCAGACCCCTATGGCTTCCAGCTGCCAGCACCTGATGCACCAGTACACAAAGCCAGTGACCAGGCCCCTGGCCCCCAGCACAAGAAGCTTGGGACAGTGCCCTCTGTGCTCAAGCAGGAGAGCTCAACTTTAAAAGCCAGGAAATAGTCAACAGCATAAGCAAAAAGCAGAAAGAACATTGACCGTAGAGAATTACTATGGTGACAGGGAAAGTCAAAACACAAACTCAGAATAAGACAACATTGTCAATATACCTACATCTGAAAACCTCAAAGGGAAATATCAATTGGTCCCAAGCCCAAAAAGTTTCTTGATAGAGCTCAAGAAAGATTTTAAAAGTCAAATAAGAGAAGTGGAAGAAAAATTGGGAAAAGAAATGAGAGGTATGCAAGAGAGAGTCAACAGCTTGGAAAAGGAAGGACAAAAATTGTCTGAAAAAAACAGCAAAGTACAATTGGCTGAATGGAAAAGGAGGTACAAAAATCCACTGAAGAGAAGAACTCCTTAAAAAGCAGAATTGGCCATATGGAAAGGAAGGTACAAAAATTCACTAGGAGAACTCCTTAAAAAGTAGAATTGGTCAAATGGAAAAGGAGGTACAAAAGCTAACTGAAGAAAACAATTCATTAAAAATTAGAACTGGCCAAATGGAAGCTAATGACCCTATGAGACATTAAGAATCAGTCAAACAAAATCAAAAGAATGAAAAAAATAGAAGGAAATGTAAAAGACCTCATTGGAAAAGCAACTGACCTGGAAAATAGATCCAGAAGAGATAATGTAAGAATTATTGGTCTACCTGAAAGCCATGATCAAATCCCCAATTAAATATCAATTTAGAAACTGTGAAAATCAAAGGACTGATTAATAATATTGAAATTAAGAAAACTATTAAACTAATAAATAAAACTAAGAGCTGGTTTTATGAAAAAAAAACAATAAAATAGATAAACCTCTGGTTAATTTGATTAAAAAAAAACAGATTGCCAGTATCAAAAATGAAAAAGATGAATTCACCACCAATGAAGAGGAAATCAAAACAATCATTAGGAGCTATTTTACCTAACTGTATGCCAATAAATCTGACAATCTCAGTGAAATGGATGAATATTCACAAAAATATAAATTGCCCAAATTAACAGAGGAGGAAATAAAATACTTAAATAACCCCCTTTCAGAAAAAAAAAATTGAACAAACCATCAATGAACTCCCTAAGGAAAAATCTTCCAGGCAAAATGGATTCACAAGTGAATTCTACTAAACAGTTAAAGAGCAATTAATTTCATTATTATATAAACTATTTGGAAAAAAATAAGCAAATAAGTCCTATCAAATTCTTTCTATGATACAAATATGGTTCTGATACCTAAGCCAGGAAGAGCCAAAATAGAGAAAGAAACTTATAGACCAATTTTCCTAATGAAAATAGATGCCAAAATTTTAAAGAAAATATTAGCCAAGAGATTACAGCAACTTATCATGAGGATAATACACTATGACCAAGTGGGATTCATACCAGGAATGCAGGGTTGGTTCAATATTAGAAAAACTATCAGCATAGTTGACCATATAAATAACAAAATTAACAGAAATCATATGATTATCTTCATAGATGCAAAAAAAAACTTTTGATAAAATACAGCACCCATTCCTATTGCAAATGCTAGAGAGCATAGGAATCAATGGAGTTTTCCTTAAAATGATAAGCAGCATCTATCTAAAATGATCAGCAAGCATTATATGTAATGGGGATAAGCTAGAAGCATTTCCAATAAGCTTAGGGTTGAAACAAGGATGCCCATTATCACTATTGTTATTCAGTATCGTACTAGAAATGTTAGCTCTAGCAATGAGAAAAGAAAAAGAAATTGAAGGAATTAGGACAGGCAGTGAAGAAACAATGCTGTCACTCTTTGCAGATGATATAATGTTATACTTAGAGAATACTAAAGAATCAACTAAAAAACTACTTGAAATAATTAACAACTTTAGCAAAGTTGTAGGACATTAGATAAACCCACATAAATCATTGGCATTTCTAAATATTACTAACAAAGCCCAGCAGCAAGAAACAGAAAGAGAAATTCCATTTAAAGTAACTATAGACAAGATAAAATATTTTGGAGTCTGCTTGCCAAGACAAACCCAGGAAGTGCATGAACACAATTACAAAACACTTTTCACACAAATAAAGTCAGATCTAAACAATTGGAAAAATATCAGTTGCTCATGGTTAGGCAGAGCTAATGTAATAAAAATGACAATTCTACCTAAACTAATTTACTTATTCAGTGCCATACCAATCAAACTACCAAAAATTATTTTATAGAGCTAGAAAAAATAATAACACAATTTATCTGGAAGAACAAAAAGTCCAGAATATCAAAGAAAATAATGAAAAGAAATGAAAGGGAAGGTGGCTTAGCCGTACCAGATCTAAAACTGCATTATAAAGGAGCAATCATCAAAACTACTTGGTTCTGGCTAAGAAATAGTGGTAGATCAGTAGAATAGGCTAGGTACACAAGACACAGTAGTCAATGACCATACTAATCTACTGTTTGATAAGCCCAAAGACTCCAGCTTGCGGGATGAGAACATATTATTTAACAAAGATTGTTGGGAAATCTAGAAAATAGTATGGTAGAAACTAGGCATAGACCAGCATCTTACACCCTATACCAAGATAAGGTCAAAATGGGTACATGACTTAGACATAAAGAGTAAGACTATAGGCAAATTAGGAGAATAAGGAATAGTTTACCTGTCAGATCTACGGAGAATGGAAGAATTTATGACCAAACAAGAGATAAAGAATATTAAGAAGTGTAAATGGATAATTGTGATCACATTAAGGTAAAATGTTTTTGCACAAAGTTAATGCAACCAAGACTAGAAGGGAAGCAGAAAGCTGGGAAATTAGAATCTCTGATAAAGGCCTCATTTCTAAAATATATGGAGAACTGGGTCAAATTTATAAAAAATACAAGTCATTCTCCAATTGCTAAATGGTCAAAGGATATGAACAGGCAGTTTTCAGATGAAGAAATTAAAGCTATCTATAGTCATATGAAGAAATATTCTAAATCCCTATTGATTAGAGAAATGCAAATTAAAATAACTCTGAGGTACCAGATCACACCTATTAGATTGATTAACATGACAAAACAGGAAAATCACAAATGTTGGAGAAGTGGGAAAACTGGAATACTAATATATTGTTGGTGAGTTTTGAACTGATCCAAACATTCCAAAGAGTACTTTGGAACAATGTCCAAAGGATTATAAAGCTGTGCATACCAAGCAATACCACTTCTTGATCTGTATCCCAAAGAGATCATAAAAATAGGAAAAGGATCCACACGTACAAAAATATTTTTAGCAGCTCTTTTTGTGGTAGCAAAGAATTGGAATTTGAAGGGATACCCATCAATTGAGGAATGGCTGATCAAGTTGTGGTATATGAATGTAATGAAATACTATTGTTCCATAAGAAATGATGAGCAGGTGGACTTCAGAAAAAAACCTGCAAAGACTTACAGGAACTGATGCTGCGTAAAGTAAGCAGAACCAGGACAACATTGTGCACAGTAACAGCAACATTTTGTGATGACCAACTTTGCTGGATTTAACTCTTCTCAGCAGTACAAGGATCTAAGACAACTTTAAAAGACTCATGATGGAAAATGCTATCCACATCCAGAGAAAGAACTATGGAATCTGGATACAGATCAAAGCATACTATTTTTTCTCTCTCTTTTTTTGTTTCTTCTTTCTTGTGGTTTTCCCCTTTGGTTCTAATCCTTCTTTACTACATGACTAATGTGGAAATATGTTTAATATATTGTGCATCTATCAGATTGAACTCTGTCTTGGGAGGGGAGAACAGAAGGAGGAAGGGAAAATTCAGAACTCAAAATTTTATAGAAGTGAATGTTGAAAACTAAAAAAAAAGAAAATGTAAAGAAAAGAAAAAACATGTTGAATGCATTACATATGTTATATATGTGTATAATATTTTTAAAAGCAAGTTGTAGGTAACATTTGAATTCTCACACATAATCTAAATTTCTGTTCTCCTTTATATATGAGAATATTCTTTTTTGGTGTTCATTAAAATTTGATTAAAAATAAAATGAATAATTCAGGGAGGCATGATCTGATACAAAATGAAGTTAAACTACATACACAAAGAAAAACTTTATAGACAAAGACTACATCAGTGCAAATGGAAAGAACAATAATTTTTTAAAATTTGAAATTAAACACTCTACAATTATAATTTGTGCCAATTTAGTGGCATCAGCCTGGATCTTCTTTTTTAAGAAGCGTATGGAGCCCTCCTCGATATCTCCTTTCTCTAACACAGGTCAGTCCTGACTTCTCATTCTCCTTTTTTTTAAAATTTTTTTTAGGTTTGAAGTATGTTATTTTTTATTAATTTATTTATTTTTAGTTTGCAACATTCATTTCCACAAAATTTTGAGTTTCGAATTTTCTCTCCATCTGTACCCTCCCCGCACCCCAAGATGGCATGTATTCTGATTGCCCCTTTCCCCAGTCTGCCCTCCCTTCTATCACCCCACTCCTCCCCTTATCCCCTTCCCCCTTACTTCCTCACAGGGCCAGATAGATTCCTATACCCCATTGCCTGTATATCTTATTTCCCAGTTGCATTTAAAAACAATTTTTTACCATTTGTTTTTAGAACTTTTAGTTCCAAATTCTCTACCTTCTTCCCTGCCCACCTCCCCTCCCTGAGAAGGCAAGCAATGCAATATAGGTTATACATGTATCATTATGCAAAACACTTCTATAAGTCATTTTGCAAAAGACTAACTATATTTCCCTCCATCCTATCCCTTCTCCCATTTATTCAATTTTCTCCTTTGACCCTGTCCCTTTCAAAAGTATTTGCTTTTGACTACCCGCTCCCCCAATCTATCCTCCCTTCTATCATCTTCCCCCCTCTTATCCCCTTCCCCCCTACTTTCCTATAGGGTAAGATACCCATTTGAGTGTGTATGTTATTACCTCCTTATGTCAAATCCAATGAGAGTAAGTTTCACTCATTCCCTTTCACCTCCTCCCTCTTCCCTTCCCTTACAACAGCTTTTTCTTGCCTCTTTTATGTGAGATAATTTACCACATTCTATCTCTCCCTTTTCTCCTTCTCCCAATATATTCTTCTCTCACCCCTTAATTTTATTTTTTAGATATCATCCCTTCATATTCAAGTCACCCTGTGCCCTCTGTGTGTGTGTGTGTGTACATGAGTTACAAATATCATCTTTCCATGTAAGAATGTAAACAGTTCAATTTTAGTGAGTCCCTTATGATTTCTCTTTCCTGTTTACCTTTTCATGCTTCTCTTGATTCTTGTATTTGAAAGTCAAATTTTCTATTCAGCTCTGGTCTTTTCATCAAGAATGCTTGAAAGTCCTCTACTTCATTGAAAATCCATTTTTTCCCCTGAAGTACTCAGTTTTGCTGGGTAAGTGATTCTTTGTTTTAATTCTAGTTCCTTTGACCTTCAAAATATCATATTCCAAGCCCCTCAGTCCCTTAATGTAGAAGCTGCTAGATCTTGTCTTATCCTGATTGTATTTCTACAATACTCAAATTGTTTCTTTCTGACTGCTTGTAATGTTTTCTCCTTGACCTGGGAACTCTGGAATTTGGCTGTAATATTCCTAGGAGTTTTCTTTTTGGGATTTTTTTCAGGAGGTGATCACTAGATATTTGCAATTTCTATTTTACCCTCTGGTTCTAGAATATCAGGGCAGTTTTCCTTGATAATTTCTTGAAAGATGATGTGTAGGCTCTTTTTTTGATCATGGCTTTCAGGTAGTCCAATAATTTTAAAATTACCTCTCCTGGATCTATTTTCCAGGTCAGTGGTTTTTCCAATGACATATTTAACATTGTCTTCTATTTTTTTATTCTTTTGGTTCTGTTTTATTATTTCTTGATTTCTCATAAAGTCATTAGCTTTCATTTGCTCCAATCTAATTTTTAAGAAATTATTTTCTTCAGTGATCTTTTGGATCTCCTTTTCCATTTGTCCAATTCTGCTTTTTAAGGCATTCTTCTCCTTATTGGCTTTTTGGACCTCTTTTGCCATTTGGGTTAGTCTATTTTTAAGGTGTTATTTTCTTCAGTATTTTGAGGGGGTTCCCCTTTAGCAAGCTATTGACTCATTTTTCATAATTTTCTTGCATCACTCTCATTTCTCTTCCCAATTTTTCCTCTATTTCTCTTACTTGATTTTCCAAATCCTTTTTGAGCTCTTCCATGGCCTGAGACCAGTTCATATTTTTCTTGGAGGCTTTTGATGTAGGATCTTTGACTTTGTTGTCTTTTTCTTGCTTTATGTTTTGGTCTACTTTGTCACCAAAGTAAGATTCTATATATACTCTGAGTTTTTTTACTTTCTGCTCATTTTCCCAGCCAACTACTTGACTTTTGAGCTTTTTGTCAAGGTATGACTGCTTCTAGAGTGGAGAGTGCTCTGTCCCAAGTTTCAGGGGTTTTGTGCTGCTGTTTTCAGAGCTACTTTTAGACACCTGTAACTTTTCAGTCCTTCTGAAGGAGTATGATCCATTGAGAGATGTTTACTCCTCTCCTGTCCTGTGCTCTGGTCTGTTAGTGAAAACACTCTTTTCTGCTTTGTAACTGTCAGGAGGACTCCCTCTCCACAGCCACCACAAACTCTGCAACACCAGTGTTCCTCCTCACCCGAGGACTGCCAACCAGGACTGTGACCCCAATCCAATCAGGGCAAAGCAGGAGAATCCTGCCTCAGTGCCAGCAAAGAGATCCATGCACTCCTGCTCTGATCAGCCACTTGCTTCCCGCCCCACCCTCCCCACCCCTCACCATCAGTGGGCCTGGGCCTCCAGAAGCAGCGCCTGCAGTAACCTCTGCTGCCTCGGGGCTGGGGCAGATCATGCCCTTCTCTCACTCTCAACAGAGTTTTCCCACTGACCTGCTAAACTGTCTTTCACAACTGTAAGTTGAGAAGTCTGAAACCCCTACACCTCAGTAATTCAGTGCCCTGAGCCCTGCTAAACCTGGTTTGCTCCAGCCTGGTCTGTGCAGTGCTGCCCATGCTGGGCTACACTCCACTCCCAGCACTGTGCAATAGACCCTTCCCAGTGACCATCCAAGCTGTCTTGGGCCGGAGACTTGTTTCATTCTGTCATTTCTTGGGTGCTGTAGCTCTAGAATTTGTTTAGAGTCATTTTTTACAGGTGTTTGGAGGCATTTGGGGAAGAGTTCAAGCAAGCCCCTGCTTTCACTCAGCCCATCTTGGCTCCACCTCCTCTCTCCTTTTCATAGCTGTTCTTCAGCTCCTTCATTTAGCTCACTTCCTGACCCTTGGAAATTCTATCTGTTTCTGAGATAGCTCCTCCATTATGTACAAATCTCTTAGAGCATGAGCAAGTCTCTCACTGAAGCACTTTGATTGATTCAAGGAGGTCTACAAGCCCTATTCACAATTGGTTTTGATAAATTCAATCAATGTAGAATATATTCTTACCTAACAAAGGTAATTCCTTTTAAGTGGGTGGAATAATCAATGGGGCCTCCAGGCAAAACTTCAGTTCTTAGTCTTTAATGAATCTTCCTTGAATTGAATGGCTGGTCCGGAGAACAGGGAGTTGAAATTACTCTTTAGATGTCCTGATGAGTCTATAAAGATGTCATATTATTGGGGGTGCTGGGAAATAGTGTTTTACTGTCAGTAGACCCAATCTTAGTCCTACCATTCCATTCCTAGCCAAGAGAAAAAGAAACCTCTTTGCCCCTTCTCCCATTTGGTACATGTTAAGGCTCAGGAGAAGGTTCCATTCAATCCATCAGGCATCTACTATATGCCAGGCATTTTGCTTTACACTTGGCAGCACAGAAACTAAAAATAATTATGTAATAATTACCATGCTTTCCTTCCTTTCTTCCTTCCTTCCTTCTTTTCTTTTCTTCCTTCCTTCCTTTCTTTTTTTCTTTCTTTCTTTCTTTCTTTCTTTCTTTCTTTCTTTCTTTCTTTCTTTCTAATTACTCATTTCACTGAGGGAGGAAACCCTAAAATGTAAAATTTTGCCACCCAAATGAAAACAGAAATCCAAATAAATAGATTTATCCTTAAAAAAAAAAGACCAGCAACTACTCCAAGCTATGTCATCATCAAATGGACAAGGATATGTTGAAAGACCTGAGAATGGTTAGCTTTGAAAAAGCATGGCTTGAGAAGTGGAGGGAAATCAGAGAAAGTGAGAATAGTATACATACCCTAATTTTCAAATATATGAAGGGCTGTCATATGGAAGAGCAGTTAGACTTACCCCGTCTGGTCCCAGAGGCTGAATCTAGGACAAAAGATTGTAGCTATAGGTAAAAATATTCTAATTCCATGTGAGAAAAAAATCCAAACAATCAGAGTGATACAAAAGAATATTAAACTTTCTCAAGGCATAGTGAGGTCCCCAACATTGGAGATCTTTAAGCAGAGTTTACGTCAGTATTTCTCATAGTGCTTGGCACATAGTGTTTAATAAATGTTTTTCATTCATTTATTCTTTCTTTCTTCCTTCCCTTCTTCCTTCCCTTCTTCCTTCCCTTTTTTCTTTTCTTCCTTTCTTTCTTCCTTCCTTGTTTCCTTTCTTTCTTCCTTTCTTCCTTCCTTCCTTTCTTTCTTTCTTCCTTTCTTTGATGTTGTAAAGGAAATTTATTCTTCACTTAACATTAAAATCTACAGATCCAACATTCTATATGCCTTATCTCACAAACCTCAATGAGATTTTCTTTCAAGATATGAGATGTGTATTTGTAACGAGTTGGTCAATGACAATGTGTATTCTACTGCCCTCTACTGGAATATTATGAATGTCAGACCAACTTGTCTAAGGAATTCTGCAAGAGCAAGTTTGAAAAAAAAAATGCTACTATGGATCCTCTGCGAAGAAGTCACTGTATAATAAGTAGAGGCCTTTCATTTACGGGGCTCAGTATCTTTAGTTTAAATCACGATGCTGCATTTTTCCATACCAGAAAGCTATCTGAAGTTTAGATCGTCTATTCAGTAGCAAGATAGGAACTAACTACAAAACTAACTTTCCTGGAGTTGAAAACAGATTTAGAAAAAATAGTAATGTATTCTTTCCCTTCCTGCACCCCTCCTACTCCCCACCCCCACCCAATCCACTCCACCTCCCTCACAAAAAAACCCACTATATTTCTGTCTGTCTCTATGTCTCTATCTCTGTATCTGCCTGTCTCTATATTTGTCTCTCTGTCTTTCTGTCTGTCTATCTCTTTGTCTCTGTGTCTTTCTCGTTTTTTCAGTGCTGGCATTGAAGTCAGGAAGACCCAGATTCAAGTCCCTTAACAGATTCTGGCTCTAAGATCCTAGGCAAGCCACTTAAACTCTCACTACTATAACTCTCTAAACTATAAGTTGCAGAGATGCCAATATGCATTAGTTAAGGGAGCTTTCACATCCAAGAGTTCCTGCACATATCAATGAAATCACAGGTCCAGTTGCTATCAATACCTTCAAACTATATAGAAAAATGGAAGCCCCACAGTTTAGATTTAGAGTGTTAGATGAGAAGATTAGAGAGCTAGTGGCTAGTTCCTGGATACAATCTTAAGTAAATAATTTCATGGATCTGTGCCTCAATTTTCCAGGTGATAAAGTGAAAACTCCTATCTCTCTAGAGAGAAATTCTTAGAGAAAAATGGGGGAATAAATGTAACTCTGGAGATTCTTAAAGTGTAGGATCTCTATATGATTTTGCATCATCCTATTTAGATGATGGATTAGGCTCAGGTTTGTTAACGTTTTCTATAAAATGTGAAAGGCTTAAAAATTAAGGCTGCTTAGTTTAGCCCATGCCAGCTACTGGTTTACCGTGTGATTTTGGTCTTAATCTTTTAAATTGATATTTATTTTTTATATCATCTTTATTTCCACATATATCCCTCCCTACTTCCTTATTCACCAAGCAGCCTTGCAAAGCAAAACAAAAGAAAAACAAAATAAGAGAAAGAATTAGTTCTGCAAAACTAAGGCACACATCAACTAAATCTGACAGGATCCTCACATTCATAGTTCCCCCACTTTAGCAAAGAAGGGAAAGTCATTACGCTTCCAAATGAATCTTTGCAAAATGCCCCTGTTCTGGAGATAGCCTTTCTCAACAGTACTTGCTTCCTCTCCAGTTTGTGGGTCAAATCCACAGTAGCTTCATTCGATGTTCAGGAAGTTCCCATCCCCTAATCAAGATGCCTCATTTTCACACAGCAACAATAACAAAGCCTCAGAGAAAACAAACAAACCCAGCCTGGTTTTCAACAAATCTGAGTGGTGATCAAAACAACTGTTGTCTTATAATTTTATTGTACCTCAAGGCCCTGTAAGCACAGGCAAATTTCCTATTCCCTTCCTTCACCTGATTACCTTGAACAACGCTTGACCTCCTCTTTCTAAGAGGAGCTAACTGTAGTTTTCCTTCTCCTGTGATTTTTTTTGGAAGAAAACTACCCTGAAACTCAGAGCAAAGAGCAAAGGTGGATAGATGGCAGCGAAGGGCAATTCTATACTCAGGATTCCCAGCAGGGATTATGTTTATTCAATCTATCCCTATTCCTTCTCTGATCTCTCTCTCTCTCTCTCTCTCTCTCTCTCTCTCTCTCTCTCTCTCTGTCTCTCTCTCTCTCTCTCTCTCTCTCTCTCTCTCTCTCTCTCTCTCTCCCTCTCTCCCTCTCTTCCATTTTTCTCAATGTAGATCTCTTTACTTCCATTTTGTGGTAATAGTTCAGAGTGTTTATGTTTATTACATTACCATGTAATCTTTTAAGGAAGAGTGATTCATTCAGCTTCCTTAATTTGGGATATGACATTTTAGAGTCTCAAATTGTAACTCCTGCCTGGACTGGAAGTAAAGAAATCTCTGTGGAAACATCAGGTTTTTTCCTGATTAGTAATACTCATTTCCTCTACTAACATCCTTTTAAAATGTCTCATGCTGGCATGGAGGTAACCCAGGGTTCTTGGAGGTTTTGCCAGCTGAGCAGAAGCCCTGGCAGATACTATCAAGCTAGAAAGGTTTCAAATACAGGCCAAGGATGGCCTAACTGTTTCTTGTTCAAGGACCAAGCTACAGTAGCTAAATACAACATAATGTGCTATACTGGAAAGACAAATGGGTCTACAGTCAGAGAACCTGGGATCAGATATGACTTCTGATGCTTACTAGCTGTATGATCTTGGACAAATTCTTTAACCACATTGGACCTCTGTTTCCTTTTCTATAAAACAAAATGGACTATATGACCACTAAGCTCTATTTCAACTTGAGAATTGTAATTTGTTTTCAACTCTCAAAGGATCTCATTCTTAGAACATTCAAGTAAACAAACATGTAGGGTCAATGAAAGAGGCAATAAGAAACTTTGCAAGGCCTTGGAAAAAAGTACCCCACCTCTAGCCAATATTCTTTAAAAATAAGGAGGGGGATAAGCAAGGAAAGATGGAAATACTAACCTCAAAGATTGCTCCAGGGAGAGCAGGGCCTGGGAGCAAAGGAGAAGTAGAGGAGATGACATAGCTGAGAAAGAATGGAGCCCCATGATAGGGGGAAGGGGAGGAGAGAGGAGAAAACAGAAAAGAGAGGAATGGGTGGTACTGTCTAATAGGGGTGGGGAATCTGCAGCCTCAAGGCCACATGTGGCCCTCTAGGTCCTCAAGTGCAGTCTTTTGACTGAATCCAAACTTCTGCACTTGAGGACCTAGAGAGCCACATGTGGCCTCAAGGCCACAGGCTCCCCACACCGGTTCTAGGCTCTTACAACTACTATCCAATGTGTCACCATGATTAGGCGGATTCTCAAATAGGTTCCCTTCCAACCCTCCCCCCTTCCTCCAGCCAACTATAGGCAAAGGAGTTGCAATATGACTCTCTCCCTTCCAAAATGCAGCAAAAAATCTAACGATTTCAAGCTAGAAGCAACCTTAATGAAGATACAAGCTAACCTCATTTGGGTGATTAGCCTGAATCCTAGAAAACAAAAACCTATGGTCACACACAAGCAAATTTCAGTGGCAGCCAAGAGGAAAAGCAAGAATAATTTTATAACAGCTTTCCCCTGCTTTCAATTCAATAAATATTTATTAAGTGCCTACTATGTGCTAGGCACTGTGCTAAGAGCTAGACACTGTGCTTCGTGCTTTCGTATTTATGAGACCAGGAGAAGTAACATTATGTAGTGGCAAGACCATTGAATTTGGAATCCAAGGCTCTGAGTTCAAATGCCAGGTCTGCTGCCTACTATCTGTAAGATCGTGGGCAAGTCACTTTATCTTTCCAGACCTCAGTTTTCTCATCTGAAAAATATGTTTTCTAAGGTCCCTTTTAGATTTAAATCTGTGATTGAAAGATAGTTGTTTTGACTCAATCATGGTATCATTGGCCCTTCCTCACATGGAGAATAGAATCACAGTACTTTATATCTCTAAGAAGTTCAATTGCTTTGCAATCCATATCTTATTTCATTTATTTCAATTTCCCGTTAGCTGCCCCTGTTGGATTTCCACTTCAGGAGGACATCCTGAGTCCTTAAGGATAAGCTCATCACCTAAAGTGTCATCATACTAGAGATTGCTTCATCATCACCTCAGCTGCCTCTCACCTCTGACTGGAGGGCTTGAGTTCTCCCCAAAGCCTCATGTTATAAAAGGTGAAGAATTTTCCAGCTAGTTCATCATTTCTCTTCAGCTGCCCCGCTTGGTTTCTACTCCACAAATATCATGCCCTGGTCTGTGTACCCTCTGACAGCCTCCTCCCCCCACTTGCCCAGCCCACATACCCACTTTTCAGCTTCTGTGTATTTTTGTGTATTCTCTTTTGTGTATTCTCTTCCACCATTGGGTTGTAAGCTCCTTGAGGGCAAGGATTGTCTATCTTTTTCTTATTTATATCCCCATCACTTAGTACACTGTTTGGCACATAGTAGGCACTTAATAAATGTTTAATGACTATTTTACAGATGAAGAAACTGAAACTGAGAGAGGTGTAGTGTCTTGGTCAGGAATAGTTAGCTATTTAATGGCAGAGTCAGATCCAAGTGTCCCAACATCCAGTCCAGTCCTTTTTCCCTCACTAGTTCCTGCTTATGTCCTCCCTTTCAGAAGAAGCCTGGAGTGTGTGAATATCAATCACCCTGTGTGATGTTCTTGAAAAGAAAAATTAAAGAAGTAACTAATGCCTCAGTGAAAAGGCAAGGATGGAAGGTTGCTTCCTGGTGCACTTTCAAAAATTTCTGAATCATAAGTCTCCTTCCGTAAGGACTTGCTTTTACCTGGATATTAGTCTGGGAAGGAATTAATGCCTTTATTAAACTAAGGAATGTCATTGTTCAGTATTTTTCAGCTGTGTTAGACTCTTCATTACCTCATGTGGGGTTCTTTTGGCAATGTTACTGGAATGATTTGCTATTTCCTTCTCTAGCTTATTTTACAGATGAGGAAACTGAGGCAAACAACTTTAAGTGACTTTCTCAAGGTCACAGAACTAGTGAGTGTCTGCGGCTGGATTTGAGCTCAGGTCTTCCTGACTCCAAGCCCAGCACTCTATACAATGTGCTAACTAGTTGCTCCTGAACTAAGGAATACATAGGACCATAACATAGAAGTGGAAGGGACCACAGAGACCATGTAGTCCATCCTACTCATTTTATAGATAAGAAAACTGAGGCACCAGGAGATGAATGAGCAAGATCCTCCATTATACATGCCTGGAAGCAGGTGATCACCAAACACCCATTTGCTTCCAGGATTAGACCCTCATTGGTATGTCTCCCATTATAAAAGGCTGGTGGTTATTTTTCCTTTTTTTATGAGTGAGGAGGGTAGAGAGTTTGGGACTTAGTGATTGGATTACCCCACCTCCCAATGAAATAAAATAAAAAAGGGTCATTGACACATATTTTAAAATCATGAATGAGAAGAGAGGAATGTCAGAAAGAAACAGAGAAACAAGACAATTTGGAAAGTTACATATTTAATTTATTATATGCTTTATTTATTTTATAAGCATTTATTATATCTTCCTCCCACTGCATCCCCTGTTAAACAATAATAATAAAACCCTCACAATAAATATAAATAATTCAGCAAGACAAATTGCCTCATTATCCAGATCTAAAAATTTATGCCTCATCTTGCATTCTCTCTGGCAAGAGGTGAGTGGCATGTTTCATCTTCAGTCATTTGCATTGAGCAGAATTCCAAAGTCTTTCAAAGTTGTTTTTCTCTGCGATGCTGTCATCACACAAATTGTTCTAGTTTGGCTTGGTTCACTCATTAGTTTGTAGAGGTCTTTCCAGTTTCCAAGACAGTTCCAAAAGACTTATGATGAAAAATGCTCTCCATCTCCAGAGAGAGAACTGATAGTGTATGAATGCAGATTGAAGCATATTGTTTTTTACTTTCTATGTTATTCTCCTTTTTCTGATCTGTGTGTTCTTCTGCAATATGGTTAATATAGAAATATTTTGCATAACTACACACATACAGTCGATATCAAATTGCTCACCCTCTCAAGGAGGGAAAGAATTTGGAGCCCCAAATTAAAAAATTAACCGTTATGCAATTTGCTAAAAGATATAAAGAAGACAAAATCACAATGTGCTTATTCTTTGTTGATTATGAAAAAAGCATTGATTCAGCATGGTAAAACCCCACCTCAGAAGGCCTCTTCCAAAAAGATGTCTCCCACCCATACATAAAAGTGTGCAAGATTCCTTGAAATGTATGATTAATAGAAATAACTTTGTTCAATGACCCTATGGTCGTAGTTATCAGGTAAGTCATAAAATGGTCTCATTGAAAGTATTCAACACTGTGATGGAGATCTAGCTCAAAGACCAAGTTAAAGAGGTATTCCCAGTGTATTGTGAGGTCCCTCAGATAATCCTTTTAGTAGATGACATTGTTCTACTTGAAATTAGACCCGAAATCACTGAAGAATCTCCTGGAAAATATCTGTAACCATCTCCCAATTGATAAATGGTATAAAGATATGAACAGATTCCCAAGGGAAAAAAACCCAGCTATCTATAGACATATGAAAAAATGCCACAAAAAACTATGAATTTGAGAAATACAAGTTAAAGCAATTCTGAAATTCTACTTCACAGCTACAAGAGCAGCAATGATGATGAAAAAGGAAACTGATAAATGTTGTGGGGCTGTGAGAAAACAGGCTTGTTGATGCATTATTAGTGGGCTTGTAAATGGGTACAATCATTCTAGAAAGCTATTTGGAGTCGTACATTAAAAGTTTTTAAATAGTGCATCCCCTTTGACCCAGGCATAACACTACTAGGTTTATACCTGAAAGAGATCAAAGAGAGAGAAAAGTCCTTTATGCATAAAAACATGTATAACATCTCTTTTTTCTAGTTGCAAAGCCCTTCACCCACCCACCCAGAAACTAAAGTGATGCCCATCAGTTGAGGAATGGCCAAATAAATTGTATTATATTTATGTGATAGAATACTACTGCAGTGTTAAAAATGAGGAAATAAATGATTTCAAAAAGACATGAAAAGACTTACATGAACTGATGCAGAGGGAAATAGAACCAGAGCAATTTATACTAGAACATCCATATTAGCAATGAACAAGTTAGAGGCCTTTTATAAATGATGAAGGAAATAAGCAGAACCAGAAGAACCATTTATGTGATAACAATATTGTAAAAACAATCAACTCTGAAAGTAGTAAGAAGTATGATCAATACAATGACTATTCACTATTCCAGAGCACTGATGGTGAAACATACTGTCCATTACATAGAGGTGAAAGATTTGGGTTTCAGAATGAGATATGGGTATTTTATATATTGTTGTATATAATATTTTTGCAAGATTGAGGAAATTTGTTTTGCTTAGCTTGCATATTTGTTAAAAATTTGTTTTTCTCTTTTTTAAACCTGAGAGTTGGGAGGAAGAGGGAGGGCAAATGTGTATGTATGCGTATGATATATACATTATACATGTACATATACATATACATATATGGAGAGAGAGTGAGAGAGAGAGATTGAGAAGGTACTACAGATGTGAAATGTTGCTTGTATGCTCATACTTTCAGATGAGATCACTGTGTCCTATTAGTCTTACTTAACTGCCTCATTTTGTTCCTAGATTCCTCTTTCAAAGTGAAAATAATCTTTAAATGTCTTACAATATAAAAATAAATCACACTGACATTTTAGCCATTTAATTAAAAAAATAATTTGGCTTAAAAATTCACACAGGAAAGGTCATGTAGATGGAAAATGTCTATGCCACAGATCATTACATGCATTTGGATGGACAACCAATAGTTTATCTATCAGTATGCATATTTGGGACAGAAATGTATGCAAGGGCCCAGAATTAAACAGAAAGAAAGTAGGCTGGGTTGCTTCCAAAATGATAAATCGCCCTTTGATAACCCCAACTTTTTTTGTGGGAGCCTTTTTTTCTGAGTCTCTGTCTCTCTGTCTCTCTGTTTCTGTCTCTCTCTCTCTCTCTCTCTCTCTCTCTCTCTCTCTCTCTCTCATACTGCTATTCGTTAAATGTTGTTGCCTGGCTTTGAGACAGTGAACAAATAACATTCAAAGAATTTAAAATTAATATCACACAAAAGACAATAAAATACATATGGTGAATATAAGTAGGCTGTAGCATGTAAATAATGAGCAACTTCAATGAACAAGAGTAAAAGTCATTAGGAAAATGTATGATAGGAAGAAAAGATGGACTGGTCAATTTGGGAAAAATCTGTAGGCAGAAACATTTAATTAACTGTTTTCCTTTTCTTTTACCCTATTTTTTGTTTTGTTTTTTAATAGGGAGTATCATATGAAGTTAGAATGTCAAGCTGAATAATACAACTTTTTCCATGGAAATTGGGCCAAAGTTTATAGGATTATAGATTTCAAGGTGAATGGAAATTCTCTTATATTTCAATTTAGTGTTGTAAATGACTAAATCACCAGAGAATTCAACCATGTACCATGAAATTTTATGGCTCACAAATAAAGGATACTAAAAATGTTTTCCTATGAATGCTGGGGATTTGGGGGTGGGGGTGGGACTGGCTTTTGCTCAATAGCTTGAATCAAAGATTCAGAGGGAAACAGCTAAAGAAAAAAAAACATTCTTTTGTAGGGCCACATTAAACAGTGGCTACAATCGAGGATGTAAACATTCTGTAGAAGAAGGAAGTATTAGAACAGAAAGTTGAGAAGTAATGGGAATGGCTGAAATCAACTGGAAGATTATCTGTAGCAAAAAGAACTAAATTTAAATTTCTTCTCTCTTCCCCCACCCCTTCCCCAGTTGAAGTAGGGAGAAAGGGATTGTATTTTGCTTATCCTGAACCTCCAACTGTAAATCTGAGAAATTTTTGGGTGACATATCGCAGAAATTGGCTACCAGCTACCTTTTTGCAAATAGTAGTTAATCAGGTGTTTAAAATTGTGGTAAATTTTCTTGAATGAATAAAAAAGAAAGAAGGAAGGAAGAAAGGAGAGAGAGAGAGAGAGAGAGAGAGAGAGAGAGAGAGAGAGAGAGAGAGAGAGAGAGAGAGAGAGATGAGAGAGAGAGGAGGGAGAGAGAGAGAGAGAGAGAGAGAGAGGAGGGAGAGAGAGAGAGAGAGAGAGGAGGGAGGGAGAGAGGAGGGAGGGAGAGAGGAGGGAGGGAGAGAGAAAGAGAGAGAGAGACAAAGTAGCTCAGTTCCAAAGATTGCACATCATATCACTTGGGATGCTCACAGATGCTGAAGCTAGAGTCTCATTTGTGGTCCTTCTCAAATTCCAGTTTCCCTTCAGGTTTCTGCTGGTCTTTGAGGCCTGATTCCTTTTTTTGTATTTCTTCCCTCTCTGTACATAGAACATTTGTGGGCAGTCTGCTGACTGTAGCTTTCTGATGGAGCATCAAGGAAATAGAAAGGATTAAGAGAAAGGACCTGGAAGTCAGGCAGTGGCACTGTGCCTTCTTTGATTTCCCTTCCTTTCTTCAGATCGGATTGTATTATGTGAGGAGTAGGAGTGGAGTGTGTATGTGTGTGAGCTTTTGACACTTCTCGTTAGTTTCCTCTCCTGTTCCTACGTGTGTGGAGATTTACCCAAGATTACTTCTGGTCACTCAAACACTGCCCATGACTTAGTACAATAGTTAAAAGGGAGCAAAGAATGGGGAGAGTAAGGAGACAGAGTAATTTCAGCTCAGCTTAATGAATATTGTATTGCAGAAATATCAAATATGTGGCCCAGAACTCATGCATTTTATAACACTCCAGAATGCTACTCCAACCAAATTAAAAAGTAATTGGGAAATACGTATCAAAAAATAAAAATACAGTAAAACATAGATGATACTAATGTGTGATTTTCTTTTTTTTTTAATTTATTTAACATATTTAGTTTTCAGCATTGATTTTCACAAGAGTTTGGATTACAAATTTTCTCCCCATTTCTACCCTCCCCCCCACTCCAAGATGGCATATATTCTGGTTGCCCTGTTCCCCAGTCAGCACTCCCCTCTGTCACCCCACTCCCCTCCCATCCCCTTTTCCCTTCCTTTCTTGTAGGGCAAGATAAATTTTTATGCCCCATTGCCTGTGTATCTTATTTTCTTGTTGCATGCAAAAACATTTTTGTTTGTTTTTGAACATCTGTTTTTAAAACTTTGAGTTCCAAATTCTCTCCCCTCTTCCCTTCCCACCCACCCTCCCTAAGAAGTCAAGCAATTCAACCTAGGCCACATGTGTATCATTATGTATAACCCTTCCACAATACTCATGTTGTGAAAGACTATATTTTGCTCCTTCCCAACCCATCCACCTTTATTGAATTTTCTCCCTTGACCCTGTCCCCTTTTGAAAGTGTTTGTTTTTGACTACCTCCACCCCCATCTGCCCTCTCCTCCATCATCCTCCCCCCCATTTTTTTTTATCTTCTTCCCTCTTCTTTCCTGTGGGGTAAGATTCCCAATTGGGTATGTATGGTATTCCCTCCTTAGGCCAAATCTGATGAGAGCAATGTTCACTCATTCCCCCCTCATCCGCCCTCTCCCCTCCTCCCACAGAACTGCTTCCTCTTGCCACCTTTATGGGAGATAATCCATCCCATTCTATCTCTCCTTATCTCCCTCTCTCAGTATGTTCCTCTGTCATCCCTTAATTTGATTTTATTTCTTTTAGATATCTTCCCTTCATCTTCAACTCACCCTGTGTCTGCTCTCTCTCCCTCTCTCTCTCTCTCTCTATATATATATATATATACATATATATATATATATATACATACACACATACATATATACATATATACATACATACACATTCACCCATATATATACATAAACATATATGTATGCATATTCCCTTCAACTACCCTAATACTGAGGTCTCATGAATCATACACATCATCTTTCCGTGTAGGAATGTCAACAAAACAGTTCACCTTTAGTAAGTCCCTTGCAATTTCTTTTTCTTGTTCTTTTTCTTGATTACCTTTTCATGCTTCTCTTGATTCTTGTGTTTGAAAGTCAAATTTTCTATTCAGTTCTGGTCTTTTCACTGAGAAAGCTTGAAAATCCTCTATTTTATTGAAAATCCATATTTTGCCTTGGAGCATGATACTCAGTTTTGCTGGGTAGGTGATTCGAGGTTTTAATCCTAGCTCCATTGAGCTCCGGAATATCGTATTCCAAGTTCTTCGATCTCTTAATGTAGAGGCTGCCAGATCTTGGGTTATTCTGATTGGGTTTCCACAATACTCAAATTGTTTCTTTCTGGCTGCTTGCAGTATTTTCTCCTTGATCTGGGAGCTCTGGAATTTGGTGACAATATTCCTGGGAGATTTCTTTTTGGGATCTACTTGAGGAGGTGATTGATGGATTCTTTCAATTTCTATTTTGCCCTGTGGCTCTAGAATATCAGGGCAGTTCTCCTTGATTATTTCTTGAAAGATGATATCTAGGCTCTTTTTTTGATCATGGCTTTCAGGTAGTCCAATAATTTTTAAATTGTCTCTCCTGGATCTATTTTCCAGGTCAGTGGTTTTTCCAATGAGATATTTCACATTATCTTCCATTTTTTCATTCCTTTGGTTCTGTTTTATAGTGTCTTGATTTCTTATAAAATCACTAGCTTCCACTTGCTCCAATCTAATTTTTAAGGTAGTATTTTCTTCAGTGGTCTTTTGGACCTCCTTTTCCATTTGGCTAATTCTGCCTTTCAAGGCATTCTTCTCCTCATTGGCTTTTTGGAGCTCTTTTGCCATTTGAGTTAGTCTGTTTTTTAAGGTGTTGTTTTCTTCAGTGTATTTTTCAGTATGTTTTTGGGTCTCCTTTAGCAAGTCATTGACTTGTTTTTCATGGTTTTCTCGCATCCTTCTCATTTCTCTTCCCAATTTTTCCTCTACTTCTCTAACTTGCTTTTCCAAATCCTTTTTGAGCTCTTCCATGGCCTGGGACCAGTTCATGTTTTTCTTGGAGGCTGTTGGTGTAGGCTCTTGCACTTTATTGACTTCTTTAGGCTGTATGTTTTGGTCTTCTTTGTCAGCAAAGAAAGAATGCAAAGTCTGAGACTGAATCTCGGTGCGTTTTCGCTGCCTGGCCATATTCCCAGCCAACTAACTTTACCTTTGAGTTTTGCAGTGGGGTATGACTGCTTGTGGACTACAGAGTTCTATGTTCCACGTTTGGGGGTAGGTGCCAGCTCTGCTACACCAGCACTGCTCCTTACCCAACCCCCAACCCGGAATGGGCTTAGATCTTCAGCAGGCCGTGCACTCCTGCTCTGATCCACCACTTAATTCCTCCCACCAGGTGGGCCTGGAGCCGGAAGTAACAACAGCTGTAGCTGCCCCACCTCCGCTGCCCCCAGGGCTGGAAGTCAAACCACGAACTCTTTCTACTCCCGCAGCTTTTCCCACTAACCTTCTCCGCAGTCTTTGGTGTTTGTGGGTTAAGGAGTCTGGTAACTGCCGCAGCTCACTGATTCAGGGCACTAGGGCCCCCTCCGCCCGGCTTCTGGTCTGGATGGTCCATGCCTTCCACGCTGCCCGCGCTGGACTCTGCTCCACTCCGTTCCCAGCTCCCAGCTCCCAGCTCCGTGTGGGATGGACCTCACCCAGAGACCATCCAGGCTGTCCTGGGCTGGAGCCCTGCTTCCCTCTGCTGTTTTGTGGGTTCTGCCGTTCTAGAATTGGTTCAGAGCCATTTTTTATAGGTTTTTGGAGGGACTCCGTACAGAGCTCATACTAGTTCCTGCTTACCAGCCGCCATCTTGGCTTCCTAATATGTGATTTTCTAAGTCAATATCCAGCCTGCAAGAATCCATATGTATAGTTTAGTGGCCCCCAGTTTTGCGTTTGACACCATTCTTGTACTGGATTTGGAGTTAGGAAAATCTAGGTTTCAATCTCCTCCTAGATGCCTGCTAACTGTGTGACCCTGGGCAATGCTGTTGTATGTCTCTTTCCTCAACTGTGGAATGGGGATAATAATACTTGTAGAAACTACTTCATAGGATTGCTGTGAAATTTAAATGAGCCACATCAAACACTTTGTAAACTTTATTACGGGAGGCTCAGTGGAAAGGGCCCTCCCTGAATTTGGAGATGAAGGACATCAACTCAGATCTCAGCCATGATACTTAGTACCTGAGTAAGCTTGGGCAAATCACTTAACTTCTCTAGGCTTCAGTTTCCTCCTCTGGAAGGTGAAGGAACTGGGCTCGATGACCTTAAATGTCCCTTTCAGTTCCAGAGATATGATCCTAGGCTTTCTAACCATTGAGAAAACCAGGAGGCAGTTACTTCCTGAGAGTGCTCCATGAGTCAGCTATAAACATTTCCAGCTGAATAAAATAGCTTCCCCCCTTTTTATGTTTAAAGGTTTCTATTTATTCTGAAATTCAGCAGTGACATAAAAAGCAATGAGGACTGTGGCAAACAAATGAAACAGCATAATATACACTTCGGTTATCGCTGAGATTCTCCAGGGACAGATTACATTTTTTAAAATTGTGAACTTATCAGATACCAAATACAATGAATATTTCTATGTACAAAAGGCATAGAAAAGGAGTATTTTACATGAAACCATGAATCATAATTATGTATCTTGTTTTTCCTTTTTAGTATATAGTAAATTATCCAGCTATGCCACTACTAGGAGTATATCCCAAAGACATCAAAGAAAGACAAAGAGGATCTATTTGTAGAGCAATATTCATAGCAGCTCTTTTCATAGTATCGAAATTGGAAACTTAAGGAGCACCTTTATTGCTCCCCACCTTCAGCGAGGACTGGCTAAACTATTAGTGTATGTGAATGTAATAGGATATAATTATGCCAAAAGAAATGATAAAATGGACAGCTGGAAACTGGAAAGACCTCTACAAACTAAAATAAAAAGGTGAACAGCTTGGTAGAGAAGAAGCCAACTCTAGAAACTTGAAAACAAACTTAAAAAGAAAGTTTAGATTTGACACAATAATGAACAATTTTGGTTCTTGAGCAGAAGACACATTATTAAAAATGTATTTTAGGAATATTGAATCCCCAAAATGGGGAAGAAGTTGAATTATCTGCTGTGTTGAACCAGGAGAATAATTTATACAAGAAGCGCAACATTATAAACAGCTTTGAAAGACTTAAGAACTCTGATCAATGCAGTGACTGACTATGTCTATAGAGGACCTAGTATAAGCAATATGCAGCCCAGTTCCTGACAAAGAGGTGATGGAGGTGTAGAAACAGACACATATTTTTGGACTTGCCTACTGTGTGGGTTTATTTTGCTTGACTATGCTTATTTGTTTTAAAGTTGTTGTTGTTGTTAGGCTTTTCCCCCTTCCCTATATTAACTGGGAAGGGGTCATATGGAAGGGAGGACGTAGCAACAGTAATGCCAAAAAAAAGAGAAAGAGGAGGTTATTGTAACATTTCTTTTTTAAGGCATAGATAAGAGAAGGAAGTTCAGAAAGAAGCATACACAAGGAGTAAAGTAAATAGTAATTTCTACTTAAATACATAACAACTATTGTGAAATGAAGAGTCATGATTTCATACAGAATCCTCTTTTATGCATTCTTCTGGGTGTTTGGAAATACACTCCCCCCCTTTTGGTGTTTAAGTTCAGAATAAAAATAAAAATAGGGGCAGTTAGGTGGCACAGTGAATAGAGCACTGGCTCTGGAGTCAGGATGGACCTGAGTTTAAATCCAGACTCAGACATTTGACACACTAGCTGTGTCACCTTGGGCAAGTCACTTAACCCCAATTGCCCTGCCTTCCCCCTCCCCCAAAAAAGAATTTTCTTCTGCTTTCTTATTTCAGCTTCCTGTTAAGATGCTGCATGCCCTAAGCATGGTAGACCTTTTCTCACCTGTATCTTTCCTTTTCCTAGCTTGCTTACCCTCCTACCCTACTGTGTATGTTCCTCACTTCAGGAGAAGAGGAGAGGCTCAGTTATATCCACTCTGCACCTCTCAGACAGAGGGGTAGCAAACTAGAATTATTCTGTCTCCTAAATATTGTTAGTTATGCAAAAAATTATTTTTACATTCAAATCATTTCCCTGATCACTATCCCTAAGAGAGAAAGAAGTGTAGTTAATATCCAAATACTTAGTTCCTTCCCATCAAATGCTGGCTACAACAAATACCACCACAAATACTAAATAATGAATAAACCAATTTACCTAAGCTTATGGAAAATAGAAAACAGAGAAGTTATACAAATTAAATAGAATATGTCAATCAATATGAGAGAGAGAGAGAGAGAGAGAGAGAGAGAGAGAGAGAGAGAGAGAGAGAGAGAGAGAGAGAGAGAGAGAGAGAGAGAGAGAGAGAGAGAGACTAAGATTGAGACAGAGACAAAAACAGAGATGGAGTCTTCTGTCTCATCCAAGGGGAAATTCTCTAAAATTTCTAGGGAGACAAGCTAGAAATCAGGGATATGTTGTGTCATTGACTCTTCTACATTTCTGTAGCTTCCCAGCATCTTTTTTTATCTCTCTCCAACTTACTCCCCAAAGAAACTCTGAAATCATATGTCTCTTTTGAAGCAGGAAACAAGAAGGTTTTGCTTCTCCCAAGTTCTGGCACTACGCCTACCCTTCAAATAGGCACAGAGTATAAAGTCTTCATTTTTCCCCCAATGAGAAGAGTCTTATACAAATGATCCAAGCATAAACCCAAGGTCATATTAAATTTATTTATTAATGATCATTTATTAAATGATGACTGTCCTGTTTTCAGTGTCAGTTAGAATGGATTTGCTATGTTAGTCTTGCTTGTTTACTTTGATAAATTATTTAATCTGTGCCTTATTTTTATCATTTGGTATTCCCAGCAGTGTATGCTGTTTTTGAGTTTTTACATTTTATCCAATCACATTCAATATTTTGAATTTCAAGTATAATTACTTTAAAGATCTCAGTTCTTGTAAAAGGTACTTGATTTTCAGCTCTTTTGTGGTGGTGAAGAATTGGAAATTGAGGGGACACCCATCAATTGGGGAATGGTTGAAAAAGTTGTGGAATATTATTGTGATGGAATATTATTGTACTAGAAGAAATGATGAGGGAGATGGTTTCAAATAAAACTTGGAAAGACTTATAAGAACAGATGCTAAGTGAAATGAGAACTAGGAGAACACAGTACATGGTAACGGTAACATTGTAACGATGATCAACTCTGAAACACTTAGCTACTCTGATCAACACAATGATCCACAAACAATTCCAAAAGACTCATGATGAAAAACGTTATCCATGTCCAGAGAGAGAAATGATTAACTCTGAGTACAGACTGAAGCATATTTTTCCACCTTCTTTATTTTTTTGGCAGCGTGACTAATATGAAAAATCTTTTATGTGAGTTCACATATGTAATATGTATCATATTGCTTACCTTCTCAATGGGAGGGAAAGGAGCTAGAAGAAGGAATAAAATTTGAGATTCAAAATTTTAAAATGAATATTAAAAAATAAAAATTCAAATGATACCTACTTTTCATTGAAAAAGCACGGGAGTTTTGCTTGAAAATGGTATATTTACCAATGGCTCAGACATAAATCTAGTGTTACCTCCACACCTTCATGAGACATCAGAGTAGGATTTTTATAGAGAATCGAAAGTCATATAAAATATAAATAAAGGGGAAAATGTAAGGGGAAAATGTAATTATTATATTCTCACTTTATCAAACCATTGAGTAACCCAACTAATTTACTCCAAACTATACTTATTCTTAATTAGTTGCTACCTAACATGCCTTTTACATGTGCCCATTACAAGTAATAGGATAATAGATTTAGAAGTAGAAGTGACCTTGAAGGCTAGCTAGTCTAATCCCCTCTTTTTACAGATGAGGAAATAAAGGTTCGGAGAGAATAAGGGCCTTGCCCAAGATCATGCAGCTAAGAAAGATTTAAACCCAGGTCTGCCTCACTCCAAATCCACTGTTCTAACCACTAGGCAACCTAGATAACTGATAAAAGATCTGAGTTTCTCAAATAATCATTCAAGACATTCAGAATATAGAATGTTTGTGATTGGAAAGATCAGTCATGCATTGCTTGGAATATATGATGAAAAGTAAATTATATCAAATAATTTATCTAACATTACACAAGAAATCAAAGAAAAAGCCAAGTACAAAATAAGGGCTTCAGTTTTGCAACTTCATTTCTGAAGCTTGCATAAATGAGGTTTACTTTCTTTTATAGCATGATTTATAGCATGATTCAAGCAGAGTGGTCTTAACCCCACTCTTCTGTATCCATTTGTTTTTACTAAATAATAATAAACCACCTGGGAAGTTATTATAAATATTGGATACAACAACCCACATTTCTTCTGTTGTCTTAAATATCTGTATATTCTATTGGAATCAGAGTACATAAAAGTCTATACATCTTCATCCATCTTATTCATAGGCCTCATAAGTCCTTATGCCTCTTTGGAATATATGTGACAAGTATTTTATTAAATCCTCCAGAACAACTTCTGCAAGGAAGAAATTCTTCTCTAAGAGAGGATTTGGTTTCTCTCCACCCCTGGAGGGTATGTAAGTTTGTGTCTTCTTAATCTCAAAAGATAGAGCTAACATCACTGTGATTACTAATGTAAATTTATGCTTCAATCAAACCAAAAAGGAAAAAGTTATAGGTGATCAATATTTAAAGAGGTATATCATATGATTCTTTCCCTCTGAGTACCCAAAATACAGTATTGATACTGTTTGTCACTGCAATATTTTCTATATTACTATGATAATCCAATATTTACAGATTTGTTCTTTGTATTCTTTGTTCTTTTTTGTTTTTTTAATTGTCTGATAGTAATCCAGTCCAGGCCAAAATTTAAATTATATAAACTATAAAAGTTATCATTCTTGGTGAAACCCAGACTAATTATACACATACATATGCACATACAAATATGTATATACATACATATGTATATAAATATATATACACCATAAATACATATAGGTATATGTGTATATATGTGTGTATATATACAAATATATATAAAATTTCTTCCTTTACCACATTTATGTATCGCATTTTATTTATAATTCATAACATGGTTTAGTCTGGAATATGTACTTTTAAATTACACATCTCATTTGTGCTATATTAGAGACATTGTATTATGAATTATTCTCCAAATTAGCCCAGATCTCCAGCCTATGGACAAGAAATGCCAACAAATTCCAGTAATTCCTTTTTAATGATTATGAGACAGTGTGGTATAGTGATTAAATTGTTCTTGAGTGGGATGGAACTTACCACTATGCTTCAGTTCCTAAAAGGAATCGGTGCTGCTGATCCAAGGAGAATCTCAGCCCCCATCTCTGGTTCGATGTGTAACTTTGGCCACTACCCCCACCATGTTTTCCTAATCCTGTATCCCCTAGAACCTCATCTTATCATGTGCTTCTTTGTGTGCCCTGGGCCAAGGCTCAGAAATCAGGATCCACCCTGTCTAGAGCAGACACAGATGAGAGGCTCTCATCTCCCTGTGTCCTCCCTTATTCCCTCTCCCTTAGCCCTGCCCCCTTCATAACCTGTTCTTCAACTTAAATAATAAATGCTGACTTACGAAAAAAAATGTTCTTGGAGTCAGGTTAAAATCCTACCTCTAATACTAGTTAGGTAACCAGAGACAAGGCATTTAACCTCCCAAGACTCAGTTTCCTCACATTTAAATGAGAGACTTGGATTAGGTGACCTTTGAGTTCCCTTCTAACTCTAACTCTGCAGTCCTATGATTATATGAATAATGAATGAGTAAATAGGGAAAAGTTAAAGAAAGTAGTACAAGCAATCAGTGGATCAGTAAATTCAAATACAAACACACTCATATAAATGGAACACTTTCAAGACAGCAGCATCTACCATCTAATGAAATAGGTTATATATTAAGATTATGTGGTTTTGCTATTGACTTAATATGTGTCCTTGGATCAGTCACTTTAAACTCATTGTGCCTCACTTTCTCCCTATGGAAAAAAATGAGTTTAATAATAGTTCTCTTAATTGTTTCACACAGATGTAGTGAAAACAAATACAACGGTGGACTTGTTTTTAAAATGTTGTTATTTATTTGTATAGTGGACATCACATATTTCACTTAGACTTTAAAATAAATTTTTATTCTTTTTATTAAAATGAAAGAGTGCCTTCTCTCTCTCCTACTTTCTTTCTCCTCTCTCCTTATTGAGAAGGAAAAAAACAAAACAAAACAAAACCCTTATTACATTTACAGACAAGCCAAACAAATTCCCACATTGATCATATCCAAAATACATATGTACATATGTCTCAATATATAGACTCTGAGCCTATCACTTCTCTGCCAGAAAGTGGACAACGTGTTCCATTATGAGTTCTTTAGAATGATGATTTCTCATTGTAGTGATCAGAGTTGCTTTAGACTTTAAAACTAAAATGAGAATTATTGCTTTGCAAATGCTTGTAAAGTTTTTGTTGCATCTTCATTCTCAATTTGAAGTGTCAGTATAATAAATAAATAAAATGCTATTAAAAATAAAGGTGATCTTATTATTTTCCCCATTATATAGTTTCCTATACAACTTGAATATATGTTATTCATTCACTCATTCATTTGTTAATTTATTCAAATAAACTGCTTGGAAGTACAGGTGATACTTACCAGACCCATCCAGTGGTAAGTGGGTAATGTTTAACTAGTTCTCTGAAAAACAAAAATATGCATTTGACACACTTTTAAGTTTAATCTGTATTATTAACATTTCCTCCTTAATTTCTTAAGTATAGATAATCAATATCACAATAAATAAAGCCCTGATCTGCAGTGCTTGCCAATTTCTGAGGTGTGAATAAATGCTCACACTAAAAATGTAATGACCAATGCTCTCCAACAATGGGGAGCTGGCTCCAGCACACCCCTAGTCACTAGTACTAGTCACCTACCACTGATCAGCATGGGAGCTTTCACCTTCTCTTTTTCTGACCCGAGCCAGTTGACCCTTCTTTAGGCAAACTAGTGGACTCCACTTAGGGACTCACCATATTAATGCCCAACTTGGTACACACATATGATTGCATAGCAGCTCAGAATTCCCAAACTCAAAACATCTCCTCACCTTAGGCTTTCTGCTAGCCACAATTACAGGTGTGTGCCCTTACACTTGGCTTGAACACATGTCATACCTCTAATTCACACATAGTAATGGTGATTTGTAAATACTTTTATTACCAAAACCTGCTGGGTATTTATTATCAGTGTTACCGTAACCATTTTACAGAACAGGAAACAACCTCGGAGAGATTAAGTGACGGGCCCAGGGATTGCACAACTAGTAAGTTTGTTATACTCTGAACGACTATCAAAACTAGAACTCAGGACTCTTGGCACTAGTTTCAGTGCTCTTCCTGCCAAACCATGGTGGCTCCATATACGCTAAAACTTATCACTTGACTGTTAATTATATAATCCTACATATCACCCTAGCACTTCAGGGAGTTGTACAGTTTTACATTGTACCTGTGATTCTTGCCTCTCTCCAGGATTATGCCTAACCAGAAGAATAAATCTCTATAGTCAGGGAGCAGATTATTTACTCCCTAAGCAGCCAATAGGTGAATGGAAGGATGCATTCATTTCAATTAAAGTCTGTTTTCCTGTGGTTGGATGAATGCAACATCCCAATCTGACAGTCATATTCTTGGCAGCTGCATCTAGCTTCAATCTTGGCCATAATCCATTATGGGTTTATATAGAGGGATGTTTTAGATCAGACAGAGGTCATATGTACCAGGTGCAAGGTTCTGGGGGGGTGGGGGAGAAGGGTAATTGATAAAAGAAAAGTAAGCATAACTAATTAAATTCTCTTATTGCTGAGTTGGCTTCAGAAATAGAGAAATTTAAATACAGAAACATATCACAAGATCAATAACATGGTGCTTCAACTCCCTGAATCACAAAATTTTAGAACTGGGAATGGTCAAAGGTAGGTGGCAATCTCATCCGACACATACTTGAAGAGAACCCCCTATATGATGTGCCCAACAATTAGTCATCCAGCCTTTGTCCAATCATGGGAGAACCAGCTAAACAAAGGCATCCAGGTGGTAGAATAAATAGAGAGCTAGATAAGGAGTTAGTATTAGGATCCTGTCACAGACACTTAAGTTATGAGACCCTGGCCAAGTCATTTAACATCTCTGACCCTCAGTTTCTTCATCTGAATAATAGCATCTACCTCATAGAATTATGAAGGCTCAAACAAAAAAAGGAATTAACATATTCTGAAAACCTTTAAGTACTTCGTAAACGTTAGTAATTAATGTGACTATTACCTCCTGAGGCAGCCCAATTCCACCATGGGATGGATTTAATTGTTAGAAAGGTTTTCTTGGCATCAATCTTAAATCCTCTTCTTTGCAACAGTAATTTGACTTTGGAGTTAAAAGAAACTTCAGAGGTCATCTAGTCCAAAGGGGTCAAAATTAGCACCCATCAGCTACAAGAGGCTGCAAAACTCCCTAGTGCAGCAAACCAGATGAAAACATAATTGGGAGATATTTAACAAAAATAAATAAAAATACAATACAACATGGATAATGCTATTTTGTGATTTTCTCCTTTTCAGGGCTGCTCATCTACCTTTGGTGTCCACCTTCCACCCAACTCTCACCTGTGGTTCCAAGAAGCTGTAGCGTATGCAGCAATCACCCCCTGGTAAAATCATCTCAGCAGACAGGCTAAACCAAGTTGAAGGGAACCAACAGGTTTCAAACCTGTTGGTGAGTTGTGGGGTGGTGGGGGAGTAGCAGGGGGATGTCTATTCCAAGCACATGAAAATTTCTGGTGGAATAGGCAGATAAAAACATTTTGTTCCAATGGCCATGAAGGTGGCTGAAGCAGGCACTGTGGAGCACTTAGAGCTTGATCAGGCACCAAAGATGCCAAGGTCATCCACTGTATCCCAGTGATGACAGTAACTGTCATCTTGACTTTTATGCTGCCACTGGAATGCAATGATTCAGGAAGAGAGAGTGAGGCTGATGACTTTGTGTAACTCTGGTTCACTTAAACCCAATTCACATTCAAGTCAAGACATCACTGGTGATGTCACTAGTCCTCTTCAAAATGAAGGACTTACAACAATTATCCTTTGGGACAAAATAAAACAATCCTAATCTCTCTTCCCAATGAAATCTCTTCAATGACTTGGGGATAATTATCATACCCTCTCCCCTCTCAAGTCTCCTATAGTCTAAACATTCCTGGTTCTTCTAATTGACATTCCTATGGCATGTATATGAGGTCCTTGTTGTATTCTGGTTTTTTCTTTAGATTATAAATTTCTTTCCTAAATTGTGGTACCCAGAATAGCAAGCACAATATCTTTAGTGTGGCCTTACCAGGGCATAGTATAGAAAACCCACCTCCTTATTTTTGACAAATTGTCCTCAACACAATCTGAGATCACATTAGCTTTGTTTAATTCCTATAATCACATTGTTGCTTCATACTTAGTTTATGATCCACAAAAGCCCCAGATCTTCTTCAGAGGAAGTGTAGAACTAAAGCAACTTTTCTGCATCTTTTTCTTCTTAGACTTGTGAAGTTGATTTTTTGAACCTAAGCATAAGATTTTACATGACATCTTATTAGATATGGTCCATTTGGTCCTAAACTGTCAAAATCTTTTTTGAATTCTAGTTCTGTGAACTTGTCTGTTACCTCCTCCCTCTGTGATATCTACAACTTTGATAAGTATACCAAGTATGCCTTTATTCAAATAACTTATTAAATATTAGATAATATAGGCCCAATTGCAGATTCCTGGCATAACCCACTGAACTGTAAGTATACTCCTGGCACCTCCATATTCCGAGTTGGGTGACTTCCTTCAAGATGGCCTCTAAACAATCTGGGACTATTTGAGTAGGGAGAGAATATCAACTAGGAGGATAGCGAGAAGTTTCTTGTGGGAGATGGCATATGAGCTAGACCCTGAAGAAACAGTGATAAAAAAGTACAGGGTAAGAGGGCATTCTAAGGATGGACACCATCTGTGCAAAGGCGTGGAGTATGAAGAGAGAAAATGGAATATTGAGCTTAGGGAATAGCAAGTAAAAAAGTTTGTCTGGAACATAATGTGAGGGTGAGCAATGTGAAATATGCCTAAAATGGTAAGCTGTAGTCATATCATGAAGAGCTTTAGATGCCAGAGGAGTTTGTATTTTATTCTAGATGAAATAGGGAGCCACTGAAGGTACTTGAACAGAAGAGTGTCATGGTCAGACTTGTGTTTTAGAAAGATTATACTCGAACATATTTTTGGACATGTAGGAATTTGTTTTGCTTGACTATGGATATTTATTATAGCAATTTTGTTTTTCTTTTAATTTTGGGGTGGGTAAGAGGAAGAGAAAATATTTATTAATTGAAAAAATAAATTGAAATTTAAAAAGAAAAAGAAAGGTTATATTTGGAGGTATGTGAAAGGTGATTTTGAGAGGGGAGAGATTATAGCTTCTGATTCTGGTAGGGAAGCTGTTGTAATAGTTCGAATGAAAGGTAACAGAGACCTCAATGAATGTGGTGGTCATGTGAGTGTAGAGAAGAGGACAGAAACAAGAAATCTTGTGGAGTTAGAATTCATAACACCTGACAATTAGCTAGATGTAAAGTGAGGAAGAGGGAAAAGTCAAGGATGGTACCAAGCTTGTGAACAGAGTTGATTAGAAGAACTATCATGTACTCAACAGAAATAAGAGAGATTTGGATAAAGGGCATGGTTAGGAGAAGAAAATGACAAATTCTGTTTTTACCACATTGAGGTTGGGTTTATCTATTAGACTTCCAAGGGCAGATGTTCAACAAACTGTTGTTAAGTTAAACTGGAGAACCAGAAAGTCTTTACTAATGGATATAGCCATCCAGAAGCTATCTGGGTAGACAACAATTGATTGGATGAGAGTTGATTATAACCACCAAAAAAGAGGTTAATAAGAAAGAAGAAAAAGGCTCAGGACTGAGTCTTGGAGTACATCCAAAGTTATGGTGCATGACATAGTGATACAAACGAGACTGTGAAGTAGTGGCCAGATAGATAGAAAGAGAACCAAGAGGTACAAAATCCAGGTCATAAACACAAATCTGGTCATATTTGTCTCTTGTTCAGGAATCTTCAGCAATTTCCTTGACCACCAGACCTTGACCACTCTCAGCACAAAGAAAAGTAATAGTAGCTCCAGTTTGTGCCCAAATTCAAATAGGATCAGTGATGATAAAAAGAAACAACGGGTGAGTAGAAAAGAATATCAGACTTGCTCCTTTAAATGCCCAGAATCCAGAACACCATTAGAGACTGGCAATTTGTGGCCTAACTAGAACCTTATTAACAAGAATATTTAAAATAGTAAGCTATCAGACTAATATCATCTTCTTGCCAAAGGTAAACACCTGGAAAAAAAATTATATGCACTCTTTGTCTCTACTTCCTCTTCTCCCACTCACTACTCAATCTCTTGTAATCTGTCTTTAGATGTCACTGCTCAACTTACACTCTTTACTATAAGGTTATCAAGAATATCTTAATTACAAAATCCAAAGATCTTTTCTCAGTTTTCGGCTTTCTTGACTTCTCTGGAACTTTGGACACCATTGATTAGCTCCTGCCCTCCTCCTGGATAGTCTTTCCTTGAATTTTTTGGTGGAATTGTGCTCTCTTGCTTTTCTTTTTATGTTTCGGAACATTTCTCAGTCTCCCTTGCTGGATCATTACCTATACCTTGTCCCATAATCAAAACGTATCCCTCAAGATTCTGTTCTGGGCTCTTTTCTCTTCTCTCCTGTTCTGTCCCCTCTCCCCTACCCTCTTCTCCTCTCCCTTCCCTTCTCTTCTTTTCTCTTCTTCTTTCTTTCTCTCATCTCCTCAGATCTCATAGACTCAATTATTATTTCTGTCTAGATAACTCCCAATGTCTGTCTGTCTATCTATCTATCTATCTATCTATCTATATCTCTAATACTAATCTCTTCTGAGCTCCCTCGGGTGCTCTATAGGCATTTCAGTCTCAATATGTCCACAATGAGACTCATTATCTTCCCTTCAAAAACTCAACCCTCCTGCAAACTTCCTTATTTCTATTGAGAAGTTAATTATCCTTCTAATCAAACTGGTTCACAACTTTGGTGTCAACTTTGACTTTTTTTCCTCTCCCTTTATCTCACCCTCCCATCCAGTCAAGGGATAAGTCTTATGAATTCTACGTACACAGAACTTTAGCATCCATACCCTTCTTTCTATTCTCATGACCACCAGTATAATTCAGGCCTTTATTACCTCTTACATAGAATATTGCACAAACTTCCAGTTTCTAGTCCCTCCCTTCTCAAATCCACACATCTTCCAATATATTCTTCCTAAAGCATAAATATGAGTATGTCTCTCCCCTTCTCAAGAACCCTTGGTAGCTCCCAATTTCCTCTAGTATAAAATACAAATTCTTTAGATAGATATTTAAATTTTCTCCAAATCTGGCTCTAACCTACCTTCCCAGGATTATTTTATATTAGTCCATTCACACACTCTATGTTCCAGACAAACTTGTCTATTAGCTATTTATTAACTCAGAACTGTCTTCTACCTCTATGACTTTGTACTCACCTTCATTTCTCACAATTCCTAGGTTTCTTCAAATCTCAGTTTACGTGAATCCTCAAAGGAAAGCCTTTTCTGATTCCCCTACTCTTTATTCTTCTCTCTCTTCTCAAAATACCATGTATTTGAAGAGAGCCATACTGAAGAGGGGCTGGATTTGGACCTGTGATTTCATGAGTGCAGGGAATGCTACATGAGGAAATTTCTTCTACCAAAGGAGATTGATGCCTATTTGATAGAAAAATAGTCTTGTAGAGTTGTTTAGGAATTTCTCAAATGTTGTACTTGTTTTCCTATTCCTTCTGGCTTTTTTTTCTGTTCTCTTCACATTTTGGGGAGAGGGAATTCTATCTTTAGCCAACATCTCCTTTCTACCTCCTCTTTCCCTCAAATAAAGAAAAAGAGTGGAAAACCTTGTAACAATTATGGAGAACCAAGCAAAAATAAATTTCCACATTGGCCATATCCAAAAATGTGTATCTTATTCTGCCTTTTGAGTTCATTACCTGTATGTTAATGTGTGAGATGCATGCTTCATTATCAGTGAATCTGGAATCATGGTTGGTCATTGCACTGATGAGTTCTTAATTCTTTAAAAGCTAGTTTTTTACAATGTTGTTTGTAATTTATAAATTATCCTGCTACCAGATGATCGTCAGGGATAGAATTCACCTGTTGTCCCCTAACCTGGCTGGTCTGGTATTTCTCCACCTCAAAACTGTGGGGACCTTTTTGGCTTCTTGCTGTATGTAAAAAAAAATCCAAGAGAGAGCTCTGAGACAAGAGCCAAAGAGTCATTCACTACCTTGGGAAGTTCAAAGAACAGAGACTTTGGGTGGAAACAGAATCTGGAATGATAAAATCTGGGAACAACCATGCAATCCTTCTTTTTTATCCACCCTTACCCTCTCACTCTCTGGTTAAGAAGAAAAAGAAAACACAGAAGAGAAATTGGCCCTGTGGCTAAATGTAATAACATTACTCCTGACAATTGGGTTGCATGTATTGGATTATTTATAATTAAATGTAAGTGATTCCATTAATAAAAGCTAAAATAATATAAAATGTTGTTTCACCTTAGGAAACACAAAAGTTAAGGATGACTTTCGAATGGTAGAAATTTCTGAGACTAAAATCTCTAAAGCTGAAATGTGTTGACAAAGAAATTCCTAACCAAATGCATGCAAAGTGATATGCCATCCATTACTTCATCACTGAAATGCTGATTTTCTATAATGGTTAGGCCATAAAGTTAAGTTTACATTAATGCAATTAATATAAAATGCTGTGCAAAAACATATTTGATAATTACTTTATCAATATCCATGAAAGTTTTACAAAAAATAGGAACATCCATTTGCTATTAAAGATGGATTTGGGACTCATGATTTGGGTGAACTTTCAATTGTTTAAGGCTTTTGACAAGCTCCCAAAGAATAGCCTTGCTTTGAGTTCAATCATTATATAAATTCTCTACATTTCTCTTGTGATTTGAAGAGATGTGTCTCTCAAGTGGTTAAAAGGCTTATAAGACCCTCTAGTCATGCCATCAGTGAATAAGGTCATTCTTCAAAGTCACCCATGACTTTGTGTGACTACTGTGTTCCAGGCACTATGCTAAGCACTATTACAAATATTGTCTCATTTAATCCTCACAACAACCTTAAGAGGTAGGTGCTAGTATTATCCCCATTTTACAGCTGAGGAAACTGAGGCAAACAGTGAGTGAAGTGACTTGTCCAGGATCACCTAGTAAGTGTCTGAGACTGATTTGAACTCAGGTTTTCCTGACTTCAGACCCAGTGCTTTGTCAATTGCACCACTTAGTTGCCTTGTTATCAATATTATTACTATTATTTTATTTTATGTGTTTATTATTTACCCTATTGTATCGATTAAATAATTCAATAGCAAAAATAAATTAATAATTGCAAAATAGAACAAAGACAAATTGGGAGACTAATATTTATCCACTAAACTATTGAACATAATACATTTGTAAGTTGTTTTCTATAGGTAGAAATTAGAAAAACTATGCATTACATGAAAATGTGAGCACAGTAGCTACATTAAAATTTCCCAAGATAAAGTAGTGTTAGCATCTATAAAGCTGAAAAGTGTTGTGTTCTTCAATGTAGCTATGTAAATGACAGTGATGTTTAATGATTGAGCTATTAAATCAGTAATACAGAATCAATCCAAATAATTAAAATCAAGGAGGGTAATGACAACAGAATCTTAGGACTGGGAAGCTGGAAGTGATCCTAGAGATTATCTTCCCAACATAATGCATGAATCCCTTTTGCACCTTTCCTGAGAAATGGTCCTTCATCTACTTGCTTAATAGGGAGCTCACTAATTTTTGTAGTGTCCATTGTAGACAATTGTTAAAGAGGCAGCATAGTAAAATGAGCAGAGAGCCAACCTCAGGAAGACCTGGGTTCAAGTTCCATCTCTGGCACATGTTGGCTCTGTGAGACCGGGCAAGTAGCTGAATTTCTCAGTGCCTTCAGGTATCTCCATAAGAGTTCCATTTCTCCCACCTTATGAACATGACTTGTTCCTGGCAAAACTCATATTGCCAATTCTCTCAAACCAAAATGCAATTACCAGTTTCAATGAGAAAAATTTCTATGCCTCTTGAGGTTCAAAGTTGACATCTATTGATTCTCAATGTTTATTGAATTGAACTTTGAGTGCAAAAATAAGTAAATAAACACTAAATAGAAAAGAAATTGATGAAAATGACACAGGTTACGTCACATTCGAGGGTATGAGAGAAGAGAGGGAGACTTCTAAGAAGACTGGATTTATATGCTTAAAAAGAAAAACAAGTTCTGTGTAAAAGAGATACAGATCACGTACAGTCCCTTTTTAATGTCCTACTATGTATATGCACGTTGGCATCCTATCTGGCATTTGTTAAATCCAAAATTAAAATTAGGGGGGATATCTCCATCGATAAATCCCAGAATCCACCTTTAAATCCCTTTTTGAAAAGAAGCTCAGTTTTTGTCTGGTTCCCATGTTTTGGCACTCCTCCCATTCTCCTCTACTTCTCCCAGATTACCAATAGATTTCCATAACCATATTACCAAGTTCTTCAGGAAATCTGGGTTTTGGTCCAGTTCAATAGCTACTGATTGAGTATTTTGTAAAAGTCACTGTCTTTACTACTACAGGAAAAAAAAGTTAGAAAAAGCCTGGAATCTGGTCAATGCTCACAGAAATCTTATTTCTATTGTGAGGTGGGAATAAGACAAAAATACTATAAATTATAATGTGTCTGTAATCTCAACATAAGGAAGGATAAAATAAGTGTCATAACAAAGTGTTATGGAAATTCACAGGACAGACAGAACTCATCTGGTCAGGCTTAAAAGACTTCGAGAAGGAGGTGTCATTTGAGTTGGGCACTGAAGGATGAGTGGGATATCAATAGCTGCATATATAGCAAAGGGTATTCCAAGTTGAAGGAGTGGCATGAGCAAAAGCATAGAGGAAAATAAAAGGAGTATTTCAGGAAACAGTGAATCATCCTATATAGCTAGGTACAAAACATCTGGACATAGGAAATTTAAATGTCTAGGTATTCCCTTGGTATTTGTTAGTATTGCATCATCTTTCCTCAACCGTAGTGCCATTCTGTCCTTAGACATCTTCTTTCACAGAAATAGATAAAAAGACCCTTTTTGATGTCTTAAGCACTTTTTAACAAATGTCTAAACTCAGTTAGTTAGAATGATTTATTGACAAGGGATTCATCATTAACTGAGGTTTTGCTTGGAATATATATTCAGAGCTGTATTTAAGTTAGCATGAACCACTGTGGGAAAACTGAAATAATTTATTTTTAATCTTCCATGAACTAGTTACTAATGAGCATATTGTATTATTAAGAATATTTTCACCATAAAATTATTTTTTCTATTTTTACTAAAATATTTCCAAAAAGTCTTATTCTGATTCCTCATTATAGCATAAAGGGGATCCTGAGATCTTGAAGGCTATGTCAGTGGAGGACAAGCTCTGGAGGGTACCACCATGTTGAAAAAGTTTGAGTATAGGTCAACAAATGTACTCATAGCTATGTCTGATTTCTGGAGACCAGCCTAAGTAAGTACGGAAAGGTTCATCACCTATAGGCTATCCCCTTGGTGATTAATGCTTTGGCTATGAAAACCAATGACACAAAACACCAATAAAGACAAATTGGCTCTAGGTCCTATATGGTCTTTTTCTACTGCTATAGTGATAGAATGGTGCAAAAGCAGAGGTTGCTGAGAATGGCACAGTTTTAGATCATCTCTAAGAATTAACTCAATTGTTGTTACTCTAAATGTGAGATCTTTGGCAAGCAGTCAATGACTGGACACACTAATAAAGAAATGAATCATAGTGATCTTGAGGTTTCCTTATCAATAAAACCAAAAGAGAAAAAAAGAAATTGCAGCTGAATGGAAGGATGGCTCAAAGTTTCTCCCTGGAGAAGCAAATAAATGAGTTGGCAGTCTTAGTTTTGTTTGAAATGAGAAACACAATTTCATAGGACACTTTATTCGTCTTGTTTTACAGTGTTCATGATAAGCATTTGTAAGAAGACCACTTTGAAGATAATTACAGCTACAACATCTGTCTCAAAGGATGAGAAGGCAGAAAAATTTGGTGAAGAGTGCCTTAAGACAACCACTCCCCCAATACTAAGTCAGTATATACTTTTCTATTCAGTGACTTCAATAGAAAGGTGGATATCATTTAGCAAAAAACAAGTGAAAAATGTCTTGCCAAGCATAGTTCAGAAGTAAAAAAAAATGAGAGGCCAAAAGACTGTAGACTATAAGACTCATGACTATATCTCAAAAATACTTTCTTTAAGAAAAGAATTGGCAGGTGCTGGACATGGTGAGTACAAATATCACCACAAAAATAAATTTGTTATATTCTGAAAGAAAATAACTGGATACCAATATGGGAGTCATTTCCAAATCAGTTACCAGTCATATAATCAACATAGGATAATAGATTTTGACCTGGAATTAACCTCAGAGACCATCTAGTCCAATTCTCTCATTTTTCAAATGATGGAGTTAAGACCTAGGGAGAATAAGTGACTTACCAAAGATTTTACATGAGTAGTAAAGCCTCAGATGCTAAAGCAAAAATCAATTCTGTATTAGAAGAAAGAATAAAAATAAAAAGAAGATAAAATACAATGGAGAGAACTCTAACATGACCTAGCATGACTTATTAATCATTGATGCAGGGATAGGTGAAGGGAAGAGGGACATCAGTTGTAATTGCTGTTGTTTTGTTTTCAGAGATTCAATGACATCACAAAGTGTTACTGATATAAATTAATCACTATGACGAAGAAAACAAAAGTGTCCAGGGTCACCCTTAAGCAGTAAACACTTGGCCTCCTTTCTGGCCAAAGAAATATGGCAATGAAGAATATTAATTTATAGCATTAACTTGTTCCTAAAATATGAAGATTATTAACTGTATTATCTCATAAGTCCATGAGAAATGGTAGATAGAGAATAAATTTATAGAAAATTCAGGAAGAGATCCAATTAAACGATATCATTCTGTGAACATTTAAGGTTGAAACTAAATGGAGGATGATGAAAAAATGTCAATATTTCTCTAACAAATTAGCCTCTACCAATGGTGTAGCCATCATATTTAGTCCCCTATGTCATTTCCCCCAGCCTCCTACATGAGGAAGAAGAAGTGGCGAACGCGCGAGCACACACACACACACACGTAAAGATAGGAAAAGAAGGTGAAATAGACCAAAAAGAGACAAAGGAAGGGTGGGCTGATCATGTAGTAAGAGTAAGGAATAATGGGTGGACAGCATTAATACTCCATCGGTACCCATGCAATGCCAAGAGATATAGAGGAAGGCCTCCAACATATTGGGCGACACCCTGTGAGGAACTGAAAGAGGAATAAAATTGTCTAGGATGAGAAGGCATGAATGGGCTTCAATATTTATTGTAAGAGGCAGTACTCATTTAAGTGACAACACAGACCCATTAACGTATTAGGGTTATTAATGTGAGAATGCACATGCAAAGAATGTGAGTGAATTATCTATATCTTAGATAATTTTGTGTATACTATACATTCCATGTAAACTCAGTTTTCTCCAAGAATGAATTAAGAGGAAATTCTATTTTGATGTATACACACACACACACACACACACACACACACATACACACACACACACATAATGTATGTTTAATCATACTTAAAAGTTGTATTTCAGCCCTACATTCTTCTAAGAGTTTGCTTCCTTTTGTTGTTTATTGTTGTTTGAAGGGGTTTGTTGGTCTATTCATAAAATCATAGATCGAGTGCTGTCAGAAACCTCAAAAGTCATCTAATCCCCAATCTCTTCATTTAAGAAAGGAGAAAATTGAAGCCTAGGAAAATAAATGAATTGCCTAACTTCACTCGGATAGGTATCAGAGACAAGATACGAACTCAGATCTTCTGACTCTAGAACCAGTGTCCTGTTTTATTGCACTATATTTCCTATGTTGTATTTTGGATCCAACCTCACTATTTTCAGATTTTGCCCCCTTAAAGCAATGAGTAGGAGAATTTCATAGTATGAGTTTGCTTTGGACAATGAACCTATCAAATCCAAAGCTAGACCAAAGCACTTGCAGATTCCAGGCAAGGTTTGAAAATTTTGTTCACTGTGGATTACAATGTACTGCAACTATATGTAATTTAGGATCAGAGGTTAAGAGTCACCTTAGACATCATTTAATCTAACCCTTTCATTTGATAGATGAATAAATTGAGACCCAAAAAGGTTAAATGATTTGCCCAAGGTCACACAGATGGTAACTGACGAACCAGGGTTTGAGTCCAGGTGTTATAAATACAGCATTTTCCACTGTATCAGAAATAAGTATCTATTTGTCAACAAGAAAATAATTTTCTGGTCTTAAAAACATGCACATTTATTGAAAAGTTATATACAATATGTTCTTCCTCAAAGTTTCCTGGGTATTGTGCTTACAGGGCTTATTTATCTTTAATCTTAGATCCACTGATCTTGTGTTAGGAAACATATGGATAAATTGGAGTATGTTCAAGGGAGAGTGATCAAGATAGTAAAGCATTTCAAGACATGAGGATGAGTTGAAGAAACTAAGGATTATTAGTCTGGAGAAGACCTAGGTAATCTCTGACAGCCATATTCAAGTATATGAAGGCCTTCTACATAGAAGAATGTTTAGAAATGCTCAGCTTAGCCCCAAAGAGCAGAGCTAGTAACACTTGGTGAAAGTGGCAAAGAAGTAGTTAAACTTGATGTCAAGGAAAACTTACTAGTAACTAGAGCTATCTAAAAGTGGAACATTCTGTCTTTAGAGGTACTGGATACTCCTTTCCTAGGGGGTCTTCAAAAAAAGGCTGTCACCCCAGCAATGGATTTAGAAGCAAAGGACTTAGGTTCAATTCCTGTCTTTGCAATTTACTACATGTTTGACCTTGCACGGATCTCTTAATTTTGGGGGGCCTCAGTTTTCTCACCTAAAAATGGAAGCTGCTGGACCAAATGACTTTGAAGGTCCCATTCAGCTCTAACTTAATAGGTATATTGTATGGAAAATTCTTGGTCAGCTATAGGTTGGATTTTGCAGACTAACTCTTAAATTCTGTGACCTATACCTTCTCTTCTTCATTTTTCTTTCCTCTTTCTCTTCTTCCTCTGCCTATTTCTGTCTCTATCCATTTTTCTGTTTCCTTCATTCTCCTTCCCCCCCATATCAACCCCCAAAGAAAAGCAATACTTAGTATAGTTATATTTCTATTCAAATATACATATTCTCTTCCACAGAATCCTATTCATAAAGACATGTCCTATCATATTAGAAGAAATGCAGCTTTTGTTTTTATGACACGGAGAACATTCACTTATATTGGAAATGTGCTGTAAATAATTTATATAAATGGACAATACTATCAATACTAGAGACAGTGGATGGTGGTGCTGGGGATAGAGTGAAGGGCCAGAGTTCAAATCTAGCCTTTGAAGCTTACTAGCTGTTTGACCTGGGACAAGTCATTTAAACTTTGTCTTACTCCTTTTTGGAAGCTTCACAATGGGGACAAGAATAGTATCTACTGCCAGAGTTGTTTGTGAGATAATATTTCTAAAAACACGTAGCACAATGCCTAGTAAATAGTGGATATTGTATAAATGCTTATTCCCCTCCCTTATTCTCCCATAGCATAGTACAAGTATTTCATCACAGCTTCAGATTTTACCTAATCTTCTTACACAGATAAAATTAAGGCAAAAATGCATAAAGAACTTGAATCAGCTTCTTGGGGAAAAGTACGGTTTCATTTTTCTCAGTACCCGACAGCTCTTAATGAATGTGGGTTGGTTGATTGATTGACTTCATTCTATCAAAATAAAATAGTGAGATAATTCTTTTTATTGAAAAACGAGGAAACAAGGAGGATTTTTCTTCAATTCAAGTTAATTGCCATTTTTTCAAGATAATGTCATTTGTAATCACAGGTAAAAGTTGTGTTTATTTGATGTAGACATTGACTAATGTCTCTTTATTACATATTTTGGATGGATTCTGTGATTCTGTCACAGAAACTCCAGTGGGCTACAGATTTCCCAAATATCTAATTAGTATCAAAATAGTGAATGCATTCAGGTGAATCAGAAATATTTATTCAGGAGTGTACTGGCAAATGTTTAATAATCAGCTCTTACTCTACCCCCCCCCCCCAAAGAATATATATATGACACACTTTTAAGTTTAATCTGAATTATTAACATTTTCTCCAGCCTGGAAATCAACAAAACAATAAATTAAGCACTGGTTTCTAGAACTTGCCAATTTCCAAAGTGTAAAGGCTCACACCGAAAATTTAAGAATTGGCTCGCAGGAATTGATAGGGAGCTAGCTCCAGGACACTCCTTTAATGTGTTTAAGTTAAAAATTAAGAAAAGACATAACCAGAGTAAGAAGTTCATCTATTGTGCCACTGTTAGCATCCTGGGTACTAATTCTAAGCTCAAGGAAGGAAGGAAAGGAATTCATGGTTAGGTGATAAGTTTAAAAAATTCAATCTGTAAGAGCTTTTAGAGCAAAGATGATGCTATAATGTGTTCAAAGACATAAGGAGCTTGGACAGCATCTCAGAATTCTAGTTTCATTTTTGTTGAAAGAGAATTTGCTCTTCTCCATAAAGGAAAGAAAAACTGAGAGAATGAGTGGTCTGTGACTAGAAAAGAAAAAACCAGGAAAACATGGAGCCTGCTCTTCAGCTTTTTCTCCACTTAAAGGACCCTTAAAGCCTGGGGGCTAGGGCTGAGATGGGAGAAGCAAAAATTTAAGTTTTTTTCCCCCCAGGGAAAGAGAAGACTGAAGGATCGTCTAAAGTGGACAATTCTTAGATCAGTTCAAGAACAAAAGAGAAATGGGTAGAAAAATTACTAGGGTTAATTAAGTTATTTTTTTCTTTTCTTTTTAATTTTAAGGAAGCTTGTAAAACAAAACAGAGCAAAATAACACCAACTCATTGGTTTCTACTGAGCTCATAACCACCAGCAGAGGGCTCCTTTCTAGATGGATTTATAAACCTAAAGATGTCTCCATGGCAAAAACAAAAACAAGTAAACGAACAAAAAAAAAAAACCCTATAAATCCTATAAACCCTGCTTCTGTCAATATAAATATACACGTGAGAAGCTATACCTTGATACACAGTTATTTCTATGAAACCAGAAAGTACTGCTAAATAACCGGTCAAATAGACATTTGAAATTGTTTCCTACTTTCTTGGTAAAGTCAAAATCTATTATTTTGCTTTGTTTTGAGTTTTGTGTATTGGGTTCTTTCAGGAGCACCCTTTTATGCAGAATAATAGGGAAAATGTAAATTGAAAACAATCATAGCTAAAAAATTTTAAAAAGAGCAAACAAAGTTATGGAAATTGTTCAACACATTTTAGACTTTGATTTGTTTGGTCTTGAAGTGTTTGAACCAAGCTCTACACGTATAGAAATACTTCTGCTCAGATCAGTAGGAAAAGCACACTTCAAACTTAGAAGCTTCCATTAGGCCTAACTGATTTTCTGAAACCAAAAAGGTCTTAAGAGTATAAATGAAATCCAAGTGGTACAAAATAGCTTGTAGGAAAGCCCAACAGAGGGCGCTATTGTCCTGTTCAATGATATTCAAAGGCTAATTTCAAAAGTTTTTTTTTTCTTTTCACCTTAAAGGTTTCTAAAATCGTTAAAATAGAGACAATGAAGAATAATTACTTAGATTTTAATTATCACAATATTTCCTTATATTTCTGAGTAGCTATGCATATTTGAATTTTTAATCTCATCTGTTTTTAACCTGATTTAAATATTCAGATTGAAATCAATTGCAAGGAATCCCAACAAGTTTGGAATTTTGAAAAAAATTGTGAGCATTAAAATGAACTAAAATTAATTGCGGGTCTCCTACAAGATTTTTAAATATTATGTACATATAAGTTTTTAAAAATAGATCCATTGAGGTTCAAGAGAAAAGTGTAGTCCAGAAACTATTCCATCTCATATCTTTGCCTTCAATAGCCTTTAGATTTGATTTCCTTTAGATAAGTTAAATTATTCCATCAAAAGATATCATAAAGCTATATATTTGAAAGCTGTAAAAGGCATTTTTTAAAATGTCCAGCATCCCCTACATTTGTTTGGAATTATCTGCAAACAAAGAAGGAAACAGTAGTATTGATTTGAATGGGGCAAGAGGACCAAAATCCCATTAATAAATATGGGACTGGTGAATCCGAATTTATGACCCTAAAATATTTATCTAGCGAAAAATTGATGAGGGACTGATTTTACTTTTCCTGGGGGAACTGATATCCAGTGCCTACATCCAATAAGGTTAGGAAAGAGAAATACTAAGCTCTCATCCTTTCTTAAGCTATCTTCTGGGAGCAAAAAGAAAAAAAAAAGCCTTCCCATAAGGAAGGGAAAATCTGCAAAGAACTCAGGCTTGTAAACCTGTGTAAGGCCCCTGTGTTTCACGGGAAAAGTTAAGGAAGTCATAAAATCAAAAGGCTTGCTTGTGAAGGAAGTATTTATTTCTAGATTTCCTTCAATAATGTTACCCGTGTGTTCTTTTTCATTTGACTGATCTGCTAAGGAAAAAAAAAGAAAGAAATCTGTCCTACCACTTATTTTACTCCACCACTAAAGCCCTCCCATACTCCGTTGCCTTTTTCAATTGAATCGATAACCACCACCACACCCCCATCACACCACACCCCCAGTTACAAGAAGCTCTTTCCGCCAGCTGAAGATCTTTATAACCCTCCTCACTGACAACACCACACAGCAGCAGTGGATTTAAAGGCAATCCGCCTTTGCAGCGATTCCCTCTTATCAGTTTTAATAACTTCCACCCCAAATTGCCCTGTTTCCCTTATGATTCCTGCCTGTCATTTATTTTCTTCCCCAAGGGTGAAGAGCCCCCTGTGGGCTCACCCACTGGCTGCTGTGACATTTGCATCCTCTGAAGTAGTCAGGGGGAATATGGGAGGGAGGAAAGAAGCAAAGGGGGTGAAATTCCACTCATTAATTTTGGGGTGCCAAAGTGAGAGATTCTGTTTCTTAAAGGTTCCCATTTCTGTGGTTTTGTTAAATTCGAAAGGCAACTACTTGCTTCATTGTGGGATAAAATGGGTGGGTAGGTGGGGGAATATTTATAGTTCTTTTTATGTAGTCCCTCTACTAAAAGCTTCCAGAAATGTAAGTATTTTAGAACCTTGATCTGGGGTTATCAGAAGCTATCAGATTATAAACAATTTAATTCAAGAAACATTTATTAAGTATCTACTATGACCATATGTCAGTATATTGTCTTCTGTGCCTTTGCAAGCATTCTGAAGGCTGCAAAATAAAATATATTTTAATGGCCCAATCCTATGATAAAGTTTCATAAAATGGAGAATCCAAAGGCATGAGTGAGACATCGTCTGTTGAAATCACACATATCAAAAAAGACACAAGTAATATAGATCCAAGAGCTCAATACAATGTTTAAGTTTCCAAATGTCTTTAGAAAGATGGCCAGGAAGCATTAAAACTGGCTTCCTTGGTGAGCTTTTTTTCTGTGTGTTTTGCAATGAAAGGGGAGCCAAGTTACATAAGTGGGAGCCATAAATATAGAGAGATCGTCTTTAAAAACCCTAAGATACATCTCACAAAAACCAGTTTTCCCCTCCCTGTGAATAGAAGCTTTTGTGTTTAAATACCCTGGTGAGGGTCCCTTTCCCCAAAAATCTACATAGAAATAGGGGACTAATGGTTCCCTCTTTCCTCATTATAAATGGGAAAACCAGGCACAGACTTGGATGATTCATCATTTTGAATAGGGAGGTTTTTAAAAATATTTATCACCTGGAGTAGATATCTATTCATTAAATGAACATTTAGAGTCTCTATTCTATGTATGACCCAGAAGTGCTAATATAGCTAAGAGTGCGTGTGCATGGGTGTAAATACATGTATATCATATTTAAAATATATATGTTGCATATAAGTGCTCTGTGTGTAACAGATAATGTTTTACTATCCGACTGAGGTTTACTTCTCCAGCCTATTGTTTCAGACAACAGATATAAGTTGCGATGGGAGAGGAGCGCCGGATTTGGTGTCTATCCCCCATTTCCAATTATAGATGGATCATTTCAGACAGAGAAGTACTGAGAATCCAGACATCTGCTCTTCACATGAATGCACTCACCTCCTAGAGAACAGGCTGCCATCATGCTCTGGAAACTGGTTGAAAACGTCAAGTACGAAGACATCTATGAGGTAAGCAGGCATCCTTATATACATCTTATATCTATAGATACAGAATTAGAAATTCTTGGAAGCCAAAAAGATAAATTTGAACAGAGATTTACTTGCAGATATCTGTTTGGTTTCCCCCAAGTCCCTAAACTTTTGGCAATGCTTGCTTGGGGAGACTTTAACCGTTGGAGGAGAGACTTGTAATGTTGGAATGGGGAAGATTAAGTGTAGGAGACGCCTTTTTATTTTCTTCTTGTTTAAAAAACCCTAAATATTTGGGGGCTCTAGGGTGGAATCTAGTGTGACTGAATATAGACGGAATGTCAGAGAACGCTGGTAAAGGAAGGCTCTCTATGCTTTGTGCCAGAGAATGATGGAAATTGTTTTAATTTTGAGCCTCATTCGAATGGCACTGAGATTTTTAATTTTCATTTTTAAAAGTATTTCTGAAAGACATGGATGAAGAGGAAAGACATTTTATAACGAGATAGAGAGATTGAAGAAGATAAGTAGGTAGGTAGGTAGGTGGATGGATAGATAGGTAAGTAGATAGACAGAAATAGATAAAGAAAGAAATAGATCAGGCAGCCAGGCAAGTTTCAATAGAAGTCAATTTTTTATTTGGTGTTTTCCCCAGGCTTTACATTTTGCATCGCCAATAGTAAGAACTTACTCCTTTATTTTCCCTTTGAGGGAATCATATTTTCTTCCCATACGCAATGCTTTCTCCCCGTAGCTGAAGCCAACAACCTTTCATCGGAACGAAAAAGTTGAGAAACAAAATAACAAAAAGGAGGGGGGGGGCGCAAAATAAAAAGTGATGCCTCTATCTTCCCCACCCCTAGCCCCACCAGAGTAGTTAGTTTTCACTTAAAGCGCTTTTTGCAGGGAAACTCTATCCAACCAACCTTCTAGGAAAGGAGCGGTGGGGTTCAGCTGAGATCCCTGAGATCCCTTAATTCCTGACCCAAAACAGATTATATTTATTATCGATTGTGGAGCTAGTGCGAAACCCGGGATAGGCGATTAAGGAACTTTGAAGGGAAGAAGAAGGATCGAATCCTTGCGGTGAACGGAGGGAAATTGCTGCTCTCTGAACCGGCACAAGGGTAATACAAGAAGTTGATTTTAGTGATCCGCTAAGAATCCGCTGAGAATTTTCCCGTTTGGAAAGCCCTTGGAAAAAGGGGAAAGAATCAAGTATATAGAAGAAAAAGAAAGGTTGGGTTAGAAGAAAGAGAAAAGGGGAGACTGAAGAGATTGATAAGAGGGACTGGAGGCACAAAAGGGAAGAGTAGAAGCAAAGCGGGAAAGTTAGAAGGCAAAGGGGAGAGAAGGGGATCTCTTTGGCAAGCCTGCGCGATCGTCAGGAAGCATTTAATAAACTTAAGTGATCGTGATCTAAAGTACAAAGGCCATCAAAGCTTCCCATAAGCAGCGAGGGGGTGGGGGTGGGGGACGGAAAGAAAATACGATTCCGCCAGCCCTGGGACGACTTCTGTAAGCCCGGCGGGAAGCCGCCTTCCAGATACTAGGAATGATTCAACTCACAAAAGCTCCCGTCAGGCTAATTATCAACTGAACACGGGCAAAATCCGACAGAGGCAGAATTAGTATTGATGGAGCTAACCGAGTTTTCTCCGCTTTTGACCATTTCTCTGTTCCATTCCTAAGAGTGGAAGGGTAGGTCCTGACAAGCAACATTTTCCCTTGCCCACGTCCCATAGGCTGAGCCCTTGTCTCTCCCTGGTGCAGAAGTTGAAAAATACCTAGTCCTGCTCCAGCTCACAGGCAACCAGCACCTAAATTTTTAAGAGTGAAAGGGAGGGGTAACGGGGGAAGGAAAGAGGTAAAAAGAGAAGAACAGAGAACTATGGATTATATTGCCGAGGTCTTTTCTAGAAGGTTGTTCCCAGTTTTTTCTTCTTTTCTTTTTTCCAGTCATGTAGCTACCATGACTAGGAGCAATGGCTCTTCAAAAGTTGTGTTTCCGTCAAATGTACCTCTTTTTTCTGTCTTTAGCAGGACAGAGCTGAGAGCCAAATAGTCAAAAAGATTTTATACATACATGTATATATGCACACATATATGAACATATATACATGTGTGCATATATGTGTATATCTGTTATAGGAGGGGGTTGGGTTAGTGTAAATACCTTTGTATAAACCTCAAATCAAACGTCTCTCTGAGTTTTAAAAACAGAGATTAAAATATCCTTCCTTCGAATATAAGGCAGGAATGGACAACTACCATGCATGTATTGTGTGTGTGTGAGAGAGAGAGAAGCAGGGAGTGTGTGTGTGTATGTGTGTGTGTGTGTGTGTGTGTGTGAGAGAGAGAGAGAGAGAGAGAGAGAGAGAGAGAGAGAGAGAGAGAAAGAGAGAGAGAGAGAGACAGAGAGAGATACAGGTATTCCTCTGTCTGTCTAAATTCTCTGCTCAGAAAACAAGAGAACAACCTCAGTTCTGGAATGAGCCTATTTAAGAAGAAAGGAAGGTTGAACTTTAACAGAAATGGCAGTCAGGCCAGTTGAACGGGTTCCTGAAACATCCAAAAAGGTTTTATGTTGCCCCTGGCTTTGCCTCGAAAGGATAAATTTAGTATCCTTTCAAAATCATTGCATAAATTTAAAATCTGGGTGAAAATGTGGGGCTTTCTCAGCCTTCAAGAGCATGGGAATGAAATGAAAGACAACTACACACTTTTCTCCACTCCTCTTTAATTTAGCAAATAAATGTAATGTCCAACGTTTAGCAGAAATCCTTAATATCCACTGTAAACAGACAAATTAAAGCGGTTAATTTTTTTTTTTAGAAAGGATTGGGAAGGGCGTTTTATTTTTTTAAATCATTACAAAGCACCAAGGGCAATCAATTTCTGGTATTAGGAATGTATAATTAAATGTAAAAGAAGGAAATATGTTTTTGTTTTTGTTTTTGTTTTTCGCCTCTAGCGCTGCTCTCTCCGACTTCCTTGTTCCAAATAAGCAGTGTCTGGTTTACACATCTCCTCGGCTCAGTTAATTGAAGTTATGCTTCTTCCCTGCTAAACTTTTTCCCCAACTCTGCTTTTGCCAGCCCCCCTCGTCTGATTACATCTAGTAATTCTCCACTGAATGAACGTCATTTACAATAGTAGGGGAGCTCTCGAGCTAGCTGCAGCTTCACGCTCCATTTGTCCTCCATTCTCCCTTTAAAGTAGTCGTGTAATATTAATAGTCATGAATATCAATTATTATGAGGCGGTGTAGGCAAGCGGAGGGAGGAAGGGGCACCGAAGCAGTCTGAGCCTAGCTTTGGGTGGAAGAGGATTGTATCTGGAAACCCAAAGAAGGAGAAAAAAAGAGAAAAATAGAAAGAGAGATAGATTAGCAGATCTCTCTGTGTGTGCTATACACTGCCAGTCTGATTTCGGGGGTGACTTTTTGATGGATAGTCCTGGAAATACCTCAAGCTCTGCTCCTGTGTCCAGAACGTTTCTCTGCCGTTCTCCTTGATTTTTTTTATCATTGTTTTATTTTTAGCAGTAACCAGACTTTTTTTTCCAGATGTTAGTCCACACCTATTCAGCCATGGTGAGTTCGGATCCACGTTGTACAAGAATTGCATGCTCTCTCATTCCTCTCTCTCTCTCTCTCTCATATTCTCTCTCTCTCTCTCTCTCTCTCTCTCTCTCTCTCTCTCTCTCTCTCTCTCTCTCGCCTTTGGCTTGGTAATTTAGCACAATAATTGGAGGAGGCTGCAGCTGCTTCTCTCTTTCGCATTGTGTGTTCTTGGTTTGAGCTGGACAAGTCAGCTGGGGTGGGGGGGGGCAGGGGAGAAAAAACTTTTTTGCCATTGCTGTCAGAGATTTGAACTACTGTTTCTACAAAGGAAAACTGGTTTACTTTAGCGTGGCATATTTACAGAAGAAAGTTAGATTTACTAATTCCCTCTTTTCCCTGGTCTTTCTGTTTAGTTTATGACCCACGCTAAGCTGTGTTGGACTGCACCCCCCAACCCCCACCCCTTCCCAACTCCAAGTCCTCCATTTTCACACCATAGAGTATAATAGTGTTTGAAATGGAAAAGCGGTCTTAGGATTACTCCTAGAAACCACAGTTCAACTTAATTTAACACTGGTTGGAGATATTATTTCAAAGGGAATCAATTTAAATCAGACACTATTTAAGTTGTTTAATTCCATCCGGGGAGGGGAGAGTAGAGAATCCGATCAGTTCCTTTTTAGTATGCGAATATAGCATTATTGTGTTCTATTGTAAGTGACTTGTCATTAGGACTGAACTTCCAATGAGGGACTAAGTTGGAGATTTTAAACAGAAGGTGAGCCGGAATGTATATACGTCTCATATTCTATTTTGTCATGCTTTGGGCTCCTTTAACAGTTAGGAGAAATGATTCAAAACCTTGCAGAGAGCACATACCATATATAGCACTCCTACATTTTTAATTATGGCATTTAGTAGCTTCCCCTTCTCCACCCCTACCACCACTCCTTCTCATTCTCCTTCCTTGGTTTGCTACTCGGAGGCTCACATGTTGGGTTTTGTTTTGGTCCCTTTTCCACCACCATCTCCACGTCCCCCCACCCCATCCCCCTTTCCTTCTCATTTTTCTTTTCTCTCCCTCAGTGCTTTGCCTTTAGGAAATTTTGAACATGTTTGTGCAATTTGAGTGAACTTTGGGTCTAAGTTTCTGGCTTTGATTTATTTTCTTTCAGCCTTTCTCTTTTGTGATTAGTATATTTAATCAGGTTTTCTCCGTTTGTTGTCTGTATTTTTGTTTGTTTTTTTTACTTTCAGGACCGGCATGATGGAGTCCCCAGCCACAGTTCTAGGCTGTCCCAGTTGGGTTCAGTGTCCCAGGGACCCTATTCAAGCGCCCCTCCGTTGTCTCACACTCCGTCCTCGGATTTCCAGCCGCCCTATTTCCCACCCCCCTACCAGCCGCTTCCCTATCACCAGAGCCAGGACCCTTACTCCCACGTTAATGATCCCTACTCCCTGAATCCCTTGCACCAACCCCAGCAGCATCCTTGGGGCCAGAGGCAGAGGCAAGAAGTGGGGTCAGAAGCCGGCTCTCTCCTGCCACAGCCTCGGGCCGCCTTGCCTCAGCTCTCGGGACTCGACCCTAGAAGGGACTACCACTCAGTCAGGCGGCCTGATGTGCTGTTACACTCGGCCCACCACGGACTGGACTCCGGCATGGGGGACAGTCTCTCCTTGCATGGCATCGGACACCCTGGAATGGAAGACGTTCAGGTAAGAAGAGTCTGATGGGAGGGGAAGGTGGGAGGGTGCCTAGGCAGGAAAGACGGGCAGGGCTGAAGGAGGAAGAGGCGCGAGTTTGCTCCATCTCCATCACTTTTGCCGAGGTGCTGAGTTTGGAATCTTTATAGAAAAAAAAGTTATACACAGAGGCCTATAATATAGAAGTGGTAAATTCTGGGGGTTCAGTTATGGACACCAAAAGTCTTCAGAAATTAGACATAGGGAAGATTGTCTTTTAAGATATAGTGTCCAAAACCGAGAAAGATTTTTTTTTCTCCCTCAACACTCCCTTTCTGCGTATTTCTATAGTGCTTTGAACAGAGAATGACAGTCTTTCTCCCAAACACACCCAGAAACAAATTACTTTCCCACTAAAATTAAGAAGTAAAAAAACCAGACCTCCGGAGTGGAAGATGATGAGAGACTTTCCTCTAACTGATATCTATCTTTAGAGCGCAGTCAAAGCTGCTTTGATGACAAACACATCTTAGGGAGTCTTGTGAAAAGTCCACCTATGTCCAAGCCGGGATTCTCCTATGTTGTAGGGTACAGAGTGACTCTTACAGGTAATTCGAAATGACAAATTAAAGACCACTTTGTGGGGAAGAGAGCAGGGTGGGCAAGCAAATATTTAAGGCATCATGGGAGGGCCAGAAAGTGTCAGTTCATTTGGGGGAGTCATGGATAGCACGTGGGCTGTCTTTTATTCTCTCTCTTTTTTTTAAATGTACCAACAGTTTTCCAAGCACTATTTCCAACCTCTAGGACCAATACACCCCACCCCATCTCATTTCCCTCATGTGAAAAGGCATCACGTGTTTTAGTGTTTAAAACAAAGCCTCAGAACAATTTCTCTCCCATCTGCAAACCTACACAATAGGGTCTGGGTTTGTGGAGATTAATTTGTGAAACCAAACAAAGAAACAGGCAAGAAGTGATGCATTATAAACAATCTGGGGTATTCTACTCGGGACTCTGTTTTCCCTAATTTAAAATGTCTCAGGATAAGATGAACTTGTCCTATATTTAATTGGCACTTTAGAACTTAAGACACTTAAGCTTAGTTTTATATAGAATGCATACTTTTATTAAAACTCCTCAGGACAAATGAAATTAAAAAGAGGGTGAAATGGTTTTCTCTCATCTTGTTTAACCCGTATATCTTTAAACACTTAGTGTGTTGGGACGTCATCTAAGGCTATATGTGTGGTCCACACTATTGAGTTTAGTGGGTGGTTTTTTTTAAAGGAATTTCACAGTTGTTTGTATATTATTCGTGAAGAAGGTACAGATTTCCAGATTGTTATGTCTAAAAGAATTTGTCGGTAGAAAAGAATCATATAGTTTTACTGATTTAACCTAGTTTGACTATATGTTTCCACTTACATTAAGCGTGTTAGAATAGAGGATATATTTAATTTTATAATGAATCAGCCAACATGTCATGTAAAGCAAACTATTTTTAAAATTAATCTTTCTGAGAGAATAAAGTTCGAAGTGTTGAATAATGAATGTATACCAATTTATTACTGATGTTGATAATAGTTACTATCACAATCTGTGCCACGGAAAGGAATGTTGTACTTAAGTTGTATTATTAATATTTCTATGGAATAGTTTAAGATCTTCCAGCTACTTTCATTCCATCGTTTTTGTCTGAGGATTGGGGTGGGTTGAGAGATTAGTTTTGTTGTTTGTTTTGTTTTTCCTTTTGTCTTGGTCAGAATAGTATGTAAATTTGACTCTTTGAACGAATTCGTGGGATGTTAGAGTCAGGTTTGGTAGAATTGCTTGGGGAAACGGTATCAAAGTTCGCAAATCGAAGCAAAGCTGAGTGTTCCACTTGGAGACAAGCACTTTGTCAAAGGAAAAGCTCCTTCCTTCGAGGTGTCTGGATGCTTATAGAATTTAGGGGTGATTTCCGTCCCCATTTTGACTCTCTCCCAGCTCCTCGAGGATTTTAAATGAAGAGTTTTCACGTTGCAGAACAGCTCAGGGGAACTGTTTTCCACAGCTAGCCGGAGACGCACCAGTACTCTGAAACGATTTGCTCCATAAAGGATTCACCCCCTCCTTCTTCCCACTCTCTGTTGCCTCCCTCCGCCCCAAATTCCCACCCTCTGCCACTCCCACCCCCTTTTAGAAGTGAGAGGATGGCAAGGGAAAATGGTTTCACTTACTCAGCTGTCATGACTTTGGTTTCCTAAGGTGTGTTATAAGTGGATGGAAGGAAGAGGCCGTTCGGTTGACAGAGACCAAAGGAAAGGAGAGCAAAACTAAGGGAGGGCAGAACATAGTTGCTATAGGTGAACAAACCTAATGCTTCTCTAGCGAATGGTTCAAGATCCTATTAAGCAGCTGTGAATGGAATTTTGCCCGTATTCCTATACGTATGTGTGTCCTTCCAATAACCAGCTACCACCGAGAAATTAGGGTGTAGGCGTTTGTTCTTTTTGAAAAAGGGTTAATTACAGGGTCTGTAAGGTCAGGGCCTTAGCCCAGAGGCTGAGTATCTGCCTTAGCTGGGGAAAAACGCAACGGAAAATCGGATCATTCATTGTTCACAGATCTGTCTTCTGCGATAGACACAAAAATGAAGACAAGAACTTGCCATTCCCGCCTCTCCCAGCTTTCATACCTGGTGGAAGCATGGGACTGTTTTAGTGAAAAGACACATTGACTCACACGAAGGGCAACCGCCCAGACTGGGGGAGGGGAGCTAATTAACCAAATGCTTCTAATATTTTTTTTAAATGCAACTATAAAACCCTGTCAATATCTATTTCAATTTACTCTCAGGGGCTATTAAACCAGCAAATCGTTGTTTGGGTTCTGTGTATGCTACATTTCACTCATTCTGTGTGTGTGTGTGTGTGTGTGTGAGAGAGAGAGAGAGAGAGAGAGAGAGAGAGAGAGAGAGAGAGAGAAAGGGAGAGAGAGAGAGAGAACCTTTTTTAGATTTGTTGATTTTGTAGGCAACTCATATTTTCCCATCCCTGTCTCTCTCCTCTCCACTACTACCTAAGCATAGGAGGAAGTTAACTTGGAGGTGGAGTGGGGGTAGGGCTGGATAGAAAGGATCCTAGTCTCTTAAAGCAACCCCTGGTATCACTTTTAACTAAAGAAGTCTAGTAATTAAAAGTCTGAGTTGTTTTTCCACGTTTCCGCATGCAGTCCTAATTAAATCTTTACGATCCTCTCTGTGACTATTAAGTGCCAGCATGCTGCGTGAATATCCTGTACAAAAACCCAGCAGGCGGCCGTAATTAGATAGAAAATCAGACAAGAGTCTTCTCATTAACTACAACAACTAACCCACGTTGCTGATGAAGCGTAATATATATGTATATATAAGACACATATATGCATATAAATATACACACATATGTATAGATCTGCAGATATATGTATGTGCATCGTTGCACCCAGAAATGTGTTTCTTTCCATTTATGAATCTCCTCACAGACGTATATAGATATATCATGTATGTATGTATCACTAGAAGGATTAAAATCAATTTATATTTCATAAGAAAGGGAAAGTGATGATGTAGTAATTGTAACACTAGAATTTGTTTTCTAAGGAGACCAACTTTGCTCGTTTTTGCTATGACAGAAAAGTGGCTTTTTACAAAGCCACCTTATTCACATAATGCCACACCATTTGTTTAGATTATTTTTAAGTGGCTTTCTGACTGCACACACACACATACTCTTTTTTATCTGTATTAAGAACACACATACACACACATGTTAGAAATTGCAGGAGAAAGGGACGGAGCTTCATATACATATATATATATATATATATGTGTGTGTGTGTGTGTGTGTGTGTGTGTGTGTGTGTGTGTATACACACATATATATAGTTCCCTGGTGACACAGAAGTGCTTTTGAAATATATAATCTTACTCTTAAAGTATTTTGCTTTCTACTTACAGCACTCTAAGGGAGACTGGGGAAACTGGGCCAAAACAGGAGAAGTCAGGGACCAGGCAAAATATGTTAGTTTAAGAAATACATTTAGGGGTTCCTCCTATAGAAAATCAAATTCAAAGGTTATATCTGTATTCAGGTGATCATATAAATGACAATGTTCATATTCCATTCAGTTAATATAAGAAACATTTTTTAAGTGCACACTACATTCAAGGGTGATATTTCTGTAACCATATTTGTACTAGGATCAAAATTGACAAATGAACTCCCCAATAAGCAATTTTCCATAGAAATATGTTGCAAATAGTTGTATCTAACCTTGATTCTCTGAAAAAATTTTATAGGTAAGATAGGATACTCTTATTTGTAATTACTTGAGCTTGGCTTATTTAAGGTTTTATTTGGGGATAGGGAGGAAGAGAGCTGTTGGATTATGTCATCTACAATGAACACCTTTCTAACAGGTGTGCCCCTTGCTGGAGAAAGAACATCCTTGTTGGGAATAAAGCAAGTAAATTATTCAGGCTCATATTTTTCTCATTGTGCAATGAGACGCTCACACATGCACAGAGAACATGTACTAACTACAATAGTTGTGAGGTCCTGTTTGCTTACAAACGTGTTCCTATGTGTTTCTGTTTGCATTCCACTCCAAATTGCTCAGACTTTAATTAAAATCCCATAATGTAAACTATTATGTATAAAAAAGAAATTGTCCTTGAGTTATTAAGATGCAGGGGGATAAAAGTAAAAAAGAAAAATGGTCCTTTATCATCTTCTTAAAATCATATAGATCTTACAGCTGTTGTCAAATTGCTGTAATCCTTAAAAGCAAATGATATAAAGGTTTATTGGATGCAAAAACATCTATGGATTATCTATGTGTTATATGATAACAAAACTCAATATTGCACCCCAGATGGTTCTCACCTTTTTTCTTCTTCCACTGCAAGATTGTATCATTTGGGTGAATTTCATTTCCATGTGAATTTGGGGGTAATAATAATAATAATAAACCACCTCCCTTTGTGAATTAATATAAATGGAAATAACAGAAACTCCAGTTTGGAATGACATGATTTATGTGTGTGATTCTTTAATATCCAGTCAATTTGAATAGTGATGTTTTTATATTCACAGTCAGTTGAAGATGCCAATAACAGCGGCATGAATCTATTGGACCAGTCTGTCATTAAAAAAGGTATGGATTATCTCCCCAAAGCAGACCAAGTTTTATTGTGTATTAATGACTTTATAATATGTTTTCACTTTGAGAAAATTCTTTATCCTATGAGGCATAAATCTATGTCCACAATGATATGGCCCTACTGATTGACTTGACTGACTGTGCGGAAGTGGGAGTTGGGTTGGATGAGGGAGAAGTTAGAAGCGAGGGAAGGGAGAGAAAGGGAGAGGGAAGGAAGAGATACCGTTGCCATTTTCCTGGTCATATATTCATCTAAAGAGAATTAAAAGGACCTCAAATGTGTTCTTGGCAATTGAGCTCATGATCAGGATTGTGACTAGGTAGGAAATCCTTATTTGAAAAATATGCAGTAACTGGATTTTGCAGAGGCAATGCCGAAGTTGCTTATATTTTCTGTTTTTACTCTTTTGTAATTTTTTATCTCAACTTAGAATTTTAGGGAGGTGAAGATTCCATTATGGGTTATTATTTTCCTATTGTGCCAAATATGTTTGCTAAACACACATATCCCAGAAAGCAGTCAATGCACATTTTAAAATCTTTTATACATACATATGCATATATGATTTAATGTGACTGCAGAATCACCCCATACTGTTAAAGGGCATGTGATATTAACAAATGTTTGCAGTCTCTCGTACAGCTGTAAGCAAAATAATTAACTAATTAAACTAATTAAATGTAATTACAATAACTCATTTCGGGCGTATTGCAGCTGCTTGCTCTCTCTCTCTCTCTCTCTCTCTCTCTCTCTCTCTCTCTCTCTCTCTTTCTCTCTCTCTCTTTCTGTCTCCTTTCCTCTCCTCTCCTCTGCTCTCCTCTGACAGTCGCCGGGAGAATGCATGACGATTAGTGTGCTGCAGAAATATTCTAATGCCACTCACACACCACAAATTTAGAAATCCAAATGTGTAAACAGTGAGATCTTTAATTATCAAAAGGACTGCTATTCCAGGATACAGTGTTAAATACTGTAGGATGTTCTTTAGCAGTGCCTGGAGAATGTCTATACTTACGCTTAATGTCAACAACGCCTGGTCTCAGTAGTTTAGTATTCATTTGATCCAAATGAAATTCAGAGTCTTTACAAGAAAGGATTCTCTGGGAAGCCATAAAATGTTCCAAAAGGCCAGAACATTCAAAGGGTTGTGGGATACAGATTCAAGATGAGGTGATGTATTCCAAATTTTCTTTTTCTTTTAGGATGGCAGAGATAACATATCTCTTAGCTTTGGGGAAAAACAACTGCTCTAGAATGAAATGAGGAAATGTTGGAATGAGGACATGTTGGCATTTGGTTTTAGAATCTTGATACTGAATATCAGAATTGGGTAGAAAACTGTTTACGTGAAGTGCTGGTTAAATCTTGCTTCTTGCCCCCATTTAGTTACTTAGGTTTTCTTTTGGCTGACTTGCTTTTAAGTCTGCATGTTTTTCAGCCTGAATGCTTTGACTTGGGATGCTGCAGTTTTTGTAAAGCATACCCTCTTCTTTGACAGCGAATCTACATCATTGTCTCTTGGGTTTTCCCTTTGGTTAATTGCTAAGTGATTTGTGGAGGGAGTTTTCCTCATTTTAAACTCATATCCATGGTTGTAAGGGTACAATTTTTCCCATAGACTTGTTTGATTTGGGGTAGGATATGTGTGTGTGTGTAAAGAAAGAACACTTTCTATGTACTTTGGCTACAGGCACGTTTGGCATTACTCTAGCATAGTTATAGTATGTGGAATCTAGGAAGGGCATATAAAACATGAAAAATAAGAAATGGTAATAATATACAGTCTTTGAAAATATTTAGAATTAAAGTTTACAGTTGAATGTAGCAAAAGCTATATATATGTATATTTATATGTCACAAGATACTGTGTTTTCATCTATATGTGTATGTATACATCAATAAAGTATGTGTGTAAATGTGAATGTCTTAATAGGGAGAATTAAGGCTACCTTTTAAAATATTGCTTTAAAGTTGCTGGGTCTTTTAAACCGGCACCATTTTTATACTAAAAAGTTTTGTGCTTAACTTTCTGACATTATATTACATTCCAAAACTTAAATTTTAAATTTATTTGTGGAAAAGTGCACATTCATTGCTGTCAAGTCTATTGTTCATATTATTTAATAAATACTGTATCATACTAAGTGCAGAGACGATCCCATTAAAAAAAGCCAAGGGTTTTTTTTTATCTTACATTCACAGTAAAAGAATTAAACAACCACTTAACACTCAGTTTAAGATTTTATTACTCTTCACTCCATTCTTCCTCCACTCCTTTCTTCTCCCCCACATCTCTGACTCTCCATACCATAACCTTTAACAGGAATGTGTCCACCAGAGGGTGAGAAAGGTGGGCTCCTGAATTGGGTAGACTAAATTTCAATAAATGGCAGGGGACAGAGTTGTTTAATGTATTTTCTAATAGACTTTTGGAGGTTTCCACAAATAGTTTAGCCCATCAAACAGAAGGAAAAGAGCTTATCCATGACTGGGTGTCTTCTAGGATTCTATATTTAAGAAATCACAGGAGATTAGGCCCTAATGAACCTGGGTATTTTGCACACATTCTTTCTTCCTAGAATAATGGTAATTTAAAAAAAAAAAACCTTTTGGGGGAAAAATTAACCTATCCAATCTATCATTTCTGTTGATGTCCTACCATAGATTCTAGGCTTTCTCTCTTGTTATGTTTCCTATCTGGGCTTAGTTGACATTTCTGAAGTAATTTAGTTAAGAGGAAATGAGTTGTTCCCAGTAGAGAGAGCAAACGAGTGGAGTGAAGGTAGCCAGCGTGATAAATGGCTCTTTCATTTGAAGATCTCCAGAGCTCGTTTAAGGCTAATTTTCTGTATTAGCCCCCTTTGAGCTATTAATGCAATAGGCAGGGACCGTGGCCCCTCATCTCTGAGCTGCCCCATTAGAGCTAACATTAAGCTGCCAAGTCTGAACTCCATTGTGGGGTGGGGGTGGGGGGGCAGTAATGAAAGGTGCTTTTTAAACTCTCCTAATCTAAACTGGCAGAGGGTGGTTAATACGATTTGAAGGGGGCTGGTCAATGAGCAATCAATAAAGTAATAATGAGAAGGATGCGGTACATTAACAGTCTAAAAATCCAACGAGACATTAAAAAATCATTCTTAACTCTTAGTTCCATTAAGATCAGGAAGGTGGGGGGAGCCTTGCTTATGGAAATAATCGCCATTATCATAATACGTTCCCAAAAAGCTCAACTCTCCTTTTAAAATACTATCAGTATTCGGAACCCAAAAAGAAAATTTGTTTGACACCACAGACCACATAAACATGTCATATTACACCCTGGAAATTCTGACCTGGTTTAAGTCCAAAGTTCATATATTGCTGCAATGTTCATAGTCACCTACCCGTTTCGGTTTTTATTTTCTTGGTTTCTTTTCAACCTTTCTCTTCATTTTTCTCGCTGAAAAGCATCCACAATTCCTCCCCGCTCCCCACCATAAAATTTTTGTTGTGCCTATTTCTTTAGCAGAAAAAAAAAGTGTGGTAAAAGCGCATTGAATTGGGATTATAACGATGAAGACCTACGTTCCAATCCTCTGATTAGTTGTATGACCTTGGGCAAGTCACTTAATACTCTCTAAAGTTGTGTTTTTTCTAGAGTAAGGGATCAAGTTTCGTTTTCCCTGCTTGCCTCACAGGGTTGTGTGGCAGACAGCAAAAGAGGTATAGTGTGAAAGTGATTTGCAAAATGTAAAGCACTAAAGAAGCCTAAGATATTTTTTACATAATTATGGGAAACTATTTTACATAAAGGTGAAAGCGCCAGGAGTTCGTCGATGCTTTTGCAAGTGTCCAATCACTTCGAAAGATACCACACATATCCCAGCCCCCTAGTTTTTTTCCACCGCTAAAATGAACCGCAATAACCACATTCGCAGTGCAAAAAAATATCGTATTACAACCACCCAAGTAATAAAATTATAGATACCTGTAGTGTGAAACGTGACTTTTGCATCAGGTTTCCTTCTGGGAACCTGATTTTCCCCCGAAAGTAAGCTGTCCCCTTTGGGCAAAGATTCTCTCAAGTACCATCGCAGCAGAATACAATTTTGCCCTAGGGAGGAATAGAAAGTGGTGCAGGGGTAAGGAAAGGAGGGAACTAGGATCTGAGTAACCATTTCAGAGAGGGGCTTCATCTTTGGAAGACCTCCAAAGAGCCATGTCCATTTGATTTTTAATAGCGAAGACTTCTTTCAGGTGACTTTTCTCTTGCCAGGGGGGCCTTACAATATTCCGTTCTAATGCACCTTACTCCCACCACCTCCAGTATTAAATGAATACAAGGAACAATTAGAATGAATTCAGACTTCTCAGTCAGCCAGAGGAACCCAAAGTAGAGATTCTAATCAATCAACAAACATTTATTAAGCGCTCACTATGTGCCAGGCACTGTGCTAAGCGTATGGAAAGTAACAGTTACAATATTAAAAATGTTTTATGCAGATCATTAAAGTAATATTTTACTTTGATCTCCCCCTCCTTAAATAAAGCTTTAGTCACTGTAATGAAATATTGATTGTTTAATGAACGTTTCTCCCCACCCCCTTCTTATGTGGAGAGAAAGAGTTAGATTAAATGAGTTTTTGTATTTTTTTAATCTCGAAGTTGCCTGTGCAACCCAATAGAGAACTAGGGGCGGGGGTGAGGGGTGGGGGTGGGGCGGAGGAACCACTCAGCTTTAATGTATGCACAGAAAATTGTAAACATGTAAAGAATTGAAAGCTTCACGCTGAGTTTTGCTATGCTCCATTTCTTTACCATTTCCTGCTGTCGCTTTAAACCTATCTCACTCATCTAGAGATTCGTGCGCTAGAACAGTATGCTCATAATTACTAACAAATCAACCGGGCACTGTTGCTCTGTCGGTTTATTGATAAGCTGAGGGGAAACGGAAGGAAAAAGACAAAGAGAATAAAATATTAGGTTAATCAGGCTCAAGCAAAGTGGGGTGGAGTGCAGACAGGTGATAATGGAGCAGAGAGTTTGGAAAAGGAAAGAATGCTCTAGGGAAATGGGAGAGGAGTCAAATTCAACAGAAAGGGTTAAAATCGGGAAAGAAGTTTGGGGCTATGTGTGAGGGTTAGAGGAAATTATTTTGACACTTGAAACAAATTAGAAACTACAAGCAGAACAAAAAAACAAATACACAATAAAATGTACATACATACATACATGCATACATATATACAAACATGTTTCTTCGCAAATGAAGCCACTCCATTCATTAGGCACTTTCGATGGCTGATTAGATCAGTAGTATTTAAATGCTAATATATATGCATAGATGCACACATACCTTCTTGTGCACACGTGGGAGGCAGTGAAATATATTCCCCAAAGGAACTGGCTCTTGTCAGGTAAATCAGGTAATTAACAATAGCTAAATTAGAGGGAAGGTTATAAATGTCTCCAGAGCTGTGGTTTTTTAAGAGACTGTGTCTCTGGAACTTCCCAAATGTGATAATATCATATGTCTCAGGGGATTTTAAGATGTCCCAGTGGATTTTATTTCATGGCCTGTGGAAAGCAAGACATGACCTTGGGGTGGGGGAAGAACTGCCATAACAGAGGAGGTGGGCTATTAAGAGCCCACATTTTTCCAATGTTATTTCAATTGAAGACAATGGAAGATTGCGTTGGGCCAAAAGTAAAGCTTTGTCCCACTTATTTGTTACATGTTAAGTTTGGAAATTTCAAAAGTTGTATTCAAAATTTTCAAAAATATTGAGTGTACCAAAGGGCAGAGAAAATGAGGCTGATAAATTGTAAGGTTGAATATTTCTTCCAGGCTTATCTAATGCACTTTTCAAGTGTTCTAGAGCACTTGCTTATGTTGCCTTGGGAAATTCACAGGCCATGTGTCTCTCTGATGTATCAAAATGGGTGCTGCTGTCCAAATAGAAGTATATTAAAGTTGGATGGGTTTGTTGGGTGAAGGAATAGAAAGACAGGCCATGCCTAACACAGTCTTTAGATAAACAGAATGACTTTAACTTGGGTCATTTTAAATTTCAAATTTCATTTTCAACCCTTTGAGTGTTTTCATTGGGCCATTCTCAGATGAAAATATTCACTGCTGAGAGAAAGGTGAGGGACCCTGGAGTGAAGACAGCCTTTCAGAATCCACTTAGAAAATCAAACATTGGTGAATCATATCTGCTCTCTCTTTTTTTTTCGTTTTTTTTTTCTTCCTTTTTTTCCTTTTTTTGTCTCTCTTTCAAACAATCACTTGGGATAGAGGATTCTGTGCTCTGAAGTAATTTTAGTGGAGATGGAGGTGGGAGTGGAGAAGAGAAAAGAGGAAATAAACTCCCTTTAAATTTACTAAGACTTAGAGCCCTGAAAAGTCTGTGTGGTTCTTACATCTAGTTTTTTACTTTCAAAGCCCATCTTCATAATTGGTGTAGACTCTCTGGAGCAGAGACCATATAGATGTTTATGAAGCAATATATTTGTAATTTGGGGATGTCTTTTAAGGGGATTCTAGGCTGTCACAAGGTTCTGGTTGTGAAGTTCTATGGTAGTGAGCAATCAGCTATAACAACAGCAAAGTTCTGCTGTACCTAGTCTGTAAAACAAATTATGAAATTGTCAGATGGCAGAACATATTAGGATTCTTAGATCCAAGTGGCATAAAGAGATCGACAATGTGGAACAGCAGGTTGATGTTAGGGTATTCTTCAGGTCCAAAATTTCAGGGGGAGAAGATCCCTTCTCCACCTAGATTGGAAGTTTTGGGGTCACCCTAAATTAAACATTACCTAAAGACATCACTTAAGAGAAGATGCCTACCTATTCACCTTAACAGCATGCAAAAAAGGGACCAGGCAATATAAGTTCTGGGAGCAGGAAGTCTGATTATGTTGCTTGTTTGATAATTGCAACTTAAAGTTCTTCTTATCTTCTCTTCCTTTCCCTTCCCCATTACTTCCCACCAATGTTGCTTAGAAAGCAAGAAAATAAAAATACAGTTTTTAAAAAATCAGCCTGGAGAGGTGGCAGTGGAAAATAGCTGTCAGGTCGTGTTAACTTCTGCATAAACCATACCTGGAATAGGATTTATTATCAATTTCTTGCCCCACGAAGCAACCTCAGGAAGGCCATCCCCTAACAATATAAAAAAGGAAAATGATTGGCTGTTGGAACACCTGTTGTAAATCCTAACTTCTCGAAACAATTATGAGCTACTTATTTAGATTTATTTTTAAACGTAATTCATGTCACTAGAGGAACTGTTTTCACTTAGAATTTAAATCATTTGTTATTTGTTTCTAGAGCTGCCTTTTTTTTCATCTCTACTTTAAAGAATCTTTAACGTTCTTTTTATTCAAGCCCAAATTCACAACTAAGTTTTGTAACAAGGGTGCAAGGGTCCTGAGTTGATGGACCCCATGGCCAGAGTCCCTTCTCTCTTTATTCTAGTTTAGACAATAGTAAAGAATAATCGAATTGGCTACAAATGTGGATTCTCTCGAACAGAATTAGTCCATCCTTTTTATTTCACTCTCCTGGAAAGATTCCTCCAGTAACTGTTTCCTTAACGAATAAGGACATAGTGGAGCTAAAATTAGCAGAATCAATGTAAAATAATATCATAGTCCATTTGGATTTTGGTGACTTTTCTGTACAGTGTTGTCTGTCCATTTGCTCTTTACCTTTTAGAGCTATTGTGCCAAATCAACAAACAAGGCTACAATTTTCTGCTTCCGTCGCCTAGTTTGCTAGAGGATGGTGGGGGAGGGATGTTACCCTTTAAAATGGGCACAATATCGCAAAGATAGATTTCAGTTTCTTGGCCGTCTTTCTTACATGCTTTATTATTTTTTTCCAGTTCCAGTTCCTCCCAAATCTGTGACTTCTCTGATGATGAATAAAGATGGCTTCCTGGGAGGGATGTCGGTTAATACAGGAGAAGTGTTTTGTTCTGTTCCTGGTCGTTTGTCCCTCCTCAGTTCAACCTCAAAGTACAAAGTGACTGTGGGGGAAGTTCAAAGACGACTCTCCCCTCCTGAATGCCTGAACGCTTCTCTCCTTGGCGGAGTCCTGCGAAGGTAAAACTCCCCAGCAACCAATGTGTTCTCACGACCCGTACCTCCCCTTGTGCCATTACCATACAGAAGAAATTGGCAGACAATCTGTTATTTTTGCTTCGGGTTGGGGAGTGGGGCACGAAAGGCAAAGACTAAGTGATGTCTTCCGGAAACATGGAAATGAATTCTAGGTACCAGAACCTAACTGGTGTATCCAAGGCAAACACGTGCTCAGACACCCAAACACACACACATACACACACACACACACACACACACACACACACACACACACACACGGCACAGAACAATGAAATGTTCTCAAATTAAAGCATACCGCACCACTGCAAGGGTGCTCCATTTTTTTTTCTTCGCTTTCTCTACGACTGTTTTTTGGTCTCTGCCTTTCTTGTTCTGATCTCTTACCTTCACCCATGACTCTCCCGCATAAACTCAATATGCATTTTTCTAGGCCAAAAAAAAATTAACTGTTTCCTCTCTATAAGTTACTTCCTGGCGTCCCTTGGGTCACTTCCTACTTAGAAAGAGGTGGAACAACAACCTCAAGGAGACTCACTAAAAATCGGATGTGGAGATGTCATTTAACTCAAGTTTTAAAGATACACATCCGTTGTCCCTCAACGGTGACAAATGAGGCTTTTTCTCTGGTGGCTTATTTCACAGTCAGATCATCAGACGAAATATTTAAGGAAAAAAGCCTTCCACTAACAGTCTTGGGGGCAAAGGAGGCTCTGTCCATTTCCTTTCATAATGAAGAGAAGAGAGGAGAATTAGGTAGATTTGATTTCCTAGGACTCTCAATGCCTAGGCACAATAACATGGTCTTCCTATTGGTGAAGGCTTTCTTGTCCCTTTTACCGAGAGTTCTCTTTAATTTAAGTACAATGGGAATGTGGAGATCTCCCCAGAAACTGAGTTTAGGAATTTCTTTAAAAGTTTCAATTTCTCAATCCTTCATTCACCCAACCAACACATGTACATACATGTATAACATGTATGTGTATAGATAAATATAATGATAAGCCTGCCATTTACTTACCTCATTCCCTAGTAAACCTGCCCCTTCTCCTTTTCCTTGATTTGGTCATCTGTTAACTATAGTAAATTCACTACTTTATCTGGACGGTATATCTCCCTTGCTTCTTTCACAGGGCAATGGGACTTTATAAGGAAAGAGAATGGACAGGTAGGAGGTAAAGGCTCGGGAGTTTTGCCTTAAAAACTATCTGTGTATTTCCCGCTTCAGCGACTTTTCTAAAAGAAAATAACTGTCTCTGTATGCTTGTGCAAGTTTTACCTTCTCTGGACTTATATCAGTACCTACACACTAATGATTCCCATCTGGTATCATTTGTTCTCCGCAGATAAAAGAAAACTACTCAATTTTTAAAATGTCCTGTATTGCAGAAATTAAGCAAACCTCAGCAAACTATCAGCAAACAACCAAAAGGAAAGGGAAAAAAATGTGCTAACCTCAAGTTAAAACCTCTTCAAGCTCCAGTGGTCTTTAGATTGCTAAGTCTAAACTTTGTTTCAGGAACACTCTGAGGTTAATCAGAATGTTAATTCTTGCAATTTCAGAGCCAAATCGAAAAATGGGGGGAGATCTTTGCGAGAAAGGCTAGAAAAAATCGGTTTGAATTTACCCGCGGGCAGGCGCAAAGCCGCAAATGTCACTTTACTCACCTCCCTGGTGGAAGGTAAGCAGAGAATTGCAGTTCATTTTACAGACTGGCTGATCTTAACTATTTTGGTTGTAGGCTGACATTTTACATGTTTCGTGATTAACTGGAAATCATTGCAATTTTTGTGCCTCTATAAGTCAAGCATCAGATTAGATGAGACTGCAAAGATACTTTAATAATGGCCCAGAGCGTACAGGCAGTTTTTCACAGAAGCGACTGAAAGTTTACTTTTCGACTAAAATAATCGGAGAATTTAGATCTGAAAGAGACCTCCATCTCATGAAAGAATCTCAATATGTAGCAATATGTAACTTCTACTTGATGTAGTTACCATGCCGTCTTTGGAACATGCCCTAGAATTTGGGGAAAACAAAACAAAACAAAACTTATTATTTACTTAAAAATGGAAACTTTAAAAATCATCAGGTCACTCCTGCTGTCACTGCACATGCAGATGACCTTGAGGATATTAATTTTGAAATAAAACTTAATCATTCACGATTCCTTCTGCATCCAGAAGAAAATGCAGAAGGGCCAATAATACTCTATGAGTAACCATCCCCTGCTTATTCACTAGCCATGGTTATATGTATTCTAATTAATTCCTTAGTTTGGCATAGCCTGTCTGTGTTGTGCAATAAGTAAGACTATTTGCCCAGTCCAAAAAACAGTGGAGTAAATATAAAGTTCAATTTGTGAACAGAGGATGGATAGATCGGAAATCCATTCAGATGGTCTTAGCAGGAAGCAGTTGTGGAGTCTAATACATGCTTTGTTATATAGGCTTTGGAATTGCAAAATAACAAGCTTGATGGCCTTAAACTGTTCCTTGTGGATTCAGTCTCATTACTTTATAGTCACACCAATTTGGGGGTTTGGACGAATGCAACAAAAATGGATGTTTTGGTTATTATGACATCATATCTGCAATAATTAAGAACTACTCACACAGATGTTGAAAGCAACTTTGAATTTTAACATCTCATTGAAAGTGTTACCTGTGCCAAAGGCTGCATCTGGACAATTGCCAGAGTATTTATGGACCTATCTCAATAATACTATGGATTCTGAATAAACAAGATACTTCATTCAAGTTCAGGCATGACTCAGTACATCCACTGTTGGAAGAAAGGAAGGAAAGAAGGAAGGAAGGAAGGAGGGAAGAAAGGAAGGAAAAAGGGAGGGACAGAGGGAGAGTGGAAGGAAGAAAGGGAGGAAAGGAGGGAGGGAGGGAAGAAGAAAAAAAAATCAAGGTGGCATCAACTTATCATTTAGAAGTAAGGTTCCCAGTGAAGAGGAACTGGAAGTCCGTTGAAATACCACCACTTGGTGAGTGGTTCTCAAGTTGATTAATCTGTTAGTCTATTATGGGGACTCCCTTTAATAGTCCCTTTAAGTGACGTTTAAAAGTAAGTCACTTTCATTCAAAATAATGTGGTTGTGGAATTAGATATATCTGTTTTGCATGTTATGAATCTTCCCCCAGAGCACCTGGGGCAGTGCTTTAAAGAGTCTTTTTTTAATGCTTTATTCTAAAGGGGCTGCAAAAAAAGCTGCTGGAATCCCCCCCCCCCCCCACTAGAGCTTTAGTTTTCTCCAGCTCCCAGTCTTCTTCTGGTGGTAGAAAGCACATCAGTAGGAGTTTGATGACACAAACCTCTGGAGGGTAGAAACCTGAAACCTGACTACCAGGGGAAGTGACAATTAGAATTAAATTTGGAATAATTATTTCTTTCATGAATGTATGTATGCATGTATGTATGTGCGTATGTATGTATTATCTTTGGCCACCTGGGGTTTTTCCAGTGTGGTGAGAGAGTGAGGAATGTAGTGACACTTGGATTTTTAAAACGAGGATTGGTGATGCTTTAGAAATGGGGAGGGAAAGGGTCTGAAGAAACTTGGGGGAAAGTCTGGTTGGGCAGTCAGGTTTTTTTTTTTTAACTCTCTTGTAGAAGCAGTTTCTGAACTTATTACCTCCCTCCTTAAGACAAAAATACCAGGGACCCTGAAACTGATTACTTAGGCAAGACCAGGCTCAAGCTCAGGCTGAAAAGATGTTCAGAAGCTCACCTGGGGGTGGGGTGGAAGTGGAGGGGGCAGAAACGCTTCTTTCCCCTTTGATTTAAGAAAAGACGTGCTAGCCTTTCATTTGCTCTCACCCCCCCCCAAAAAAAAAACAGCTAACCTCTTCCCTCTCCTATGTCCCTACAGAGTAGGGAGGGGAAGTTGGTTATTTCTTCTATCCCCTTGAGCACCTTTAGGATCCCATGTTGATTGTGGCTTCTATGGTTGCTTTTTTCAGGAGAAGCTGTTCATTTAGCTCGGGATTTTGGGTATATTTGCGAAACTGAATTTCCCGCCAAAGCTGTTTCGGAATATCTAAATCGGCAGCACACCGATCCCAGTGATCTGCACTCCCGAAAGAATATGCTCCTGGCTACAAAGTGAGTGTCACTGTTCCCCAGTCTTCTCTGGTCACAGCCTCCTACCCTTCAACCTTTTTAGCTGAAATCATAGGGGACCTGGAGGTTCTGCCTTTTTGACCTGCTTAATCTCAGAGCAGTCAGTGGAGGAATTTTCTCCCAGAAAGTTCTCTCTAGTTCCACCTCTTTGTATGTAGGCCTTGTGCCGCACTGTTCTATCTCTCTGTCTCTCTGGGATGCTGGTTTGAAGGTGGGGCAAGGTGAAAATGAATAGTGGTACCAGCCCCATGGGGTCTATTTTTCTTCCCTCCCTCCCTCCTTCCTTCCCTCCTTCCTTCCTGCCTTTCTTCTCTCCTTCCTTCCCTCCTTCTTTCCTTCCCTCCTTTCCTTTCTCCTTTTTTCTTCCTTCCTTCCCTCCTTGTTTCCTTTTTTTTCCTTTCTTTCCTTCCTTCCTTTCTTCCTTCCCTCCCTCCCTCTCTAACTGTGTAGATATGGAAAAGACAGTTATAGTCTCTGAGCCTCGTGGTGGTGGTAAGATCATGGATCAAGAGCTGGGAGGGACCTCAGCCTTTATCTAGCCCAGCCTTCTCATTTGACAGATGCAGAAACTGAGGTCCTGAGTGGATAAGTGACTTGCTCAATGTTATAGAGTACAAAAAAAACACAGAATTCAAATCCATATCTAGGATTTTTTCCACAAAATATCTATAGTACCTATTTCAAAGGGTTGTTGTGAGATAATGAGATAATTTCTAGAAAGTGTTTTGGAAACTCTGAAGCAATATATAAGTATTGGTTATTTTATTAACATTCTTTCCCTTTCTCTTCTTTCCTTGGTTCATTTGTTCCTTCCTTCCTTCCTTCCTTCTTTCCTTCTTTCTTTTCTTCCTTCCGTCCCTCCTTCCTTCCGTCCTTCCTTCCTTCCTTCCTTCCTTCCTTCCTTCCTTCCTTCTTTCTTTCCCAATCCCTCTCCCTTTTCAATGTATATCTCTGGGTTGGGTGTATGTGTGCGACTGACTTAGAGTGCCCTGAATTCATCTCCCAAGCATCGCTGGGGTTTTAAGAAAGACTGAATATGTGCTTACTTGTATCCCTGGTCTTCCTTAGATTTCTATATGTGGGTTTCTGTATGCCTTTTTATCTGTAATTCTCTCTATACTACACTGTAACATACAAATAAACACATATAGATATATGCATGATATGTATATGCTATACATGTGTATCTATACATGTGCCCATCTATAATTACTATGTTTCCAACGTTACTGTTTGTCATCTTCCACAGACTTGTAAAATTTACTACGACTCCAGAGGGGAAAATAGTAAATCTATTGCTAAATTTAGGTCTATAGCTCATTTGAACTTTTACAGTGGGTTTTCTATTTATTTGATTTACTCCTGTCTTTGGCTTCTGTGTCATATTGTTTGGTGTTTTATGGTCGGCTTAGGCCTTCAGTGGTGCAGCTCTGCATGTTCTCGCACGTTTATCTTGCAGGCACGGCCCAAACAGCGATCATTTATTTAGTGCTCTAGGACGCGGTTTGCTCCGTTGACAGCGTAATTTAAAGAAATATATGGAAGGCTGAAAAATCATTTGCTCAAATTTGTCCAGATGTTTTCTAGACGTGATTTGAATTTGATTGCCCCTTTCCGCAGGGTCAAAAGATATTAATGTCCCAGAACTTTAATTGCTTACAGACCCCGGTTTGGGCTTTGAAGATTTAAAATGTTTGACTCTACCATTTGTTCTTCCAAATTCAAAGTTTCCTTTTTGGCACTTTGGTAATGTAAAAGAACTCAAGGGAAGACTGTAACCATTTCCCTCATCAGAGCTTGTCAGGGATTCCCCACAACTTTGGGCCAGTTTTGCCTCTGAAAGGCCAATTACCTATGAAATTGTAGACATCTTCCTCATCCTCTTTATCAAATCACTCTTCCCCTGTTTCACTGGGGGAAGGGACTTCTCTTTTTTGGAATCCTAAGACCATGAACTTCTTGAATTTGATGCTTTGTAGGGAAGGAAAAAGGTCCTGGGAGATCAGAAAAGGGGTCAACATTGAAAAGGGAAATGGATGTCAGGAAGCTGTGAAATACATTATTTTTCTAATGTAGTAAAATTGATGTTTTTAATGGCATCATTTGAAACAGAGTAGGGTCCCTGGGCTCCCCCAACATCTTTTTTTTTTGTCTTTGCCCTGGCAAAGTCAAGAGAACCAATCCTGAGGGGGCTGCCTTGATTTCTCTTTTTATGCAGCATTTATGTGCTAATGATCTGCCTCACCCCTTGGTGGTAGTGGGGGGGGGAATTAACTTAGATTTAATACTGTACTTATTTCTCACTCAGCTATGGGAGAAAGGGTCTCTGAAAATTGGGGTAAATGGAAGGAGAAAAGTGAAAAGGGAGAGTGCTAATGCATTTTTCCCTTCTTCAAAGTAAGAGGAACATGCCCTAAAGGCAAGCATTTTTTTCCTGGTCAGCCACCCTGAAGGGACAAGGGTATAGTAGAGATGTTGTTAAGACAAAAGCCATATTGCATTTTAGCACCTTCTTTCTGAAATCTGCACTGGGTCTCCCTTTCCTGCCCAATGTAAGTGAAATATTGATTTAAGTCTACAAAGTATGCTAAGATTTGAGATTCTGATACAGAAGATAGGTCCCACTGCACCCTCAGGATTCTTTACTATCAGATGGGGTATTTCCCATTGAAATACTTTTAAAAAGAGAAGACATTTGTTTCTCCTGAAGGGATGGTATCTCTGGAATTCTGTGCCCTTGCCCAACCAATAAAGTTGGGTTTTGTGTTTTGTTTTGTTTTTTTACCTCTAGGGCATAGTATAAGACATACTTCTCTTTTAGGCTGATATCCTAGTGGATATGGATTATTGCTTCATTTTTTCCTGTTATAGAAACTAAAACAAAAGCAATTCATAAATAATTATGAATACAGCAATTCCAAGCTGGATGTTTTCTCCTAATAATAAATATTTTGAGTGCTATTCTTTTTATATCCACTTATTCCCCACTTGTTCTCCTTACCTTCCATTGTTCAGGTTTTGAACTACTGCTATAATCCTTTATTTTCCTATTAAGACCCAATTAGTACCTAAAGTAAAGCATAAAAGATCATAAAAATAGTATCCTCCCCTTTCCCACTTTCTCCAAACTTTTGAAAATGGCATCAGCATTCCTTACTGCTCTCCTGGCATAAACAGTGACTGGCCTGGGGCAAACCAGAACCTTGGCAATTTGTAGAGTTGCAGTAAGTGATATTATACTTCAGTCAGACTTGTGAATGAAGGACTAAGTGCTTAAGGGTCATTTGCCTTTGCTGGAAGGTGATTAGAAAGGGAAGAAAGCTTGGGGAAAGTGGCCTTGGAAAGAAAGAAGTCAGGCAAGAACTCAAAGGGGTTATCGCTTTCGAGGAACAGTAGGAAAGAAAGTTGCGTTTTGTAAAAAGAGGACCAAGCTGTAACTCAGTTCTGCCATTTAGTTTCTGTATGACCGTCAATTTGTCACTTAACCTTTTTCAGCCTCAGTTTCTTCGTCTATAAAATGAGGGACTTGGATTAGATGTCCTTGAAGGTTGTTTCCCGTTGTAAGTCTTTGTGTGAGCTACGTTAAAAAAAAAATCTTGAAAATGGTCTCAGGGTGATATGCAATTGTTCAGACGTGGAGCCCATAGAGCCAACAAACAGAAAACTGAAAACTATAGAGAAAACTCATAGAAGAAAAGTAAAACTTAGTGTTGAAATGCTCTCCCTTCCAGTTAGGGAATTTCCACCTCTATGTGCTCTCTTTTTCATCCCCAGCTGCTTAGTAACAGAAGCAATCGGAAAGAGAAGTGATAGAATCACCTAAATTGCCTCTATCTTGGCTAGAAGTGTGTCTGGGGTTTGTTTGAGTTTTTCCTTTTTGGGTGACGATCAGGAGGAGGGGAGGAAGATGTTGATGGAAAGTATCATTTTTGCTGTTGTTCTTGTTCTTCCCCCTGTAGGCAACTGTGTAAAGAATTTACAGACCTACTCGCCCAGGACAGGACACCTATTGGAAACAGTAGGCCCAGCCCCATTTTGGAACCCGGGATTCAGAGCTGCTTGACCCACTTCAGCCTCATCACCCACGGCTTTGGGGCTCCAGCTATCTGCGCTGCCCTCACAGCACTGCAGAACTACCTGACAGAGGCTCTCAAAGGCATGGACAAGATGTTTTTGAACAACAGCACCACTAACAGGCACACATCTGGGGAAGGACCAGGTAGTAAAACTGGAGACAAGGAGGAAAAACACAGAAAATGATTTTTTTAAAGGAAAAGGGAAAAATCTTTTAAATAAAAAAAGAAAAAAGAAACATTTTAATTTTAGCTTTAAAATATTGGATTGGCTTTGGAAGAATTAGGTAGAGCACACACACACAAACAAAAGTTAACAAAAAAAGAAAAGGAAAGAAAAATAACTTTTTAAAAATCAGAGGCGCACAACGGAGCAACAATACCGGTTCTCGGTGTCTATTCAAGATACACTTGGAGACAACCTCTCGGATTTTCCACATCGGTTCTTTCGATCTTAGTAATGCTGATAATAAAAAAAAACCTGATTTTCTTTTCTTTGGAAAAATAAACATGAGACAAAACATGAGAAAACAGTAACTTATTGGAAGAAAATCGGATAAACATTGGTGGTGTCAGTGCTTTGAAATCTGGTTGGCTGAGACGCACGAACTGTTTTTAGACAATTCTTTCCCTTTCTCCTCCCTTTGAACTTTCCCCCTCCCTCATTCCCAATCCGTTCTCTCTTTTTCTCCACCCCTTCTTCCCTGTCTCCATTATGAAAATCTCCCGGGATGAAATGATTGTATCTGGGATTTAGGCATTGTGTTTAAAACCTTTCATTTTCATTTGACGCTTCGTTTTTAAGTCACTGGTACCATTTTTCCCCTCCCATAGCTTTGATGGTTAAGGTTAGCGAAGAGCAGGGCCGGTGGAGGTTGATGGGGCTGGGAAGGGGAAAGCCAACAGCGTTAGAGGAGGTCGCTGCGATCTTTGGCAGGGACTAGGGAGAGAGCCTGGGAATCTGGAAAACAAGGACGAATAAGCGTTTTAGTCATCTACTTCAGCTTCCTCATTTCCTTAAAGAAGTGTTTCTATTTCCCAGCAATGCCAGCGTCTGCACAGGAACCTCTCATTTGTTCTAATATCTGTGTGAGGTACCGGTTTTCAGAACTGTAGTAAAAGAAAACAAAACAAAAATACGAATAAGTTAATTAGTATGTATTCCTTCGGAGGGGTATGTACCATTTCATTCTCTTCTGTTTTCCAAAGCTGTGCCCGCATGGTTTATGAGCTTCTTCAAAGAGGACTTGGGCTTTCTACACAATCTATAAGGTACAGAGACAAGCAAAGTTCTGATACTTTTTTAATCAAAGCCGGTGTTTCAGGATTCTGCAGGTGCACTTCTTTAAAGAAGCTCAAAGGGAATAATTTAGGAAGCACCCGATATCGAGGTGGAAACAGCTGTCAAAATGGTTGTTGCTAACAGTGACCTGAGCCCTGGGATTCTATGCAGAGACCAAATTAAAGGGGAGAAAGGGGAGGGTCTACAGGAAATTGGGGGAAGGTGAGAAGGGGAGGGGAGCCCAGTATTCTTGGCATATTCTTCTCTCTAGTAGATTCCACTTCTCTAGAGGAAATTATTGAGATGGTCTGGGATTCTTGTTTTTCCAGAAAGCAGCAGGAGGGGGGAAGCAGGCACTAGTGTCTGCATTACTTGCTATATTACAGGATGCTTTATGAATGGGGATCTTTTTTTTTTCCCAGGCATGCACTTGTTTTGGCATATAGATGGTAAAATAATGCAAAGTGAAAGGAGATGAGTTTTAGCTTTGATTTTTGCCGTCTGGATACATTTTGACTATTCCCAGTGGGTAGAGTTTTATGCGTTTAAGATCTCTCACTTATGGCAGAACAGCCACTTTCTCTGTCTTATTTCGAGCATTATCTTGAAATAAGATATAGAATGCAGGCACACCCAAAAAGCAGAGTGAAGAAAATGCCCGTGGGGGGTATGTCTTAGAATTCAGTGTAAACAGACACGCACGCACTTTCCTAAGCAAGGCCAAAGAGAACATCCTCGTGCAATTTTATTATTCTATTATGCACCCCCTCCCCACCTTCCCTCTCCACCTTCCAACATCCCTCTAAGATAAAAATCCAGATGTTATTGGCCTTGAGTTTTTGACTTCTGAATATTTACAGTAGACCGCATAAACATTAATGCTGAGTTATTTGCTCAGTCACTCCCCCCTCCCCTTTCCGCTGCTCTCTCCCACCTCACGCGCAGAAACCTTCAGCTAGGTGCCTCTCTCTCAAGCAGCCAAAGCTGGCATCTCCATAGGATGCAAAATGATTGGCATTTTCATTTCACGGGGGTGCCTGGCTTCAAGGACATTTCCTCCTGGTTTTTCTCTTAGCCTTTCAGAGCCAAACTTGATGGGTTAAAAAAAAAAAGGCAGAACTGCGCTGGAGGAGTTCCGCTCAGTAGGGCCTTGGCGCTTGTATCTTGAGGAGAATGCCAATGCCCTAGGATGGGCGTTATAAAGCATATGGAGCTCCAGCCTTATTATTCCAGGAGCTAAGAAACATCTTTGGTCAGGCAGCGACAGCAAGCTAAAGCAGATGTGTTCTGATTACTCTTAGCCCGGATAAACTGCACTGAAAAACCATCATCTCCTTTCCTTGCAGGACAACCTGTCCCACGTGCGTGACGTGAGGGAAACGTAATGGACACGCATTGCACTTACTGTCCAGTACTGCCCTTTGAAAGCGTGTCTCCGATTCTGGCCGGGCTCTGTTGAGGAAATAGAATCAGGTCGAGCTCGCCCTCCCCACTGTCAGACTCACCCCAAGGGCTAAACCGGACTGAAAACCCAAATCTCTCTCAACTAGGAAACAGGCCGAAAAGCACGACAGGTTATCAAGGGGAGTAGTAGGGCTCTTGGGTCCTTTTGAGTCCCCTTTGGACGAGATGTCCACATTTGGAGCATCCTCCTTGAGATCTAGTTTGGATATATTGAGGGATTTGCCTCCTCTTAGATCACGTCGCTCCATTCCGCTTCCCCCCTCCAAAAAAAAAAAAAACTATTAAAAAAAGAAAACATATCAGCGAGCTCTTATGTCAAAGCAGACATATGTCTGAGTATTTAAAAACCAAAATGTGTCATATATGAAAACCTACTCTATGGCCCATCGCTATAATATTTGTGTGTTCCTCCACCTCCAATCATTCCTTCAACTTCTGACAAGTTCCAGGAGGCTTTTTTCCCGCAACCCCTCTTCAAGGAAACCCCTTCCATCCCCACCCCTTTGCACTTAGACACACTTCTTGCCGGCCAGGCAGCTCTGACGTTTATCTGATAATTGAGTTATTAAAAGATTTGGTTTCCGTGGGCCCATAAATCAATAAACAGTAGGATTAGCGCGAAAGTTTGACTTTTAACTCAGGGGAAACGTTTAAGGCAAGCCCCTTTTAGCCTTGTTTTCAAACCAAACAGGTGGGTCACGGTACTTTTTTCTTTTCTTTCTTCTTCTCCTTTCTCTTTTTAAACAATCACTCAGTATGGGCACCTTCTTCAATTAGTTCCTTTGGTTTTTTCCTCCCCACCCCCACCCTCACCCTATCCAAAACCGGTTAGAGAAAGACTAGGGGCACCAAAGTCACAAAACTTGCCTCAGAAAGTTCTTTGGAAGGGACTAAAGCTAGTATACTTGGGTTCTATCCGATATTCATGCAACAAGTCTTTACGGAAGACCTACTATGGATGTACCAGGCACTGTGCTCTCGCCCCTGGTCAATGACTTCAACGCCAGATTGCTACTTTTAAAAAGTATCCTTCTTCTAAGACTCCTGAACCCTTCTCCTTCTACTGTCTCCTTCCCTCCCTATTCGGCGCCACCCCACTTCCCAACCTTCCAGCTCACCATCTTTGCCCTAGCAAACCTCTTTTTTTCCTTTCTGGTCTTCAGCTCCCCAATTTCCTTGCATCCATGGAAAGAACCTATGTAGGATTTGTTAACACCTTGCTTTATTTATTTATTTATTTTTCTTAAGACACAGATTTGTCTCCCCCAGTTAAGTCACATCCTCTACCGCCTTGGTGGAATGAAAAAGGAAAGTCCGAATATACCTTGGCACTGTTGACACCCTTTATCTACGTCTCAAAGGAAAAGGGCAGTGCGTTCTTAACCATATTTTTTGTGTGTGTGAATGTCATCACATCAGATACTTTGTAAATTTTAATGTATTATGTGAAAAGAAAATATACTAAAACAAAATCTGATGCTTCTCCAGAGCCCAAATAAAGTTTTCCCTCGTGTGCCAATGTATGCTAAACTATCTGAAAATAAACAAAAAAGACAGACAAAAATAATAAAATTCTTTTTTTAAAAGGGTGAAATGAATACCATCCGTCTTTATATGCCAAAATATACTCCTTTCTTGGATTTGTCTTATTCACTAAGAATCTGACCACACTCGAGAAATATCAGTTTACTGACTCTTCATGAGAAGAAACCTGGAAGGGCAACGCTGTTAAGTTTGTATATATTTATTTATGCTTAATTTAATGGGAATGTGTAAATATGGCGAGCAAGTAGTTTGGGATTATTTATCTGTGAATCTATACCTCTGTGAATGGGTGGAAAAAACCGCTTGACTCTAGATAGTATCCTATCTGAATTTTTCTGTTCTTTATAGACAAGATGTTATGGTAATGGGTAGAAATTGGTTTATTGTCCAGTGTTGATCTCATTTACATAAATAAAAAAAAGATTGTTGTGTTTTGGTTGTGTTTTATCTTCAGTTTCTTGAATGTGGGTACTGCTTCGTTCTGCAGACAGATAAAGTATAGCTAAGAAGTTTTGCTGTTTCTTTTCTCTCCTACCGTATGGGGATTGGAAAACACAGAAAATGTTTTCGTTACAAAAGAAATACAATAAATATTGCTTCTCAGAAATACTGGCACTTTTTGTCTGACTAGGAAGTGTTAATAATTTTTTATTCCAAATTGATACCCTTCTCTCCTATTTCTAAGCAGATTTACAATAAAATTCATATTAACTATATCCTTTGGTTTATTTTTGCCTTTTGAAGAATGAGGTGTCAAATCCTTTCCCCATGTCGCCATTAAAAAGGATCCTTTCTCTAAATAAAGCTCCTCACCCACAAGGGCCGGACCTTTGGGATACTTTTTCCTGAATGGAGGTGTATTTGTGTTAGAGCTTTTCAGGGGTTGGTTGGAAGCTGAGGAGGGAGGGTAGGAAATGGAGCAGGAGCGGGGGAAGGGGTGGGGAAGAGGGATTGGATGCTATTTGCGGCCTTGAAACTGAACAAAGTTAATTGGCCCATTCGGGATCGAAACCACGACCTTGGTCTTAGGAAGCAGCCCCACGGTCCCGAACCAACTAAATAAAGACTCTGAACTGAAGATGAAAGGGATTATGTTAGGGTAGAGAAAAGGAACCCATGTTTTGGGAAGGCAAGTGCCATGTACCCAAGGCTGTCATCACTATCTAAATGCCTTTGGCGACCCTTCTTCCTACAGTTAATGGGCAAGCCTGTTTATTCAATAACTATTATTAAATGACTACTATATGAAATATGTTCATAATCAATCTATCACCAGGAAGATTGGGTACCTTCCTCTGTGCCAGGGGAACATTAAGAATACAGCATCTCCAGATGGCAGTCCAAGTTGTTATATAGCTTTATTTCTGAAGGTGGAGGTGAGAGAGGACAGCTACAACCTCACAGAATGGTGTAGAATCATGGAAAGATTAATGAAAAAGACTCCTCTCTTTTTTTCCAAAATGATTGTTAGGTCTTCTTGATAATTATTTACACAGTAAGATTATCTGTCTTAAGTTATTATATTAATCAGGAACGAAATCTGAGGAGGGAGGAAAGAAGGAAGAAAAATGAGTGGAATGAAGAAAAGATAGGAAGGAAGCAAGGAAGGAGGAGGAGAAGGAAGTAAAGAAGGGACGGAGAGGAAGAAGAAAGGAAAGAGGGAGGGAGAAAAGAGGCAGGAAAGAAGGAAAAAAGGCAGGAAAGAGGATGCCAAATTGGAAGAGAAAAGGAGGAATGAAAAAAGTAAAGGGAGGAAGGGGAGAAAAGGCTAGAGGAAGTGAAGGAGAAAAAGCAAGAAAGGGAAATGGGTAACAGAGGGGAAGGAGGAGAGGAGTGAAGGAAGAAAGGAATGAGGAAAGTAGAGAGAAGTGGAGGAAGAAAGGAGAGAAGAAGAAAGGAAATAAGAAATTAGGGAAGGAAGGAGATGGGTAGGTGGACAAGAAAACCTAGGAATACAGCATTGAGAAGGTTGTAATTAAGGTGTATAGAAAGCAAATTGTTATTTGTTTCAGGTTCAGGTGAATAGATGAATCATTTAGTTTCATTTTCATTTGCCTTGGTAAACAGTTTCCCACAGTAGGAAGACAAAGTAATGACCACATTATTTTTGCTTGTTTTTTTCCCCCATCCACCTATCCATCTATTCATTCATGCATTCATCTACAGGACAAACCTTTATTAAGAACCTACTATTAGGAGGTAGTTGTGATTGGTGCTCTGGGGATAAGGAGAAGAACCAAGCAAGTTTCTGCCCTCAAGAAGTTTATAGTCTAGCAGAGATAATAAGATATGTATACGCACAACTATAATATAAAATAGAATCTGAGCTGGAGATGGTTGACTTCAGCCTCAAGGGACCACTCTAACAACCTATTAGACAGCAGACAAGGCTTCAGATATCCCAGACTTAGTGACCTTGATGACAAAGGGTATTCAATGCTATTCAATGCTTTCCGGGTCTGAAGAATCAGTCTTCGTAAGAAACCCGGAGGCAGCAAAGAAATGAAGGACATCTGGAAGAGAATAGGGCAAAGAGGGTAATGGCAAGGAGAGTATAAGGGAGAAAGGAAAAGAAAGAGGAATATGTGAAGACGGGTGTAAGGAAGAACCTGGTAGATAACTGAAGACCAACTGGTGGATAACTCTCCAAACTCACCTGGAATGAGGAAGCTTCATGAACTAATAGCCATTCCCTTGGAGCTCCGAATCATTGGGTTGAGTGAGCTGATCTCGGCTCTCCTGGGTCTATTGATATACCCTGGAGGCAGAGGAGGGGGGGTTCTGCAGGTTCTGTTAGGGATTAATGAAACAGCTAGGTGCAGAACATTGATGGTGATGATGAATGGGCTTTCAGCCTCAGGGTGACTGGCCTCTTTTGGCCTGACTCGGCTAGTACTATCCCTGCCCAGCTACCGCCAGACGTTCTCCTTGTCTGCTCTGTACTCCCGCGGTCAATAAAAACGTTTCTCAACCGCTCAGTCCAAGTTGCAATACTCTCACCTTCAATTCACCCCCATTTCCCCAAACTCAGGTCTTGACCAGGATACCCGGTGCAAATACCAAGCCCCGACTAAGAAAGCTTATTGTACCAAGAAGCGCTTACTTGAAAACGTTAAGGGAGGGTAGTACTGAAAAAGAGTCATGAATGAATAGATAAAGGGAATTCTTTTACGAATTTGAGAATCAGTGGGAGAGATTCACGGCCTTCAGCAGAGGAGATTCGCGACCTCCCTCAAGCTCCCTGAGGCATTTACGCGCCTCGTGCCCACGGAGGAACCGGTCTCCTCTCTCCTGGACGCCGGCCCACCTTCCCCATTCGCTCACCAAGGCTTCGAGGGCGGATAGCCTGTCATGTTTCAACCGGTGAAATTAAACGCGCAGTTCCCGAGTCCATTAATTTTAGCTTCTCATTAATCTATTTATAAGTGAGCCCGCGCTGGCTCTATAAATACGGTCCTATAAAATGCACCTCCCGCCCATAAATCTTCCCAGTTGTTTATTTACATGGAGGCCCCACACTTCCTAACGATCCCCCGGTAAACTTCATTAAGGCCCTGCCGCCTGGGTCCAGGCACGAATGTTCGCTGCTGTCTCCCCCACCTTGGTGCGAGGCTATTTGAGGAAGGGATGGGAATGGGGAGGGGTCGAGGACCACCGCTCATTTTTTCTTCTTCACTTTGTTTCCACGTTTTTGTCCCAAATTCAGCTCTTCCTATTTTTCCATCACAAACTTCACATTGATTTATATCGTCATAAACAGCCTTCTCCTGGCCGCGGGCTTTCTCATAGCTTGGGGTGAGCTCCCTCGTTTGCCGGCGTGGCAGCCGCTGCTTCTGTACTAGCACTCATAAATAACCGCCCCAGCTGCCCTTTGATTAGGTCAGTCAAATATATTCTTGAGCCCCATTTATTCGTTCCCTGCCTCTTACTCCTGGTTGAGGTCTCTCCTTCTCGCTCTAACATGCGCCACACTTCTCTAAGAGTACATATTGACATAGGTTTACATTGACCCTGTTGTGTCTCGGGTCTGTTTCTCCCCTACTCTCGTGCCATTCGCTTGCGCCCGACTCCGGCCACGAGAGCTTTGCAGAAGCACACCAGCACAAACGCACCTCCCTCTGAGTGCGAATTGTCCGCACGAACGTGCGCGCGCGTGCGTACCCACGTACATGTACGCTGCACAACCCAGCAGAGGGGACCTATTCGGGCGTATTGCCCAGGCTCGCATGCAATCTGTCTCGCCAGCTCCTGGAGCTCGCTTGTTAGCTGGAGCGGAGGTCTCTCTCTGGTCTGCCCCTCGCTGATTGAGCCTGCTGGGGGAAACTCGGTTTTGCAGGGGCCCAGCAGCTGTAGTTTAACCAGTTAACTTCAGCACCTTTCACAGAGTTGCGCAAGGCAAGCATAACATCCCCATGGAATAGTTTGCAGCCCTAATCATTGGTACTTCGCTGAATTGGTCTGGAATTGACCCCAAGCTACAAGTGACCTGGGTAAGATAACAATCACACCTGCCTAGGAGAGAGGCATGGGTCTTTTCAACAGGAGAGAGGGGCTGTTGCAAAGCCAAGCATAGTCACGCTAAAAAATTTAGGAGCACCTTGGTGGCATGGGCAACTCTGGCATTATCTGTGGCTCAAGTAGTTAACACGTCCAGAGCGCATCCCCGAAGATACTTGCAAAGGTTCTAAGGACATTGCTGTCAGTTGTCATTAACAAGCTTCTTTGCTTACCGGGAGCCTGGTAGGGATCTGAGATGCAGATAACAGCCAAGTGCACTTTGGTAGGCTAAATTTGTTCTGTTAAATGTCACAGGAAAATGTCATGGGCGTTAGGGGTGTTTCAGGAACGGTCAGGCTGGAGTTTGACACATGGGCTACAGAGTACGAATTGCTGGGAAGGAATGGAAAGAGGGCTTTCTCTTTAGTACATCCCAGGGGTTAAGTGTCATCAGAAGAGCTGACCCAAATCCAATAGGGGTTTCTCTCTGGAAGCTTTCACACACATTCATCTAAGACCGGACTGGAACACAGTGACAGAGCTCTGAAGTGCAGTTACAGCTGATGCAACCATTCAGCATGGAAGGTCTTCAAAGAAGCTGATGATGACTTGTGCAGCCTGGCCATAGATGGGGAGGGAGAGCAGTCTGTCCTCTGGGAATTGTAAAGTTCAGAGAACTTTTCAAAACAGTCTCAATGTCAAGTTCTTACCAAGAAAATGCTTGCTTACAGACCCAGAAAAATGCATCAATTTGAATCAGGGTAAGAAACAGAGGGAGTAATACTTCTAAGAAACTCTTTAGAAACACACATGCACAGGCCCTCTCAGCCTTTTACCCTATTCTTTCCCCATTACCCTATTGGACTACTTCCTAGATTACTTAAAATGTAATAATAAACCAGAGAGCAGGATCTCCCAAAGAATTGTTCTGATTCTTCACTGCAGGGTGACTTCTGGTGGAGTATCCATCAGTTTGGTCAGGTCTTAGCCAGCTGGAAAGACTGAGAACAGACCAGGTATCATCCAAGAACCAAACCAAGGTCAAGAGAACCTCCTCACCCCCTGGAAGATGACCATCAGAAGATGACTTCCTGTTTGTTTCTTCACATCAGTTCATTAAGAATCATCCATTAATGAGTGGAGGGACTGCTTTGCCAAAAGATTAGGAGGTGCCCTTGCCAACAATAGCAAGATGTATGGATTAAATTTGATAATTCCTCTCCCCCTCAGGGCATTAAATCTGGTGACTTCTGCTAAAATGAGTCTCTAGGTAAACAAGACTTTCAGATAAGAGTCTAGATCAATTTGCCTGACCTTCTACACCTGCTTTAGTAGAGTGAGTAACCAGTTTGGCCTAGGTATATGTGGAAAATAAAACAAGCAGGGCTGGATTTCCATAGCCATATTGAAGAATTTAGTACCCACCATAGGAGCCTAGATCTAGAGCTAGAAGAGGTGGGAGAGGAAGTCTAATTTGAGCCACCCATTTTACAGATGAAGGAACTGGGGCCCAGGGAAGTTAAGTGACTTGCACAAGGTCACCCAGATAGTAGGTATTAGAGGCTAAATTTGAACCCAAGTCCTTGGACTGAAAATGCAGGGCTTTTAAAAAATTGTTATATGCCACTGCTGCAGAGAATTATTAATCTTGTGAATTCAGATCTCTTTATCTATTGAAGCCCCTCATACGAGGAAAAGGAAAGAACTTGAATTCTGTTCGTTGGACTAGTTCAGTAGAATTTGATGAAATATTCCTTAACACAAAGAGCTCTGAGATCTTGGGAAGAGTGGAGGAGAAACTGAAGATTGCTCTTTGAATATGCATATTTCCTTTTCTTTTGTGGGGAAAGAAAAAGGAGGAAAAAAGGTCATGGAGAATCAGAAATCCATTCCAAGCAACCTAGAATAGGGAGCATGGGGAAGCCTGAAGTTTTGTCTTCACTTGAAAAGAAGTTCAACTAAATAGTGCCCTGTGCTTTCTTTGGGGATGATGACCCAAGACACGGGGGTCAAGTAACCCAAATAAGGATGGAATCTCCTTTATCTTCACCCTTCCTTTGATACTGAATCCTGAACTTGTATGTTTTGGGGGCTAAAATTAGAGTAATAAAGATTGGGAGAGTTTTGTTTTGTTTTGGTTTTTTTTGGTGAGGAGGAAGGAAAGGAATATATCTTCGTTATCTGGTTATAAAAATACTCTTCATAATAAAATTGGGGGTGGGGAGAATAATAGCCCCTGTGCTTCTGGGGCCTTCAGAATTTGAAAAAAAATTCCTTTGGCATTTATATATATTGAAGCCCCAGGTAATTAATGTTGCTCTTTCCCTCCCCATCCCCCATTAACCTCTGGGTAAATTCTTAACAATCCTAACCCTGTTTGTTACCTCTTCCTCAGTAACAGAAGCCGGGTCCTGCCTCGCCCCAGCCTAGCTCTACCCTGTGGACTTCCAGCTGTCAAGAGGATATATTTCTCCTGATATCTCACCAGTGTTTTGAAGACCAACCCTCTTCTGTCCCTCTCCCTACTCTGAGTACCCCTTCTCCCCCTTCCCATCACAGGCTCAGCAATCTGGAAGAGTGTAGGGCCCACCCTGGCACGATGCAGGGCAGGTACAATAACCCACTCACCTCTCTTCAGCTGAATGGGTTAAAAACCCCCAAATAGCATCTAGTTCCAGGGATGATCAATTAGAGAAAGTGTCCAAAACAAATAGGAGATATATAGCTGAGGAGTACTTTGCCTAGTTACATTTTCACCCCCATCACACTTAGACTGCAGAGCTTTTAGGCATGGAAACTTTTTTTATTGGTAGGAAAATAAAACTGGCTTCCACATAGATGGGTGTGGTCACCCACTTTGTATGCCTCCATATATATATTTGTGTGTGTGTGTGTTTGTGTCTGTATGTATACACACATACGTATGTGTGTATACACATGCATATATATGCATGTAGTGCTTTATATAAATAAATGTGATATACATATACTCTCTCACACACATATATTCATATACATATAATAGTTTTAAATCCTTGGGTTATTTTGAGGCAGAAAAATGGCATTCAACTGTAACATATATGCCTATATGTACGAATGCATTTATATATCAGCCTGTAGAAATCTCTGTTGTAGTATATAAAAAAATTAAGGACATTGAAAACAACTATTTTTTGTTTGTTTCTTTTTTGTTTCATTTTTTCTTTTTTAGTGCCCTAGAATTGGATGATGACCAGAAAGGAACCTTGGCTGAAGGTAGAGTTCTGTGAATCAAATGACTTTCTTGAAAGGTTCACTACCTCTGGTGCAAGTGGAAAGAGCAATAAATTTGGAGTCAGAGAACTAGAATTAAAATCCTGGCTCTCTCAGTGACTACCTATGTGTCCTTGTACTAGTCACTTGACCTTTGTGCCTCAGTTTCCTTATCTGTAAAACAAGCCACTTGAACTAGATGACAGCTAAGGTCCTTGCCAAATCTAAAGTTTTATCACTGCCAAAACATATACATGTTACATTCATGGTGATGTATTTAAACTATTCTCAATAGCAATTGGTTACATGGACACACATGTGAACTATGTTCGTTACTTTCTCTTAATATTAAATATATACGTAGAACTTTGGGACACTGCCTCGCCCACATCCTTTTGACTTTTTTTCTTCCATATGCTATTCAGTAATCTACAGTGATAACTAGGTTGAACTTCCTGCTCTCCCCCTTTTTGTTAATACCTCTGACCATCTTCCCCGACCCTCCCCCACTGTTTCCCCCCCTCCTCACATTCTGTCAAGCAATAGGCTGTAAAATAGTTATCCAGACCAGCAGACAGGCAAGTGCCTTTTGAGAGTAATTTCTGCCCCAAGCATTTAGCCTGGGGCAAAGCAAGCGTGCTCTCTAACTGATCAACCTGGATATTTCATTATTCATTAATTTACTGTTTAACCAAATCCCACTCATTATCAGAGGCAACGCTTGGCAGAGCCCAGCGAACAGTAGCAGTTGGTGTCAGGCGTGGAGAATTGGCCCATTTGATCCCAGGCTGTTTTATTATTCAACACCACTGACTGAGAAAAAGGTCCATGAATAATAAAGAGCCAAAGCGTGTTTGAACTGAGAAGCATGACACAGCCTTACAAAACAGCAGTTAGAAAATTAAAGGCGAGGTGGCCCAGGCTTTGCATTTTTTATCCTGGCTGTGGGCACAGACATTTAGATTCCCTACATTGTTTTCAATAATAATAATAAATCCTTAAGATGGGAGACAGTTGTTTCAACTACTCGCACCCTTTTCAAAACTTACCACTGAGGAACTCCGGATCAAACCTACAAAGCCAGAAACAAACATGCCTGAAGAGGGGACCTGGGAAACCTACCTTCTAATCAGAAAACTGGAAAGACCTTCTCAAAGAAGAGGAGAGATTCAGAGAAATTTCATTCTTCTTTGGCCCTCTTGTCATCCTTACTCTGGGCAGGTTTGTAAATTACTTACTTCACCAGGCTGATCAAATCCTTGCTGTATTCTTTACCATCTAAATTGGTCCCTCGATAGGCCCGGGTTTGTAGGCACATATCTACACAGGGTATGAGGAAATGCTTCATTTCCTATTGACATATGCACTAGCAATGCTCATATCTGGAAGGAATATCAGAAACCTAGTACCACCTCTGGAATTTGGCAAATAAGGGACTGATAACTATAAAAGGAAAGGATATCCAGATACCCTTAAACGTCATTATTTTAAAATGCTGGAGCCCCAGAAATACGTCCCCTGAGGTTACTTAGTCTATGAGAAGGTTATCATCCAGTCTGCTCTGTCCAAGTCTACATAATACCATTCATTAAACATTTAAGGTGTCTCTTCATACAAAACACTATGTTGGGCACACGGCAGAGTTGGGGGACGGGGTGGGGGGGAGGGAATGGACAATTTACATGAGGCCTAATCTCTGTTCTCATGAAGCTTTCAAAGATTAGACAGTTAGTTAAGTAAAGTATGCGATATGACATGATAATTCAATTCCAGTTCAACAAATATCTATTAAGGTCCTACTGTGTGCAAGTCCTGTACGAGGCACTGCAGGCACAAAGACAAGGAGTAAGACAATCCTGCTCTCAAGAAGCTTAAATTATATGTTCTTACATCCTCCATGAAACACTTCTAAAGTCCCTGTTTATTAGGGTCCCTACCAATGCCCCACTCCCTGGCTATCTTGTATTTATCTTGTAAGTAGTTAGTATTAATTTTTGTTGGTTGTCCTCTAGTAGAATGTAAACTCCTCAAGAGCAGGGCCTAGAGACAGTAAATGGAGAGCTGGTCTTGGAATCAAACAGACCTGGGTTCCAAACTGGTCTGTGATGGATGCTGGCTGTATGATCTTGGCTGGGTCATGTTACTTCTCAGTGCTCCCAGATAATGGTCTAATATGATAAATTGCCGGACAGTTACAGTTCTGCATATGTAGAGTTTCACTGATAGTACTTCCCTATACCAAAAAAAAACAAACCAAAAACACAAGTCAGACCCACTCTGTCTCCCCTCTTCCCTAAAATTTCTAAATTTTATTTAGTGACTGGCATATAGTAGGTGCTTAATAAATGTGGAGTTGAACTCAAGTGCATAATAGATTCATTCTGTTGCTCATTTGTGGCTGACTCTTCACAACCCCATTTGGAGTTTTCTTGAAAAAGATATGAGAATGATTTGCTATTTTCTTCTCCAGCTTATTTTACAGATGAGAAAACTGAGGCAAACAGGGTTAAATGACTTGCCCAGGGTCACACAACCAGTAAACATCTGAGGCCAGATTTGGACTGAGGAAGTTGAGTCTTCCTGACTCTAGGCCCTGCCCTCTATCCACTGTACCATCATCTAGCTGCAGGAAAATCATTAACACTACCAAAAAAATAGCAATCATATCTTGAATTGTCCATTAACTTGAGTCAGATCTTTGTGTAACAATAATAACTAAACTTTATATGATGCCTTATGGTTTAGAAAGCATTTTCTGTACAACCACCCCTCTTGGTAAATTGTACAAATAGCATTACCATCTTACAAAAAGAATAAACTGATGCTCAAAGGGCTGAGATGACTTGGCCCAAAATTGTTAGTGTATTCTCCAAACTTTTTATTGTGATCTTGTGTTACATATGGGACCAGAAGCTAGGTCTTCTGAATTCAAGGCTCTTTTCTGTACTCCCTCCTTACCTCCCACATAGCCACTGCCTCTCTGTACACCAGCAAAAATCTCCTATATGGAAGGAGAAAACTGAAGCAATTGCCTAATAATTCAGGTGAAAATTTAGTTTCTGAGGAAGAAAAAAAGATCTAAGGACCTGTTTGGTCCAGATGAACTGTCTCCATTGATCAGATCTAATGGCTAAATGAGGTCTTCATATTACTTTGGCAGCATGCATATTCATAGAGAAAAATAGAGTGTAAATTCCAAAACAAAGGTGTCCTGGATTAGCCAAAAGAATATTGAACTGAGGAGGTAGAATTTTTTTTTTTTTAACTTTTGGTGCACCTACAGAACTTCGTTGCTCTGAGTTTCCTTTTCCTCAACTGGAAAATGAAGGAGTTGGTTCATGGGGATAATTATATTTGTACCACCTACTTCACAGGAGCATTTGGGAGGATCATAGAAGTTGCTATTTGTTCAGTCTCATAGGGTGTCCCAGAATTCTTAGCGAAGGTTTAAGGATTAAAACTGTACAGTTCTGGAGCAACTTGTATCTGTAAATGATACTAAATGATCCCCATTTTTCCCCCAAAGAACAAAAATGGAATGTTCCTTGCTGTAAAACTCAGCAGTAATTTAATGTACACATTTCTCAGGGTTCGAGTTTTGTTTCTGTAAAGTGGGTGATGATGATGATGATGATGATGGTGATGATGGTGATGATGATGATGGTGGTGATGGTGATGATGGTGATGATAGCAGCTAGGTGGCACAGTGGGCAGAATGCCAGGCCTGGAATCAGGAAAACCTGCATTCAAATATGGCCTCAGACATTTACTAGTTGTGTGACCCTGGGCAAGCCACTTCTCTTTGTCTCGGTTTTGTCAGCCTTAAAATGAGGATAATAACATCACATACCTGCCAGGGTATGTGAGTGTCAAATGAGATATTATTTGTAAAACGCTCAGCATAATTCTTTTTTTTTAAAATCATTATTTATTTATTTAATATTTTTAGTTTTCAGCATTAATTTTCACGAGTTTGAATTACAAATTTTCTCCCCTTTTCTACCCTTCCCCCACTCCAAGATGGCATATATTCTGATTGCCCCATTCCCCAGTCACCCCACTCCCCCCCATCCCCTTTTCCCTTACTTTCTTGTAGGGCAAGATAGAGGTTTATGCCCTATTGCCTGTATATCTTGTTTCTTAGTTGCATGCAAAAACTTTTTTTTTAACATCTTCAGGGCACTAGGGCCTGTTCCGCTGGGCTCCTGGTCTGGTTGGTCCGTGCACAGCCCACGCTGGGCTCTGCTCCACTCCGCTCCCTGCTCCATGTGCAATAGACCTTACCCAGCGACCATCCAGGCTGTCCTGGGCTGGAGCCCTACTTCCCTCTGCTATTTTGTGGGTTCTGCAGTTCTAGAATTTGTTCAGAGCCATTTTTTGTTAGTGTTTGGAGGGTCCTGGGGGAGAGCCCTAGGCAAGTCCCTGCTTTCCAGCTGCCATCTTGGCTCCGCCCCCTCTTAAACTCCATAATTCTTGATACATAGTAGGTGCTATACAAATGTTTATGATAACCTCAACAACAAATAATAAAATGCAAATATATAATAAACATACTTGAAAAAAAATCCATATAATAGTCATATGATAAATAATAAATAAAATCATAAAATCTATTAATTATATGACATAACAGTAATTGTAACAGTAATTATGAATAATAATAGCAGTAATATAATTACTACTATCATTATAGTAATTATTATCAATAGCAATAGTGATTTTAATAGTAATTAATAATCACACTAGTGATTATTAATAGTAATAATAGTAATTATTATCAATAGCAATAATGATTTTAATGGTAATTTATAATCACACTAGTGATTATTAATAGTTATTATTATTAGCCACTTATCTTGCTTAGGTCCTGAAACAAATAGGTCTTGAATTACACTATAAGCTTTCAAATACAAAACTTTAAAATCCAATAGATCTCATGCTCTTACTCATAGGGGGAAGACTGGTTAGGGGAGGAAGACAAAGGCAGGGCTGAAAATATCCAGGACTTGAAAAGAAAACAAACCAAAAAAGCTGATGGAACAAGGCCTGAAAAATAAATATAGGTGAGGCTGCTGAAACATCACTAGAGGGGCACAACGCCTGACACACAGAAGGCACACAGAAGACACATATCAAATTGGGTTGAGTTGAAGCTCCGTAAGAAGATGCTCTAGTCCAGGCAACCAAAGATTGCTATTTTCTTATCACTGACTGACCTGTAGCTGGTCTAATCTCCCACCCTAAAGTGACCAAAACAGCACCACAAATTTAAAGGCAAAGTATTTGTTGTCTGTGCCTCTCATTGTTTAATTAATTCTTTCCAGCACCAACCTAAGGTTTGCATGCTCTGTAGCTAGCTTGTAGATGAGTGATGACTGCAGTGACCTAGCTGGTCTCCTACTGACTACATAGAGTTAGTGAATTTTCCTTCTGACTTAAGCTTATATCTGGGCAAATCATTCTGGCTCTCTGAGTTCTATCTCTACTTCAGCGAGGAGAGGTATGGCAGTCACCTAGGGAGGTGAAGTTGGGGTGGCCAGTGGATCCGAGAGAGATGTTACAGCTGCAGATATTGTGGACTGAATGTGAGTAGTTGATTACAACTGAATCCAGGATTCAATCAAAGGGCTGCACTTAAGGACCTAGATGGCCACATGTGTCCTCGAGGCCGCAGATTCCCCATCCCTGCTCTAGACCCTATACTGTGCTACCTCTGTGAATGTGTGTTTATTATACATGCACAATTCATATATACATGCACACATTCATATATACACACACATGTACATGTGACCTGGCAAGACACTTGTCCTCAGCATGATGTGCCAGGGTCATGAAGACCTGGATTCAAATCCCACCTTAGATACTTGCTAGCTTTGTGACCCTGGGAAAGTCATTTAAGTCTGTGGGTCTCAGTTCCCTCATTTACAAACTGAAGAGGTTGGACTTGATAATCTCTAAGGTCTTTTCTAGCTCTAAATCTATTTTTGTGAGAGTCCCAGGCAAATTTTTAAGATGTGTTGCAGAACACATCTTAAAGCAAGGCATCAGCAAGGCAGTTGCTGATCTGCCTTGAAAGAGGGAATAGACTTACCAGGAACTCCTTACAACAGTGAAATTACTGGTCCTGACCAACATACATGCGTGCATATGCACACAGGTACATAGGTACACATACATGTACGTACATATATGTATGTATGATATATACTTGATCAAATGAAATTACAGATGAAACTGCTTAAAAACATAAAGTACTATATAAAGTAGTATCAATTTCAGGAAATCCTCATTAATTCAAGTGTATTAGAGGGAAAGAAGGTCTGAATGATAAAAATTCTAAATTATGAAATAAAATCAATATAAAAAACTAAAAGTGTTGTTTTTTTTAAATGTAACTTTATTTCCTTTAAAGTATACACAGCAAATGGAGGTAGGTTAACAAAAACTGGCTTGTTAGAAATTCTTAGGGGACTCACTTTGATGGCTAGGTATAGATATTAATAATAATTAATAATAATAGTTGCCATTTATGTTTGCAAATAACACTATATATAATATACATATATGTGTGGGTGTGTATATATATATATGTATATGTATACACACATATACATATAATTTTTGCTTTACAACAACTCCTGGAGTTAGAGACTATAGTATTCCATTTTTCAGGTGAAGAAACTGAGCCTGAGAGAGATTGACTGTCTTAACCTATGTCACACAAGTGAGTGTGTGTCTAAGTGTGAGACAGGTTTGGAGCACAGGCCTTCCTGATTCCAAGTCTAGCACTCTTATCCAAGGTACCATAAGGGCCACTCTAGTGGTGTAAAATTAGCATATCTATATTTGTATTTGTGAAAATGGATGCTTCTACAATTCTTGGGTTGAGAGTAAACTCTATTCCCTTAGGTAGTTTAAATATCATCTTCAAAATCTTGTTTTCAACATTTATTGGCTTAACAAAACGTTCTTCACCAAGCAAGGGCAAATGTGGAAAAAATATAAAACAGCAACAAAGAAATTTCAGCTCCGCCTGGTCCCAAATTGCTACCAGTTTAGGTTTAGAGGAGTTTGAATTAACAAGGTATCACTCCAGATGCACATTTACTACATGGCTATAACAAAACCTCATGAGTAAATAGCCCCTTTAATATATCCTTTCTAAGTCAAGTCTCAGCTTTGCTCACCAGCTCCCTCCTAGGCTAATCAAAGACCCTGAGCAGGTTTGAATGATTTCATCACTTTCTACTCTATATTATTGTTCATCTGCAACAGTTGAGGGGAAATCCAGATTTTCCTTAAGTCCTTTCATACGTAAAGGTGCCAAAAGGTATAAAATATGAAGCCACTTCACAGGCAACCTTTTTGAAACCACTCAACACAGTGTGCATGCTAAGTTTAATCATACTGATGGATTTACATGTAATGTCTCAATTTCAGACTCTCTCATTAGTACAGTCAATCTTGGTGTTCTCCCTGGTGAGCAAAGGGTAAAGGTGACTTCAACCCCATTGACAGGACTGCTGGAAGTTGAATAAGGAACTTGGAGAAAAAGACAGAAAACCTCCACCATATGAGGCTATAATCCTAGTTGTGGTCAACGTGTTGAAAGCTTTATATTTCCTGACCACAGGATCTTTCTATAAAATGAAGGGGGAGGTGGGGTATTCCTAGGATTAGCCAGCTGGCTATTTCTATATGCTTATTAAAATTTCTTGAAGACATGGTGGGGGCTCTAAGCCCATCTTTAGTCAGATGATTGTGTCAGCTTGATAAACCATAAGCTTTTTCTTTTTTTTTTCTTCTGTACAATTTTGGTGAGGAAGGGGAAAATAATCTGAAGTTCTTTTCAGCTATGGGAGAGGGTTGTATTTTTTTTTCGTTGTCAATAAGAAGCAAGGAACTTGGACAATAGTGGTCAAAACAGTGGCAACAGAAGCAGAAACAAGGCAAGATCCAGATGTCACCTTAATAAGGAAATCCTCTGCTAGCCTGAGTGTCATGTCCCCCTCCCCACTACCTCCCAGTCAAGCTCTTTTCTTCTGGACAAAACACAGTTCCGTTCCATCCTGTGCAGGGTTCAGGGATAGATTCTTCATTGGGAGACTTCGATTGAACAAGCTGCCTCTTTCGTATTCAAAATCCACACGCTGTTCCCCGTGGCTTTTTGAGTATCTGGCTATTCAAACATTGTATTAAGTGAAACAAAGCCCTGACTTGGGCACTCTGGAGCCTTTTGTATAGTGAGGAAAACAAGTAACTTAACACTTAACATTAAACAAATGAGCCTGGATTGTCAGAAATTTTACAGAAGGTATATGAACTGTTATTGTTTATTCATAATTAGGAAACATAGATGCCTTGAATGTTAAACTCTCCATGAAACTTAAGGACACTAAAAATATTTCAGGAAGTAAAGCCTTGAACTAGAAAACAAACAAAACATAACTAAGCAGGGCAATTGGAGCTTCGCGCAAGGCACTGTCATGGGGGTGGAGGGGACCCTAGATGCACTTCCATGTGTTATCCAGACAACATCTACCCCAAGCCTTTTGGTGGTCTGCACCATATAAGATGACCCCAACTCCTCCAGCTCTGCATGATGCCCCTCGGAGTCTATTTCCATGGCACCTTCACTTTCAGGGCCAATCACTAGGGTACCCTCTCTATCAGGACCCCCAAACTCCAGGACTGTACCCACTGTTAAATTGTCTTCTGTATCACTACTGGCATTACTCCCATACTGATGAGCTGCTAGTCATACCTTCTTCCACACTGTACTGTGGCCACCATTTCACACCCTACCAAGAAAAAAAATCTGTTTTTTGAATCCACAAAGAAAATATTCTAGTTACCAGTGTGTAAAGAACTATGATGGATACATCCTTTTATCAATCACCCCTGGCTAGATCTCAGTTTGCTGTCCTTTTCAGAGGCTCATAGCACCTAGTTTGGTCATACAAATACTCTTCAGAATTAGTGCAAAAGCACAAGTAGTTTTTGAGGGCTGTAGAAGAACACTGGGGAGTCTGAACACCTGAATTTGCAGGCCAAATGTAACACTAACAGGTCATGTGGTCTTGGACATGTCAGTTCCCTTCTCTGGGATTCAGTTTCCTCAGCTGTAAAATGTGTGTGGGGGGTAAGATTATATTAGGGCAGCTAGGTGGTACAGCGGATAGACTGCCTGGCCTAGAGTCAGGAAGACCTGAGCTCAAATCCAACCTCAGAAACTTACTGATTGTGTGACCCTGGGCAAGTTACTTAACCCTGTGTTTGCCTCAGTTTCCTCATCTGAAAAATGAGCTGAAAAAGGAATGACAAAACATTCCAGTATCCTTTCTAAGAAAACCCCAAAAAGGAGTCATGAAGAGTTATACATGATTGAAAACGACTCAGTAACAACAAGATCAGGGTCTCTCCCAGAACTAACATGATGGAATTCTAAAAAGTGGGACCAATAAACGTTTTTTGATAAAAATAATAGTCAGTGAACATTTACTAGTTAGTCTGGCATAGTTTAGGGAAGAAATGGGGAGAATAGATAAGGTGACTTCTAGAAGTCTTCTCTGTGTCCAGCTCTATAAGTTTGTAGAGGCTATGTTTGGTGGGGGCCCTAAATGGGTCTAAATGATGGGCAAGGCCTGGATTCTGTCCTCCTGCCTGCATGACCATTGCATGACATGTAACTTCTCAGTGTTTTATCTCTAAAAAGAGCAGTAATGATTATCTGTAACCATTCACCCCCTTCTTCCCTCACTCCCTCCCACTCGCTCCACCAACATATGTACATTCTCCCTCTCATGTTGCAGAGAATAAGAAACCAAGTGCTAAAACTACTTTGAAGTGGGGCCATAGTAACTTAGATGAAATGAAATACCCACTTAGTTCAGGCTTGGTTTAGAAAATATTTTTGATGCTATTCCTTAGTTCAAATTCAATAGCTTTAGAAAATATATAGGTTTGGTTCCATTTCAGACTGGTGGATTAGGTGTTGATTTGAAAAAATAAAAAGCTTTGGTTTGGTTCCTCATTTAGTATAAAATGAATATTTACATCCAGTGCCAAAGCTTGCCTTTTTGTGGATTTTGTTTCACAATTTAGTTTGGTTCAAGTTCTTGATGATAGTAAACTTCTGTTCTTGAATTGAACGATTCATTTTGTCTAGATTAACGCAATACCTTACACATGACTAGGCACTTCTGCTTTCTTCCTTTTTACGATATATCTGTCTTATGGGAGCATATCCTTCAGTCTTCTTGCTGCCTGTCTGGTGACTGGAGAGCAGTCTAAACAACCAGCTGTGCTTCAATGGACTGAGACAGCGATGAAGAATAGCTGGGTAGAGAATGGGATTAAGGATAAATTGGCTGGTGACCTAGGGAGGAAGGCTCTCTGAAGAGTTCCCTGGGGTGAAGAAGCCTAGAGTAAAAGAGTTGTAAGGATTGATTCCTTTTTTTTTTTAAGTTGTGAGAAGCAACCATGTAGCGAGAGCAGGTGAACAGCAAACTGGAGTTCATTATTTTAATCAAATAAACTTACAATAGTTCATTTGACACATAGTCAACCATTCACATAGCTACGTTCATCCACATATGGAATATAATGAGGTTTACTTTTACACAGACCAAATTTATGTTATACTCTTTTTATTTTGTTACTTTGTCATTAGCTATAGTCAGAGTCAGTGTCAGTCAACTAGCATTTATTAAGCTGTGTGCTAGGAAATGTGGGGGATACAAAGGCAAAGGACAGTCCCTGCTATAAGAAGCTTATAGCCTAATGCAGGGGGAGGCAATATGTAAACAACTATATACAAGCAAATATATATACATATATGTATATGTGTGTATGTATACACATGTGTATATCCACATGCATATATACATATATGTATATACACATAATGTAAATTGGAGATAATAACAATTAACAGAGAGAATACACTAGGATTAAGGGAGACTAGAAAGGTCTTCTTGTAGAAGGTGGGACTTTGGCTGAAACTGAAGGAAGTCCAGGAATCTAGGAGGCAACCATAAGAAAGGAGATATCTAAGCACAGAAGATAACGAAAGTACCACTAGATCTCCAAGTTAAGAATATAAGGGGAGTGTCCATGGGAGGAGCAGTGGAGACACAGAGAGTGACTGTGGCGGAAGCGATCTCAGGCCAGGAGCCACCATGTCTGAAGACATCAAGACCAAGATCCGAAACTACCGCACTGCAGCCTTCGACAGCTGCTTTCCCAAACAGAACCAGACCCACAACTGCTGGCAGAACTACCTGGATTTTCACCGTTGTGAGAAGGCCATGAAATGTGAGAGGCAGTGATGTGTCTGTCAGCCAGTGGTACAAACGTGTCTACAAGTTCCTCTGTCCCATGTCCTGGGTGGATATTTGGGATGATAGCCAAGCAGAAGATATGTTCCCTGGGAAGATCTGTGCTGCTTCCTCTTCCTCCCTTATCCCCACTCCATGACTGGGGCTGGATCCCTTCTTCCTTCAGGGTGGAGAAATGTGATCTGTGACCACTCCTGCTCTGGGGGACCTAAATCATGGTAAAATAAACTGTTGGAATAGAAAAAAAAGAACATGTGTAAAAAACCTGAAAGGCAGGAAGAGGACAGGTTACGAAGGGATTTAAAAAGCAAAGGATTTTATGCTTGATTGTGGAGGCAAAAGGTGGTCCACTAAAACTTATTGAATAGTTGGATGATATGTATTATAGGGAGGACAGATTTGAGGCAGAGAGTCCAAACAGCAGGCTATTGAAATAGTCTAGGTGTGAGGTGATGAGGACCTGCATCAGGTGGTGGCATTGTCAGAACAAAGGAGGGATAATATTTAAGAGATATTCAGAACTCGGTAACTGATTTGTTATAGGGAAGGAAGTGAAAGTGAAGGGTCAAGGAATACCTAGGTGGAAAGCCTGGATAACTAGGAGGATAGTAGAACCCTCAACAGTAATGGATTAATTAGGTAGAAAGGAGAGTTTTGGGGGGAAGATAATGCATTCAGTTTTGGACATGTTGAGTTTAAGGTGTCTAGGAGAGGAGCAGATAGGTGGTATATTGGATAGAGCACTGGACCTGGAGTCAGGAGAACCTGAGTTCAAATATGACCTTAGGCAACTACTAGCTATGTGACTCTGGGCAAGTCACTTAACCCATACTGGCTTAAAAAATGTCTAGGTCAGCTCCTAAAGACTCATGATGGAAAATACTGTCCACAGCTGGAGAGATAACTGTGGAGTCTGAATACAGATTGAAGCATACTGTTTTCTCTTTTTTTTGTTTGTTTTTTATTTCTTGTAATTTTTCCCTTTTGTTCTGATTCTTCTTTCATGACATGCCTTATGTGGAAATATGTTTAATATGATTATACACGTATGGCCTATATTAGATTGCTTGCCATCTTAGGGGAGAGAAGCAGGGAGAAAAATCTGGAACTCAATATCTTATAAATGTGAATGTTGAAAACCATCTTTACATGTAATAGGAAAAAAATACTATTATTTATAGATAAATAGCATCTAACTAAAAAATGTCTACAGTTCAACGTGCATGATAGGCAGGTAGAGATGTGGGTCTGGAAGTCAGGAGAGGGGATAGGGACAAAATTTAAGAATCCTGACCATAGAGATGATAGTTGAATCCCTGGGAGCTGATGAGATCACCAAGTGAAATAGCATAGAATAAGTAGAGGGCCCAGGCCAGAGCCCCGTGGCACACTCATGGTTGAAGATCCAGCAAAAGCAACTGAGGAGGAATGGTGAGACAGGTAGGAAGAGAACCAGGAGAGAGCAGTGTCATGAAAACCTGGAGAGAGGGGGGAAAAGTATCAAGGAGAAGAGAGTGATTGACAGTGTCAAAAACTGCAGAGAGGTTCAGAAGGATAGAGACTTCAGAGAAGACCATTTAAAAGTGAAGAGATCACTGGTAACTGGAGAGAGTGCTTTCAGTTGAATGATAAAGTCAGAAACCAGAGTGTAGAAAATTAAGAAGAGAGTCAGAAGAAAGGACCTGGAAGCATTTGTTGCAGAAAGATTTCTCAAAGATTTTGGCCAGAAAAGGGAGAAAAGATGTAGTGTGGTAGCTAGCAGGGATGGATGAATCAAGAGATGGATTTTGAGAATGGGTGGCACATGGGTGTGTTAGTAGACAGTAAGGAAACAGCCAGCTGATGGGGTGAGACTGAAGATAAGTGAGAGAATAATGATGATAGAGGGGGCATTCAACCGGGGAAGTTGGGAAGGAATGGGATCACATGTGCAGGTAGAGGATTTTGCCTTGGCAAGGAGAATGGCCACCTATTCATGTGAATCAGGGGTGAAGGAAGAAAAAGTGAAGAAGGATCTTAGTGATCTGAGATGAGGAGAGAAGAAGGAACACCAGACAAGTTGCTTCACTTTTTTCCGCAGAGAAATATGAGCAAGATTCTCAGCTGAGAGAGTGAGGAAGGGTTAATAATGAGAAGTGTGAAGAGAGATGAAAAGTTTGGAGGAAATTGCTGTGGTAAGCAGGATAGTGGTGCGACAATTTTTTTTTAGATATAATGTGCCCTTTTAATCCTGATAATTTTACTTTTTCACACACAGTTATTTACATACATTAAAGGAGGAAAGTCTTGAATCCTATCCCCAGCAGCTGGTCCCACTGCATTATACTCCTATGTTCCTTTATTCTGTTCGTGTGCTCTTGTTGGATCAGTCTTCTCTGTCCGTCTGCCCTCCAACCTGAGGTGTCATTAATCACTTGATTTCTTTTCACCTTCCCTTTACCAGGTGTCCTAGATGAACAAATGCCACAGCAGAAATTGTGGTTTATAAAACCATGGCTTGGCTCTTATGAAGATTTCCCATAATTAATTGCTTCTCTTCTTATTCTGGCTGTAATTGGTTGGCTCATCAGACAGCATCTAGGCAGTACAGTGGATGGAGTGCTTGGCTTGAAGTCAGTAAGATCTGAGTATGAATCCTGCTTCCGATAACTACTAGCTATGGGACCTTAGGCAAGTCACTCAAACTCTGTCATCTTTACTTTCCTCATCTGAAAGAATAGGGATGCTAATTGTACCTACCTTGCACAGTTGTCATGAGGATCAGATGAAATACCATATGGTAAAATTGCTTTGCAAACCCGTATAGCTATAATATACCATATAAATATATACCACATAAATACTAATGTTTATGAAAAGTTTGAATCTGACATAATAAAAATTAACTATCTTTTATGATCACTTCTTTTTTAGTGAAGAATTTCATAGTAGGAGTAGTGCAAGGTACCTCCTGCCATTTTCCTCTCTCTCTCTCTCTCTCTCTCTCTCTCTCTCTCTCTCTCTCTCTCTCTCTCTCTCCCTCCCTCTCTCTCTCACTTTCTTTCTGTCTCATATTATGGCCTTTTATATTTAGAAATGCTTTGGACCTACAGAGTTAGGGCAACATGAAATCAAGAAAGAAAGAACAGCTGGAATAATGGGGGGAAGGGAAGGGAGAAAGAGGCTATGTATACATCAGGAATAGCATGAACAAAGGGAAGGTGGGAAAATATGAGGTATATGCTAGATAGGACAAATATGATGTGTCCCAAAAATCTTAGTGCATGTTTAAATGTTGATAGCTTAAAACTGAACTAGGATTTTTGGTGTGGTTAGAGCATATGCTTGGAGCAATACGACATAAGGAAAGAAAGGTAGGTTTGTGCCAAATTGTAGAGGGCCTTGATTGACAGGCAAAGAATTTGAACTCTACTTATTAGGTAATAGGAAGCCATTGAAAGGTTTTGAGTAGAGGAATGACATGACCAAGAACTAGGGCTATTTGGTGGGTTTTTTTGTTTGTTTGTTTGTTGGGGGTGAGGTGTAAAAGGAGTATGGGAATTTTTATGAGGTAATAGCACTCAATCTTCTAACTTCCTTTGCTCTGGAGACTGTGAAGATGGACCCTCTAGACTAAGTCACTGTGTAGAAGCAGATCTCATCCTTCCTTTGAAACTCTGACTAATTATTGCAAAGAGGTTTCCTTATCCTGGGATTTCTTCTAACAGAAAGCCAAGTAAACTGTCAGTTCTTTGTGTCTGTACTGATAGTAGCTTCAGGGATTAAGATACTCCCTTGTAAAGGTGTGGTCTCTGAATAGTTTGGGGAAGGTTTTGATCACACACCCAGCTTTTAAACATCATATGTAATGGTTTTTGAGTCTTTTCTGTCCCTTGGCTATGCCCTAGCATATATTTTTATGGACCTCATAGTGTCTTCCTAGACTAGAGAAGTCCCCAAGTCACAGTTTGAGACCTAAAGTGTCAGCATCCTCTTCTATTGAGTTTACCCTGATTAAGAAGAGGGTTGAGGAAGTATTTGGGGGGGGGGGGAGAGTGTTCGGCAGGCCAGTTAGATAATTTTAACTGTTTGATTCTCAAGTTATTTCACTTATGTCTTTCATAGGCTGGGGACAGGGATTCAACCTGTGATTTCATTGGTATAGGGACTTCCTGGGTAATGAAACTTCCTATACCAACGCAAGAACCTTCTACCTTCTTTGCAATTGACAGGCTTAGAGAAATGTCCATATCCCTAAAAGATTAAATAACTTGCCCAGGGTCATAAAGCCCATATGCATCAGATGTTGGATTTGAACTCAGGTTTTCCTAGCTCCAAGGGCAGTTCTTTATCCACTCTCTCTTCCTTACTGCCTCTTTGGCATATAGTACAAAAGGTCAGATTGTACCTTCAGGTAAATAGGTATATTTTCCACTGATTTCTTGGGTCTTTCAGTGAATTGTAGAGCCAGATTTCAAACTTAAGTGAACTAATGACTTCACATTGTAACATCTTCAGGCAAGTCCCAGGATCCATTATTGTCTTCTTGTGGTCTATTTTCATCCCTCATTTGCTATAGCTGAGATTGACAATGTTGTTTCAGAGTTGGGGAGGAAATTTCATGTCTTGATGTAGTTTTTACCCATTATCAGCCCCATCCTCCCCAGAAATGAGTGTAGTACAACCTTCTAAGTTCTCATCAAGCAGTCAGTGACTTCTGTTAAATGGGAATGAATTTTTTTTAAAGAAGATTTGTATGGGTGTACTCACCTAGTGAGAATGAGTCTCCAGGAGTAGCAACCCTCTTCTCTATAACCATAACCTTATATCTACTCACCTTAATGTTTATAGCTTGTTCTGAAAATGAACTTCTATGTGAAAGGGATACTGGGGTATGACAGTTGTCAAATGAACAGGTAGGCATATGGGATGGAAGTCATAGTACTTACATTCAAATTTTTCTTCTGACACTACCTTAATGACTTTGGGCAAGTCACTTAGTCCTTGTGAGATCTCAGTGTCCTTCTCTGTAAAGGTAGGGAGTTGGACTAGATGATTTCTGAAGTCCCTTTTCACTCTAGACCTATGATCATTTGAATAATAAAATTAAAGTGATCTCAGAGCTTAGCACGATTAAAATTTTATATTAAAATATGGATGAAAAATAGATATTGTAATAGTTATAATTGGGGGCAACTAGGTGGCAAAGTGGATAGGGTACTGGGCTTGGAATTAGGAAGATTCATGTTCATGAGTTCAAATCTGGCCTCAGACATTTACTAACTGTATGACCCTGGGCAAGTCACTTAACTCTGTTTGCCTCAGTTTCCTCATCTGTAAAATGAGCTGGAGAAGGAAATGCCAAACCACTCCAGTGTTTTTGCCAAGAAAATCCCAAATCTGGTCACAAAGAGTCAGATTCTACTCAAAGGACAGAACAATAACAAATTTTTTTTATTGTGGATATTGAGTTTTTTATTGACATTAAGATTGGACATAAATTTACGTAAGCGTAAAGATGAACCACGCTTTTAAAAAAGCTAACGTAAATAACAAATGAGTAAAGAACAATACTTTTGGAGTCTGAGCCTCTAGCAGTTTCCTGAGATAGCCTCTGAGGGTGGGGAAATAATTTTTAACTGTGCGTATAAAGGAATGCTGAGTACCTTTTCCTCTAGACACCTACTGAACATCTTAAGGCATTACAGGTGCTAAAAGCCATGTAAAGATGCTAAAACACCACTTATGGATTCCACAAGCAAAGGCTTGTGTGGTCTGTTTTACAACAAGCACAATAAAAATTAGTGGACCTTATGCATCCATTACTAATCCAGTGGCAAAAAATGAATCCTAGCTCCTGATGTTCTGTAAACACAGTCAAGATTCTTTTGGGGGGAACATGCCTCCCCTCTCATCCTATCTCCTCCTCCAGTCTTCCATTCCCTTCCTTCCCTCTTTTCCTTTTTTTGAATTGTCAACCCAATGTTTTCATTTTATTTGGTTCTGAAGTTAGAAAGAGAGGATGCTGTTAAAAGAAGGGACCACTTTACAATTCCTATTAACTCAGCATCTCAGTCTCAGTTGTTACAAGGATCCAAATGATTCTGCCTCTTAAGTCTGTCATCAAAGGGTAATTAGGGAACAATTAGAAGCCACAGATATAATTTTTTTTATCTAAAAACATAAATCAAATCAAAACAGCTCAGAATGCATAGCACATATCCTTTTTCAGGATTGTTTTCGTTTTAAAAAGTGTAATATGTATCACATTGTCATTTCCATGTTTTCTGTGGTAGTCATAGAAAGCAGCAGAAATACATTACTGCTTTTAAGATTTTTTTCCCCCACGTGTAAGAAGGGAACACCTCAGGCAGTGTCTGCCCTCAAGGCAAAAAGGCATTTAAAAAAAAAGAATCCTTCTGCAGTGTGGATTGCTGTCTATGCCAATAAGCACAGAAACTAGCATTTTAAAAAATGTAGCAATAATGTTTATTGAGATGTCTGTAGCCTAGATGAAGGTTGAAGTGGCTTATGTAGAAGCATCTGGCTAAGCTTTAAATTGAGGTCTTAAACATCAATAGAGATGCACGATGCTAAACTACCTCCATGGAGGGCAAGGAGGAAGCTTGGGGGAGGGAGGTAGGAGGCTGCATACATAACTGAATTTATAAGTTGCTTTTACATGTATCTCCAGAACTTAAAAGTGCCTTACACATAGGAAAGCACTTCATAAATATTCTCTACTTTCTTTTTCACCCCAAATTTTAAAAGAGAATTCTACTCAGTTCATACATATTTGAAGATCATAAATCCCAAATTGTAAGGGACCTCATAGGCTACCATCTACGGTCAGGAGCCCTAATTTTACAGATCAGTACATTGAGGCCCATGGACTTTAAATGATATGCCAAAAGTCATACAGGTTGTAAGCAGCAGAAATGTATTTTATGGCATTCATACTAGGAATAGTAAGAACAAGGGCAAAACCATCTTTTGTAACAAAAACAAAAAGAAAAAAAAGTTCAGCAAAACCATATAAAACATAGACCGTGTGTGAAAATATATGTAACATTCCATACCCACAGTCCCTCCTCTCTACAATAAAGGTGAGGGAAGTGGGGAATGCATTCCTCAGCTCTTCTCTAGGATGGAGTGTGGCCATTTTAATTATGTATTTTTTTCCAGTTCATTTTGCTGTTCTTTCCATTTACATTTTTCTGGTCATGTAAATAGTTAAGGAACATTTTTTTAAAAACTTAAATTATTATCTGTGGCTTGTTATTTTAACTAAGTGAAAGAACTTTACTTGAATTATAATTTTAAAAAAATACTGGGACTTTCATGGACTAATATGGGGAAAGATAGCCTGGTATAGTCAGGTCAAAATCCCTGCTCTTTTATTAACATGCTATCTTCTTTCTTGCCTCTATAGGATCATGGAATCAAAAATATAGAGCTTGTAGGGCTCTTAGATGACATCTAGTCCAACTGCCTCATTTTACAAATGAAGAATATATAAGGCACAGAGAAGTTAAATAACAGAGTTGGAATTTAAACCCTGGCCTTTTTACTCTACTGCACCAATTCCGTTTGAATTATTTTCCCCAGGTTGCAAATATCTCACCCTCTTCCTTTTGCTTATCCAAACCCTATCCTTTGATTCAGTTCTTCATCTGACTCCTCTAGGAAGTCTTCCAGGACTTCTCTGCTCCTAACTGATTTTCCTGTTCTTTGATAGGGAATTTGTAGGGCACTTGTTATCAACACCATCAAGTTAGTTCTATGTACCATCTTGTATGTTTGTCCTTTGTTGTCAAAGAAGACCATGACATCAAGGAGATGATGACATGACTTGCATTGAATTGAATTTGAGTGAGGGAGAGCTGTGCAAAGTCACCAGCCTCACTTTCTCCTCCAGAGCCAACTAGGTCCAGTGGCTAGACATAGATCAGAATGACTGGAGATGGCCCAGGAGGCAATGGGAGACCTTGGCCTTTTTAAGCCAAAGTCTTTCTGAGTTCTCACTTGAATCTCTGGGTAGAGTATATATGTAAGGTAAATGCTAGATGTAATTAAGTTCCTGACAAAAACCAAGCCTTGAATGATTTAAGAATAATGAGACTTAATGTGCTAGGAGACCTACATCAGGAGAGGTGCAACTGTGGTAGCCATATGGCTCCTTATTTGGGGCCTCCTCTGTAAATTATGGCATTGGACTAGAGCAAAAGTTCCTAATTTGGGATCTGTGAACTCTTTCTTTTAAACATGTTGGTAATTATATTTTCAATATAATTGGTTTCCTTTGTAATCCTATGTATTTTGTTTTATGAATCTAAAAACATTGTGAGAAATAGCTACACATATGTACACACATATACGTATATATATATACATATATATGTGTGTGTGTGTATATATTTAAGAATCTCTGGACTAGGTAATCTTTAAAATCCATTTCTTTTCATTATTGCATATCATTTGAAGGAAATTTTAGGGAAAATTAATTAGCACTTAACTAATTTTTTAAGTTCCATATTTTGGTGGGCTTATAACTGGCAACTAATTAATGATACTAGCAAATTCATCTGAAAATCTAAAAATATGCTAATTGGCAGCTATTCTATTCTTCTTAGAGAGAGATTCCAAGTGAAATATTTGGAATTGGATTTGAAATACTTCTTCCTTATTCCTGCCTGGGGGATTTATGTAAAAGAATAAAAAATTTACCCTAAGTCAGAAGATTCTCTGGTCTGATCCTCCCCTTCTAGGACTTTATGAGCAGGAAGGAAGGTTATGGCCATTTTTCATTTCCTATGAGAATGTCAGAGCTTGGAACAATAATGGAGTCTGGAATTGCTCTTCATAAAAGTGTGTTGAAATTATCAGCAGAATGGAAGGGAAATGCGGCAGGTGAGATCAAAGATATAAAAATAATTTTCCTATTACAAAGTAGTTTCCTTTCTTTAAATGGCATGCAGGGCTAATCCGTCCGATATCCATGCTAGGTATTTATCTGGTAATATATTTTCTTGCAAATAACTTCATACTCTATTATTATTGTGATAAATTCTCCTCTGTCTGGAGCTTCCACCATTGGTTTTAAACACAAAACAAAGCTGTTTATTCCAACAATGTAGGTGACCCTCTGTAGCCCATAGATTAGGACTCCAGACTGTAGATTAGGGTCTCTGTTCAATATGACAACTCAAAGGTTAATGAAAATCATGAACTTTCAAAGACTCAGCTGACTAAGTTAACCAGAGAAATGGGAATAAGAAAACTCAAGTATCCCAGGATGGGCCAATTATAGAGCCTAGAACTGGCATGAAATCACCCTAAGTCAATACAATAATAATTTTGCAGACTTTCAAATCATGGCAGATGCCTGCAGTCATAATATATGCTCACATACGGACACAGGCATACATAGTGTGCACATGTGCTCTCAAAGACACTGTCCTTAAAATTCAGCTATATTCCCAAGGTTTTCTCTGAACCAAAAAGACATATTGCATAAAACATATATAATGTATGTATCTATATGGTACACTACACATGCAGAAATTCTAGGGAACTTTTTCTTTGGTTCATGGTAGGAAAGAAAGTAATTGTGGATGTCTTGGGGGAGGAAAAGAAAGATGGATTTACATTTTAAAAACTTTTTAAAATTAAATTTTACTTTTGTTTTCTAATTAATATCTTAATTAGCACTTATTTTCCCCTCTCACCTCCCACTGGAAAAACAAAATGAATCTCTTGTAAAAAAATATGTGTAGCTAAAGAAAAGCAAATTTTCACATTGACCATGTCCAAAACTGTGTATCTCTTTTTGTATATTGGGTCCAACACCTGCCTATCAGGAAGTGGACAGAATACTTTATTATCAATCCTCTGTAATCATAGTTAGTTATTGTATTGATCATAGTTCTTAAATCTCTCAAAGTTGATTGTTTTCAACACTGTTGTTACTGGCATAAATTGCTCTTCTGGTTTTGCTGTCTTCATCCTGCATCAGTTCATATAAGTTTTCCCAAGATTCTCTGTAACCATCCCTTTAGTCATTTCTTTATAATGTCAAAGTTATTTCCAAGAAAAAAAACTAACATATATTCAGAAAGGCAAGTAGTTGACCTTGTCTGTTCTTGTCTGGCTGTCTCCAAAGTCAATAGTCACTCGGAGTTGAGATCCCTGTGAGATGGTTGTTTGGGAAAGCGTGTAGTTGTCCTTTAAATGATGAACCAGAGACCTTGAATACCTGAAACCAAACTTCATTTTCTGACTCGCTTCTGGCTGGAAAAGGCTTTCTAGTTTTCTGCATCTGTTTTTCTCTCTTCCTAGCAAAGGTATCATCAGTTCTTGCTATCTTGGCCCTTCCTGAGGGTTTCATTAGGTAATAATTCTGATCAAAGTGTTTTGAGATCAAACTCAAACAGTCAATTAAAGTCAACTTCAAATGTAATAGTTCAGAGTTCCAAAATAAAACTAAGTTTCTAAATAATGCATGGTCTCATTTGTGGTAAGAATATTGGGGTTGTTATTCTTTACTACCAGTCTGTTAGCTGCTGCATAAATATCCATCCAGAGTCTAATGCACTGAGGGCTCACTATTTTAACTAGGCAGATTAATAGGCTTTGAACTCTCCATGGAAGAGAGGTGTGATATAAATCCAAAGGACAGCACCAACTAAAGCAAAGACTCACAGATTCACATCTGGGAAGGGACCCTAGAGGTCATCTAGAATAACTTCTTCATTTTACACATGAGGAAATTAAGACCCAGTAAGGATTTGCCCAAGGCCACGCAGGTACAGCAGGGCAAAACCAGGCTTGAAATCAGGACTCATATGATTCCAAATCCAGGGTTTCTTCCACAACTAGCTATGCATTGAAAGAGCAGATGAAAGTCAGAGAATACCACACCCAATCGGAGGTAATTATTTGGCAATGTCAGTAGCACAGTTGAGTTTATCTCTGCATTATAGACTCTATTAAGGTAAGGCAGTGCCCCATGCTCTTTGTGCAAAAGACTGTTACAGGATTATATATGGATTTAGAGGTAGAAAGAACATTGGAGATCATTTTGTTTAGCCCCTTCATTTTACAAATGAGGGAGCTGAGGCCTAGAGAGGTTAAATAACTTACCTCAGATCACAAATAGTAAATGGCATAGTTGGTCAGTCAAATAGTCAGTCAACAAGCATTTATTAAGCCTTTGCTCTGTGCCAGGCACTGTGCCATAATTCTGGGGATACAAAGAAAGTAAAAAGCATTGGCATCCAAACTCAAGTTCTCTCAAGACAAAACCAACACCATGCTGTCTCCTAATATGGCATAGTTTCTATGGCTGTTCCAAAAACATGATTAAGTGTTCAATATTAAAGTTTATTTGCTTATTTTTTGCTTTCTTATGTCACAGTCATTTTCCTGACAGTTATTCTTCACCTCTCCCCTCCTACTCAAAATGAACACTTCTTTTAAACAAAGGACAGTCAAAAGAAACTGGGCCCTTGTATGACATCATATGTACCATGTAGTTCCCCATCTTTCTCTGTATTGTAGGGTTTCTTAACCCAGAGTCCATAGACACCTTGGGCATCTGTGGATGGGTCCCATGTTGTTTGTAAACTTGGATCGGGAAAAGATGTGTATGCATGTACACACACACACACACACACACACACACACACACACACATATATATATATAACACACACATATGCAGAGTGAGAAATAGCAAAAATATATATACTATACTATATAGAATATACATACAGTACATAGTATACTACATATGTAATGTATAGTATATGTAATGTATGGTATATAGTACATACTCACACATAGTACACATCATTATTTTCACTAACCTCTACCTGTTAAGCTATGAATTTAAAAAAAAACATTATTCTGAGACAAAATCCAAAGGCTAGATTAGACTGCCAAAGGGATTCATGGGGGAAAAAGTTGAAGATCTATGTTCTCCTAAAAGGAAGGATAAATTTTGGGTTTTTTTTTGACATTTTATTATCTCTCCTCTAGGACCAAGATTGGTCATTTTGCTTGATCTCAAATCAGTTGCTTTTTAATATTTTCATTAACATCATTGTAATCATTGAGTATATCGTACTCATTGTTCTTTCTTCACTATCATTTTATATATCTTATGTTTCTCTGAATTTTTTACATGTGTTATTTATTTTGGCATGATAGTGTTCTATTATGTTCATTTATCACAATTTGTTCAGCTATTTCCCAAATAGATGGAATGTTAGGTCCTTGAGTTTAGGAACGTTTCATTTTGTCTTTGTATCCCCAGACCAGCACAGTGCCACACATACACATATACACACTCATACATGCACATATATACATACACATATAGACACATATACATATATATGGGTGGCAAGATAGATATATTTATATTAGATATTATTTTATATTAGTATATTATATTAGATATTTTATATTAGTATTACACATCATTTTATGTTAGTATCGCATATTAGTATTCCATTACATTATTATATTAGTATTACATATTATACATTAGTATTACATATTCAAATGGATCATATTAGTACTACACATCCAAATAGATCTGTGATCTCATTAATATGTATTCATTCTGATGATACAGATTGCAATATCTCCTCACCTTCTTGTACAGTGCACTTTTTGTCCATGCTCTCCCATAAGTTGGCCACAGGGGGCTCATTCAACATATTGGATGCCTTCCTTTCTTCTGACAGAGTGAGGCTACCAGTGGAGCATATGGACATGGTTCTTACTGTTACCACATGACTAGTTCATCTTCTTTCTCTGCTCCTGTATTGAACATGCTACAACACAATACAAAGAATTAAAAGGAGAAATGATATGAAGCATGATACAAAGTAAATATCAATATTACATAATAATTGATAAAGTTCTAAACTGTACAGTCGCATCATTTAAACTAGGTCACAACTCAAAAATAGGACATTCCATTCCACAGTCTAATGCAGCCTACTTTGTAGTAAGCTCTTTGAGAATAAGAATGATTTCGTTCATCGTATTTCTAACTCCAGTACTTAGCAAAGTGCTTGGCACATAGCAGATGTTTAATAAATATTTATTGACTGATTGACAGTAAATATTTTTATGTAATTATTATATATCATAGCTATTATTCCATATAGAGGATAAGAAATTAATTGAGGCAATGTCACTTCCACAAAACTCTGTTCTCATTTATCTGCCTTTTCCTTTCCTTTCTTTTTTCTCTTAGTAATCCATCAGTTTCAGCTGTCACCTCTATGTCAGTGACTCCTAAATCTAGGTCCCATCCACTCTCTTGAGCTTGAGACCTAACCTGTCTAAATGCCCACCGAAGGTGTCCCCTTGAATGTTGTTCTAGCTGCATATTTCCCTCCAAGGGATAGCTAATGGGAACACTCTTCCAGGGTATTCTAGCACATGATCCATGCACCCCTGTGTCTTACACCCAAAACTTGATGACCTGTTTCTTCTCTAATACCTTTTGATTTATTTACTTTGTTTAATTTTAATTTATTTAATTTGTTGTACAAAATTCATTGCCTTGGGAGGTAGTAGGTTCACCTTCATTTGAGGTCTTTGAGCAAAGGCTGGATGAACATTTGTCACTTATGGCTTAGAATGGATTCTTTTTCAAGCATGGGTTAGACCACATGGCCACCAATATCCCTTATGATGTAGCTGCAGGACAGATGGCAAGAAGAAAGCAGAGGTGAACAGCTATATGAGTTGTGAAGCATGGTCTGGTTGATCTGGTATTGGTTAGATAAGGTGGGCTCTGTGAGTTTGTGCTCTCTCACTCACCAGTCAGGATAGCTTGGCTTAGCAGTGGTAGTTCTGAAGCTAGGTTATCGGTTTTGAGGATTGCCTTGTGGACAAGTCTTAGTTAGGAGTTCTTGGGTTCAGGAATTACAGGCACTCTACTTTCTAGAGAGAAAAGATTCCTTGGTGAATCTTGTTCCTTTGAGAAAGAAGAAAGATCGTATAGTTACTGAAAAGTACCCTATATGGGGCACAAAGCCAATTAAGGATTACAGCCAAAACAGAAGTGGGAGACTCTGGAGACTATAGTAGTCTCCAGGCTATACAACTAGTGTACCCCAGGGACAAGTAAAGCAGCATCTGGAGTGGACTGAGTTAAGAAGGAGCAATTTAAGGATATCAGCTTTGGAGCTAGATGTGCGCTTCCTCTATCTATGACCTCTATCAGTATCGACACACTCATGCTGGATGAATTTGTGGAAGAGTATCTCTTTCCTCCTCTCCTCCACTCCCACCCCAGGTTTATAAGGAAGATACTTTGTTACTACTTCTTACTATATCATGGGCAGCTAGGCAGCGCAATGGTTAGAGCACAGGGCCTGATGTGAAGAAGACTTCAGTCCAAATTCAGCCTTAGACACTAGCTGTGTGATCCTAGGCAAGTCACTTAACCCTGTTAGCCTCAGTTTCCTCATCTGTAAAATGAATTGGAGAAGGAAATGACAAATCACTCCAGTATCTTTGCCAAGAAAACTCCAAATGGTTTCTCGAAGTGACTGAACAACAACATACAAATATTTTTGCTTTAAGCTAATTATGTTATTTGGCTGACTGTTAGAGACAAACACATAGGTGAGGGCTGATGAACTACAGCTTTTTTGCCTACCTGATCACAGAGTACCTAGAATCTGGGGTAACTGTAATCCAGGACAGCCCCAAGAGTATAAGTTGGGATGCGTCTAGGGCACCATAGCACTTCACAGGGTTGTTGAGAGGTTCAAATGAGGTAACAGATAAAGTACTTTACAAACCTTAAAGCACCATGTAAATGTCAGTTATCAAGTATTATTATCATAATTCTAGATAATTATTTTCAATTTTTAGTGTGTAAAATGCTCATATTTTCTTTTGGAAAAGATATGGCTTACAGATGGTGGTATAGTATAATTTGCACTGAACTTACACTGAAGGCCCTGGTTCAAATCTTTTCTCTGACACTATAACCAGGGGCAAATCACTTAAAAATCTCTAGTTTTTTTGTTGTTATTCAGTCACTTCAGTCGTGTCTTACTCTTCCTGACTGCATTTGATTCTTTCTTGGCAAAGATACAGGAGTGGTTTGCCATTTTCTTCTCTAGCTCATTTTATAAATGAGGAAACTGAGGGAAACAGGGTTAAATGACTTGCCCAGGGTCATACAGCTAATAAGTGTTAGAGTTCCAACTGAACACAGCTTTTCCTGACTCCAGATGTGATGCTCTATCCACTGCTTCACCTAGACTTCAGTGTTCTCATTTGAAAAATTAGAAGGATGGATTAGATGGCCTCTGAGGTTTGTTCTGGCTCTAAGTCTATGTTTCTGGAGTACACTTTATATTCAGAGGCAACTTACATTTGGACAATATGATCGCTATCTTTTTTTAAATATAGCTCTTTGATGATATCATTTATGCTATTTCTCTCATATAATTTTTCCTTGATGTTATGTTGGAGAAGCAGCATGGCATAATGTTTAAGAGCTCACCTTGCCATCAGGAAGATCTGTGTTCAGGTTCTGTCTTTGACCCATGCCAGCCATACCCTTGGCACATCACTTGATCTCTAGCTCAGTGTTGTCAAAATCAAATAGAAACAGAGAAACTTACTGACTTAGTTTTAAAATGTAATATTGTCTATTACACTTTAATTCTTAAATAATTCTAATATCATTTGGGGGCTTTCGGGAGTGTTAATAAAGGCCCGCTAAAACAAAGGCAGAACATTTGACACCTCTGCTCCAGGTAACGCACTGAAACTATACACAATAGGAGGTCTGGACCTTGACTGGTAGAGAGAGTTTCTTTACTAGGGAATTCTTTATGCCAATGAAATTCCAAGTTTTATCCATGTTTTAATCCCTTTCCTTATCCTTGTTTTAACAGTCACATTATTTGACATTGTTGCTTATACCTCTAAAAAATGGTGTTAGGGAAAACACTCTTACAGAGGGCAGGTATTTTCAGAGTAAGGGATATTATAAGTATGATAAGTGGGTGAGTGCCTGAAAAATACAGTGGGATTCTCGTGATAGTTTGTTTATGGATAGTTAATAATGATGGGTTGTAATTTGTACGAAAGGAAGGAAATCACTTCTGAGATCAAGGTTCCATCTAAAGAAGTGCTAGATTAAGTAAGTAGGAAAACTGGGATAACAGCTGCAAAAGCCATCTGTGTCTTCTGAGACATATTCTCATTAATGATGACATCCCTGACATTACTAAGATTGTTTGTTAGTGGTTTCTTTGTTTACGTTGGGAGCAAGCTGATAATGGCTCTCTGATGTTGTTTTATTTTCTTAAAAAAATTATTATAAACTTAATGACCATTAACGAAAACAAATAATCAAGCAAACATACAAACTAAGGAATGAATTATTACACATACCCTTAGCATTTAACAAAATAGAACAAATGAATTAAAAACCACAAAGAAAAAAATGCTTTTGTTCCATGACCCTTCCTAAATCTGTCTTTTGTAAGTAGTAGTTCTGGAATTCTGTCTCCACTGATCTCACTCAGCAACCTTTCCTTCTGTGTTTCTTATTCATCTTCCTTCCTTCCTTCCTTCCTTCCTTCCTTCCTTCCTTCCTTCCTTCCTCCATCCCTTCCTCTCTTCCTCCCTCCTTTCCTTCTTCCCTCCCTTCCTTTCTTCCTCCTTCCCTTCTTCCCTCCCTCCCTTCCTCCCTCTTTCCCTCCCTTCTTTTCTTCCTCCCTCCCTCCCTCTCTTCTTTCCTTCCTTCCTTCTTCCAAGTGTTCTAAATATTCCAAAGCTTTAATGGACCTATCATCACAGCCATCTGGGTACTTCCACTGGTACAGGTGACAACTCATTCATGCTTTGTAATTCTGTAGGACTCTTGCCTATGTCCTCATGGAAATGCACCACAGGAATTCCATCTGCAATTTTGGGTGCTTCTTTCCAGATCTCTTGATATTGTGTAGTCTCCAATTGTTCATTCTGTGAGCAGCCTCCCTTTTTCTGTTCATACAGCTCTGTGATATCATTTATACTACTTTTCTCATGCAATTTTCCCTGGATAATGTATTATTACAAGGACCACTGTGTGCCTCACCTTTGGTTGATCTGTAACTCTGATTTCTCAGAAACTCATCTGTAAGATCATAGATCCTAGATATAGAAGTGGAAATGCCTACCACAGAGACCTATGGCCCAAATATGCTCATTTTATAGGTGAGACAACTGAGGTTGATGGAGTTTAAATGACTTGCCCAAATTCACAAATGTAAAGAGAGGCAGGATTTGAATAAAGGTCCTTTGACTCCAGAGCCAGTGTCCTTTCAATATTTCCTTTCCTTGATCCTCTCCTTTTAGGGGTTATTTATTTTTATCATTATTTTTGTCTGTTTCTCTGATCTCAGATATGTAGAGAACTCCTTGGTGTGGAGACTCCCTCTACTCATTCAGATAGACGACTGTAACCTGAACGCCAAATGTTTGTGTTAATGTCCTAACATATGTGACTAGAAAGGACTTTAAAGATTATGTCATTTCTAGTCTAAACCTTCTCACTGTTCAAATAACGAAGCTGAGGTTTAGCAAGTTTGTGGGAGTTGCTTAGGGTCACACTGGCAATGCGTAACAGGACCAGGATTTGGAGTCAGATTTTCCGACTCCAAATCTAGAGCTCTTAATAATGTGACCCATGGTCTAAGTGCATAGCATGGGGTACTGCGAAGTTAAGTGTCTTGCCCATGGTTACATAAGCTAGAATACTTCAGAAACAGGACTTAAGCACAGGTCTTTCTGGCTCCAAAGGCAACCTTCTATCCACCAAGCATGCTGCCTCTCTTCAAAGTTCAAAGCTTGGGAAAAAAGGAACCCTGGGTTATATTTGATGATCTTTTTCAGTAGTAATTTTCATAATACAGATGAAATAAATAAAATTGACAAGGAAGAAAAAATATATTTCTGAATTTTGGAGGATCCAAGTAACCTACTTTTCAAACCAAATCCACATCTTATGGTTTTAGTGACCTTGTGTGCCAGTTCAAAGCCATTTCATAGCTGTCTGGCAATATCAAAAACAAGTACAAGATATGCATAATAAATAACAATAATCATGCTCAAGCTTTGTGGAAGCATCATAAATGGTTTGATGTCCTAAAAGGTAAGCCTTGAACCTATTAATTCTTTTATCTTTCCCTTTGTTCTCCACTACTTCTCCTTTCATTCATATTTGCATGCATATTTATACATACATATATGCATTATATGTATGCTAAGATGGGGCATGTGTATATGCTAAGATAGGAGACTATGAATCTTTATGTATGAATAAAGATACAAATACAATATGTATACATAAAGATTCTTCCCATATATGTGATCTATTCTAGCATGGTGAAAACCAGTACTTGGTTTGCCTACATAATTCTAAAATTTAAGGGCTACATAAATACTTATAGATATTAAGGGAATTTTTTATTCCCACTTCATACATAACCATCTCATGTATTCTAAAAACTTGGTGTTGAGGGAAAATGGCAAACACAGTCATTTATATCCCATGTTGTTAGTGAAAAAAAGACTTCAGTATTAAAATTGCAAACATCAATTATTGCTATCAATAGGTGTTCTTGGTACTTCACACTACAAAATCAGAAACCAGTTATTCTCTGGAATTTTTAATATTTAGCATACTTTATGAATTAGATAGATATATAAAGAATTTATTCAGTATTTACTGTGTGCCAAGCCCTGTGCAAAGGAAAATTATGTTTCATCTTAGAAAAGTCATTCAAATAAGAACATGTAGACATTAAGCTTATGTAATGGTACTTATTGCATTTTTCTAATTATTCTCAACATGGCCTCTTTCTCACAGAATAGTAGTGGAGAAGAATATAGGGGAAATATATGTGGAAATGACTGGTGTAAAAGTAAAGGGCATAAATAAAATATTTTTTAAAAAATTTTCCCCCTTTATCCTTTGTCAATCTATATCCATTATTGACTTGAAGAACTCTACTCAAAATTCACTTTCTTATTGTCTTTTCTAATTTATCATTTCCCTACAACCTTTTCTTCTGCTTTTCCTCAACATTTGCATGTTTATTTTATATCTTATTTATATTCTATTTTTTCTAATATACTTCTACTATTTCATGTCTATTAAATATTAAATATTGTCCCAACATGGTGCTATATTAGGTCACAGGATCATAGATTTGGAAGTCTGGGAAGGTACCTTAGCCAGTCATCAAACTCAACCCTTCTAATTTTCTAATTTTACAGATAAGAAAACTGAGGCATAGAGAGGTTCATTGACTTGCCCAGGATGAAGTACCTCATAAATGAGGTGAGATTTGAAACTAGGTCTTTCTCACTTCAAATCTACTGTACCATTCTATGCCATGCTGCATTTCATTCTGACTGGTATATAAACTCCTCCCAACTAAAGGGACCAGGAAGAGAAGTGCTCCATTCAATTCAATTCAATTACTATTTAAATTTGATAAAATTTATTGTGTCCACCATGTGCAAAAAGGTAGGTATTGATTGGTAATTGATAATAAATTTTTATAGATTGATTTCTCCCCAGTGTTTCTAAAGTATTCCTCTACCATCATCTCTCAATGATCTGTTTTTATCAGCCGACCTACATCTTTCTTGCTGTCATGAACCAACTTTTAGGTCATTTCCCAACTTCACATTACCTGATCTTCCCAGCCTTATTTCATATTTCTCTGTACCACAGGTTCTATGTTCCAGCCTAAGTGGACAGCTTCTTTCCCTTTAACATGGAGTGCTCTCAAAGTCACTGTGTTTTTCCTTAATTAAGAACAACAACAACAATAATTATTCCATAACACCTACTGTGTGCCACTGTAATAGGTGTTGAATAAAAGACAAAAAAAATAGTCCCTGCTCTCAAAGAACTTCCGTTCTATGAAGGAAGATAAGATATACAGAATAAATACAAAAGAAAAGACGTTAGCAGTTGGGGGGGGGTCAAGAAAAACTTTTGGAAGGTGTTACTTCACCTCAGTCTTGAAGCCCCTATGCCTTTGCTCAGGCGTGTCAATTACCTAGAATACTCTCTTTCTCCCCTTCTCTTTTGGGGGACTTCCATTGAAGATGAAACATGAATATGAAGAATTCTTGCTAAGTCCCACCTCTTCAAAAATCAGTTCAGGAACAATGGAAAACAGTATTAATGAGTTTGAGGATCCAGAAAACTGAGGTGAAACACCTATGAAGTTGTCTCCTCTTTGTTTGCTGATTTTGTCCCTCTCCCTTAGAGTCCAATTCAAACACCACTTCATCTGGAAAGCCTTGGTTGGTAATGACTTCCTCCCTCAGACTTTGTATTGCAATTTGATTTTTAATTCTCTAGTTGACTTACATTGTAATAGTTGGTATTATGACTATTTGCATTTCTTTTTTACACTTCTGTTAGACGGTAAACTTTTTGAGGACAGCAAATGTATCTTATATAAACTTTGAATCTCTCCCATTGTTCTGGGGAGCAAACTAGAGCCTCAATGAGCATGTATATGTATACATGTATACACACATATATCTATACATACACATGTGTATGTATGTATGTATACATACATACACACATATGTGATATAAGCACATGAGCAATACCCCTACATTTGGGGTGTCAAATATACCAAAAAATTCACATTAAATTGAATATCAATATGATGATGCTTCTTCTTGCCTGTCTTATTCCTGAACTTTGTACTTACCATAAGACCTCATCCAACTGATCTATCAATCAATTAAAGGATACTTATTAAGCTCTTACTATGTGCCAGACACTGTATGTGTATCTATAGTTATGCTAATAATTGTATATATTATATATATGCATAAGATGAGGTGCCCTGTGAAGCCATGTAGATGCTGATCCCCATACTGTGCTATATGTGATAACACGAAAGGCTAATAATCATGGATTGGGTTATTGCTGTTTCCCTCCTTGGCCAGTTGTGATTTTCAGTGTACCCAGAGGTTAAACTTAGAGTGGAGTGATGGAGATAACACCTTTGAAGTAGAAAAAGCCTCAAACATATAAACATGGCAGCTGAAATGGCCCTTATTCTGCTTTACCTACAGATGCTTCATGCTTTGCATAAAACAAGCATAAATAGGGAGAGGTGTAGCAGGCAAAAATTCCTGCATCTAACCCTCATCAGGAATGCCCATATTTGTTTGTATAGCTGAGTAAAATGAAACCAATGGCACCTAAGTGGAGATGATAAATTATTTCTGAGGTAAACGAAGCACGGTGTTTTCCTTGGTACAGATGGGTGGGAGGTAATGATCACCTCACCCACTATTGCAAAAGCTGGGTATGATGTCAGCTGGTTTCCTTGGTGATATTCCATTCAACCTTGTTACCTTCTCCCTCAAATACCCAGTGCTTAGCACAGTATTTGGCATAGAATAGACATTGAATAAATATTTATTATAGATGATCCCCACCACAATACTGTGAGATAGGTAGGAAAGGTATTATATTATTACTATTATTAAAGTTGTTTGTTCATGTTCAAGTCATTCAGTTTGACTACTTGAACCCAGGTCTCCAGACCTTGAGCAATAAGTAAGAGTGAAATTTGAAGGGGGAGAGTAGGTCCAGTTGATGAAAGGTCAGGATAAAGAATTTGAACTTGGTTTGATATGTAATAGGGAATCATCGTAATATTCTTTCACTAAAATAAGGCAGTGGAAGTAGATGGAAATCCAGTTAAAATATCTGAATCCTCTCCTATTCTCTCAATCACCTGTGTCTCCCCACTCCAATACAAATAAATGCCAGGTAGGTAGTACAGAGGTAAGAAAGTAATCTGAATGCCTATTGGAACATCTGCATGCTTTGGGTAAGGTAGCTGCAGGCTGTGCAGGGTGGAGCAGTTTGAGCAACAAAGTCAGGGAAATTCCCCTGAAACCTGCTTACCAAACTGAGGTCCTCTGGGAGGAAGGGTTTCCCCCACATTGTGCAATTGCCTCTTAGGGAGGCCCCACCTTTAGTATGGGCACCTTTTTCTTAAGCAACAAATATCTCAGCTGTGGCTGTAGCAACAGTATGAAAAGTAGGTAAAGGGTTAAGGCGATTTATTAGGTTAGTTCAAAGTGAAGTTATCTGGATGAAATTGTTCAACTTTCTCTTTCATAGATTCATTCCTTCAACCCTGTGCTTTTTTCTCGACACTGAATGAAAACAGATAGTGATGGAAAAACTTAGGAAGACTTGGGTTTGAATCTCATCTCAGAGACTTACTAGCTGTAGGACCCTGGGCAGATAACTTCACCTCTCATAGCTTCAATTTCCTTATCTGCAATGTGGTAATAATAATATTTGTAACACTTCCCTTATTGACCTTAATGTGCCGTGTCATGTGAGTGCCTGAAACCTGAAGTTATGACCCTGTCGTGACTACTTTTCTTTCTGTAATATAAAATACTTTCACATGAGTTATCTTATTGGATAACAACAATTCTCTTAGTCTTTATGCTAGATATTGTTATTCTGAAAACATTGAAACAGAGGCCCAGAGGTTAAATGACTTGCCCAAGTTTACATCATTAACAGGCATCAGAGCCAGGACTAGAATGCCTGCATCCTGACTCCTGGTCTCCTGTTCTTATCATTATTTCAATATACTCTTCTGCCACCACTTATGTCTACAACAGTAGGAGATTAAGCAGAAGTTAAAGGAAGAAACTGACTGTACTCACTGAGATAACTGGAGACATTACAAGCAAAGGCTCTTATAGAATGTTTCCCTATGTGCTCACCTTCGGAGGAAAATTTCTGTACAACAAAGACATCAAAGTAAATGATCTTGAAAGTTACCCTTTTAGCTCCAAGATTCAACGAAGTATTTGTTAAATGTCTACAGTGTTCCAGGCACTAAGATTGTTGTTGTTTGTCCTTCATTCTCGAAGAGGGCCAATGATATCAGGAGGGTGATGTCCTGACTTGCAAGTGAATTGGATTTAAGTGAGGCAGCTCAGTGCAAAGTCATCAGCCTCACTCTCTCCTCCAGAGTCATCTGAGTCCAGTGGCAAGACAGTGGAGATGACCCTGGATGCAGCAGGAGACCTTGGTTTTTATAAGCTAAGGTTTTTCCTAGGTATTTCTCTCTACAGTAAAGATGGGGATGCATCTTCTCAGCTCTTGTCTAGGATTAAGCTTGGCTACTTTAATTACATATTTTTTTTCCAGTTCATTTTGCTATTCTTTCCATTTACATTGTTTGGTCATGTAAGTAGTTGAGGAACATGTTTTTTAAAACTTAAATTGTTATCCTAATGTGTCTTGTTTTTTTAACTGAGAGAAGGAACTTTACCTGAATTAGAATTTTAAAAAATACTGAGACTTTCATGGACTAATATAGGGAAAGACAGCCTGTCATAGTCAGGCCAAAATCCCTGCTCTTTTATTAACATGCTATCCTCTTTCTTGCCTCTATAGAATCATGGAACCAAAAATATAGAGCTTGTAGGGCTCTTAGATGACATTTAGTCCAACTGCTTCATTTTACAAATGAAGGATATACAAGGCACAGAGAAGTCTACTCTACTGCACCAATTCTGTTTGTATTATTTTCTTCAGCTTGCAAATATCTCATCCTCTTCCTTTTGCTTATCCAGACCCTACCCGTTGATTCAGTTCTTCATTTGACTCCTCTGGGAAGCCTTCCAGGACTTCTCTGCTCCTAACTGATTTCCCTCTCCTTTGTTAGAGAACTTGTAGGGCACTTGTTATCAGGATCCTCAAGTTAGTTCTATGTACCCTCTTGTGTGCTTGTCCTTTGTTCTCGAAGAGGACCATGACATTAGGGAGATGATGATATGATTTGCATTGAATTGATTTGAATGAGGGAGAGCTGTGTAAAGTCACCAGCCCCACTTTTTCCTCCAGAGCCTGAGTCCAGGGGCCAGACATAGATCAGGATGACTGGAGATGGCCCAGGTGGCAATGGGAGACCTTGGCCTTTTTAAGCTAAGGTCTTTCTGAGTTCTCACTTTGAGTGAGGCAATGCCTAAGTGAATAAGCTTGTTGAAGAAATGAGTCAAGGGAATGGCCCCTTTAATAAAGAAAAAAGAAAGAAAGAAAGAAAGAAAGAAAGAAAGAAAGAAAGAAAGAAAGAAAGAAAGGAAGGAAGGAAGGAAGGAAGGAAGGAAGGAAGGAAGGAAGGAAGGAAGAAAGAAAGAAAGAAAGAAAGAAAGAAAGAAAGAAAAAGAAAGAAAGAAAGAAAAAAATCAAACTGGGAGGGGAAGACCCTCAGGTTTGCTGGCCAAAAGAGAAACAATTACTATTTACATTCACTCTGAGTTAGGAGGGCTGGTGGGCAATTGCTCAGGGTGTGTTGTTGTTCATACTTTGTTCTGGAAGAGGACCAATGACATCACAAGGGTAATGTCTTGACTTGTGCATGAATTGGATTCAAGTGAGGCAGAGCTGTGCAAAGTCATCAGCTTCACTCTCTCCTCCAGTCCTCAAAGTCCAGTGGCAAGACAAAACTCAAGGTGACTGGCAATGACCTAGGATGCAGTGGATAATCTTGGTCTTTCTAAGTCAAGGTGTTTCCCAGGCCTCAGTTCATCTGAGGCAACCCATTCAATAACTGAAGACTAGCTAAGAATTGAGACACAAGATAGCTTAATTTGCCATCAGAAAAATATCAGTCTGGGAAGGGAAGACTCAACATTTTTGACCAGAAACAGAAAACAATTGCTATTTACACCCATTCTAAGTCATCACAATCTAAACAATGAGCCGTTGAGGCTTAGGCTGGGGGCTATTATTGGTATATTACAGAGGGAGGAGTATACAATCAAGGCACATTTTATTAGGATTTTTTATAAATCTACTTATTTTGAATGACAGATTAACAAAGATTTGGCTCTGCTGCTACAGCCGCACCTCTAAATTGAAATAAAACATTCTTTTAAGGGACAAAATTGTATTCATCCTTTCACAAAGCACAATTTTCAAACCTCGCCTTAGGTATATAAATGTTTTGGCCTAGCTCTGCTGTCTTGGATCGTTCATTGTTGTGCTGTCTATTGGTCTTGTCTCCTCAGCTAGCTTGTAAGAGCCTTAAAAATATAGACTATGTTTTCTCATTCTCCTTTAGCAATCAGTGCTGAGGCCATAGGAAGCATCCTCAAAATTTACTTAGTGTTCAATTGACCCAGAGACTGTAGTCAAGAAAAACTGTTGTTTTCTAATAGAACATGATCAATTTCATTAGCTATTTGACTCTTTCTAGACACAAGATAAGCTCTCCACATTTTATTTCTAACCTATAAAATGAATGTTTTATCTTTGGAAGTGCAGTGAGGAACTATGTGATAAGATCTATCAATATTTGAGTTCTTTAGATGGAAGATTTTTGTGAAATCGTTATTGAAATTTTAAAAATAAGTTTTTCGGTTGTTGTAGAAGTCCTTTGATTAAAAAAAAACCTTTATAAAAATTGAATTTTAACCATTGCGCTTTTATTTTTAATGAACAAAAACATAAACTGTAAAGATAAAAAAATCCACTCATCTTTAATTTTCTAAAAAACCAAACTTCTTATGTTCATATACTCAGGCAAGCCGTAATTGCCCTAGGCCTCAGTTTCCTTCAATTTAAGTTTTTCCTTATAAAATAACAGGATTGAACTAGATGACATCTGAGGTTCCCTCCAGGTCTTCATAGTGTATTGAACCTTAGTTATTTCATTTGTAAAAGGGACAGGACGTAAGAATAACTTTTACTTATATGAAGTTAGAGGACCCTATGAGGTGATGTCTTGAGATTCCTTTTATCTCTGAGGTATGTAAATATATGATGGTTGTAAATTACCCACAAGAATTGTTAGAAAATTTCCCTTTTTGGCGGGGTGCTATGGAAGGTCTCTAGCTGGGATCTTGTTTGCCAAGTTTTAGCTTTAAGTGAGTTTTGCGTCCAAGTTATTGATTTTTGATAATGCCATGGGAAATTCTGACAGCTGAGGTCTTTTAGGGGTTTAGTGGTGCTAGGGACTCCAAAATACTGACATGTCAGGTCCTGAGGAATGAATTTGACCCAAGCCTTCTTATAGCCAAAGAAAAACAAAGTTTATTAAAGATTCACCATATTGGGTAGAGTCTTAAGAAATCTCACCATTTTGTGATGCACAAGTGGGCAAGAACAATCTTAGCCAGGTTGAGTCTGAGCTAGATCGAATCTGAGCACCTTCATGGAGGCAAGATGAGACTTCTATACAGTAAAGATTGTGGGAGGGATATAGGGTGGTCAAGTAATCTGGGGTGATGGGAGGAGGGGTTTAGGGAGTGTCTTGATGGGACTGGGGTGACTGGGGGGGACTGGGGTGAGGTCGGACTCCAGGAATGGGATTAAGGGTGGGAAATAGCTGAGGCTATGGGAGATGACAGACAATGGACGACTAGGCTAGTTTAAAGGTAATGGATTTGAGTATAGACATTTTGATAGGATCAAGGGTGGGAAATGGCCAGAGGCAATCTGGAGGTAACCAGATAATGGAGGTAGCAGATAACACATTGGGCATGAAAAGGCAGATCAAGTGGGAAGATTCAGGATGGGTTTCAAGGGGCTCCCAGAGCCTGTACCCCCTCAGTAGGTCCTAGGTACTAACCTTGCAACTTAGTTGAAGGCATGAAGAACCAAACCAAACCAAACCAAACCAAACCAAACCAAACCAAACCAAACCAAAACAAGACAAAACAAAATAAAACAAATAAGCAAAAAAATTAGTACCATTTTTGACAAGGATGCTCTTGTTAAAAGAATCTAGACCACTAAGAAGCACTGTAAAATTGGCATCTTCCTTTGCAATGATATTTTAATTTGCAAAGATGATAATTGATAACTGATTATTAGAAGCTTCCTGTGGTCATGTAATATATAAATACAACAAGAAGCATTTATTAAGCACCTACTATACATCAAGCACTGTGCTTAGACACTAGAAGTACAAAGATAATCAATATGACAATATGTAATTCACATTGTGATATACAATAGCTGATATTTACATGGTCCTTTACTTGTAGTATCTCATTTGATTCTCACAACAATTCTGTAAAATAGCCAATGCAAGGAAAATAATATTATAGAGTTAGAGCTAGGAAGGATTTCCAAGGTCATATAATTTAACAAGCAAAGAAATCTAAGCACATAAGTAATTAAATGATTTCCCTAACATTACACAGCTAGTAAGTGTTGGAAACAAAATTTGAACTTAGGTCTATTGATTCCAGATCCTGGCCTTTTCCTGTTGAAGACAGAAGGTGAAGTACTCTTTGAAATCTATGAGTATCCTTCTTGTCTTCTTTGTAGGCTTTGACACTATAATCACCACTTCTCTTTGATATTCTCTTCTCCCTAGGCTTTTGTGGTATACTGCTCTCTCCTGATTCTTCTCCTACAGCTTGAACACTACTTAATGATTTTTCTTTGCTGAATCTTCATCTACGTTATACCCACAAACTATGGCTGTCCCCCGAGGTTCTGTCCTCAGCCCTCTTCTATTCTTGCTTTATATTATTTTGCTTGATGATCTCATAAGTTCCTATGGATTCAATTTTCACATCTATTCAGATGATTCTCAAATCTATTTTCTCCACCCTGACTTCTGCCTCGCATTTCTATCTACTTATTAGATATCTTGAACTAGACATCTCTTAGATACCTTAAACTCAACATGTCTAAGCTGATTATCTGCCCCTTCCCAAAAACCTTTTTCTCTTCCTAATTAACTTATTACTGTTGAGGGTACGCATTATCCTAGTCACCTAGGCTTATAACTTTGGTGTTCCTTGACTCTTCACTTCCCCTCCCCACCATACCCACCATATCCAATCCACTCAGCATGGCATTCCCATATCAGAGAAGGTGCTGTGCTCTTTGAGCAAAGCAGAATTGAACCAGCTCAAAGGAAATGCATGATGCACAAACCTAGAGTATCCACCCCAAATGTTCACATGGACTATTTGTGCCCGACCTGTGATAGAGCGTTTGAAGCTCATATTGGTCTGATCAGCCACAATCAGACACGTTGAAACGTGACTCTAGCATAGTGGTGTCATTTTAGTCCTCTTCAAGAAGGAAGGACAACAATCATATCCAATCAGTTGTCAAGTCCTGCCATTTCTACCTTCTCAACGTCTTTTAAATACTCCTTCACCTTTGTTCAGACACTGTCACCAACCTGGTGCAGGCCCTCATAACCTGAACTATTAAAGCTGCCTGCTATTTGGACTCCTTGGGACTTCTTGCCTCAAGTTCCCTCAGGTGTCAAAATGATCTTCCTAAAATACAGGTCTGACAATGTCTTCCCCAGTCAGTAAACTCCCAGTGGCTCCCTATTACCCTCAGAATTAAATAAAAGCACTCTGGATTTTAAAGCTCTCATAACCTGTTCTCTTCCTACATTTCCTGTCTTATACTTTGCTCCTCTCCATATACTTTATCCAGTGGCGCTGGCCTCTTTTCTATTTCATGCTCAAGGTGCTCCATTTCCTGACTGGGCATTTTCATTTGATGTCTTCCGTGCATATAATTTTTTTCATTTTGATCTTCACCTCCTGGATCCCTGAGTTCCTTCAGGTCTCAGCTAATAGTCCCACCTTCTTCAAGAGGCTGTTATGGATCCCCCTTAATGATAACCTCTGCCCTCTGTTGATTATCTCTAATTTATCCTGTATATATCTTGCTCATACATAGTTTGTGTTTTGTCCCTCCCATTAGACTGTGAGCTCCTTGAGAGGTGGGATTGTTTTTTTGTTATCTCTACTGGTTAACCCAGTGTCTGGCACATAGTCGGTCCTTAATAAATACTTGTTGACTTGTTGTTGACATGAGAAATACATGAAGAAGATAAAAGTACAACCATAAACAACAAAGTTCATTTACAGTATGCCCTGGAGGATCTTATCTAATTGTAGAGAAGAGAGTTTGAGAGGTATGATATACTGTTGCTGTTTAGTTGCTTTTCAGTAATGTCCCCCTTTTGGGGGTTTTCTTGGCAAAGATACTAGAGTGTTTTGCAATTTCCTTCTCTAGTTTGTTTTACAGATGAGGAAACTGAGGCAAGCAGGGTTAAATGACTTGTTCAGGGCCATACAGCTAGTAAGGTCTGAGGCCATACACTAGTATAACACTAGTTGTAGCCTAGCAATTAATTGTGTATCATATTTTATTGTTGGCTAGCTTTTGTTGTTTCTTCATGTTAGCTTTGTCTCTTTAACTAGGGTTTAAGTTCAAAGAAGAGTGGTCTCGTCGTATTTCTCCAGTACCCCTTACAACATCCAGCATAGTATTGAGCACATAGTAGGAATTCAGTAAATAACTGCTTTACATTAGTCTCCTTGCTTCCAATCTTTCCCTTTTCAAATTGACCTTTCTCTTTCTTCTCTTAGCCACCTAAGTGATATTCCTAAAGAACAGATCTCACCGTATGACTTCTCCATTCAAGAAACTACAGTGCTTTCCTCTTGTCTGTAGGATCAAATTAAAAAACAAAACAAAACACTCCAAACCAAAACAGAAAACCCCCACAACCTCTTCTGTTTGACATTAAAGCCATTGACAGCTTGACTCCAGCCTATGCTTCCCCATTACTTCCCATTCATACTCACACTACAGTCTAGACAAGATGACTTTCTTCCTGTCCCTCAAATGTCATATTGCAACTTGAATCCCCTTTCTAATGTTCCAGTTAGGTGACTGCCCAACATTTGCCCAAAGAATTCCAGGAATAACAAACTTACCACCCATTGATGCAGCCCATTCCATTTTGAGATGGCTCTAATTACTAGCAAGATTTTTCTCAGGTTGAGTTAAAGTCTGCTCCCCTGTAACTTCCATTCATTGGCCTTAGTTTTCCTGATTATCTTCAAGCAGAATGAGTTTTATTCCTCTTTAAATGTTTGAGGATGGCTACCATGTCCCTCTTAAGTTTTCTCTTCTTCAGTCTATGCATCCCTAAGGATAGGCCCTCCAAACAGACATTGTGGTTGCAAACCAAATTCATTATATGCATTTTCACTGTCGAAAGAACTAGAAAGGAGGTATTGGTGTCTTTCATTACATATAGATCATACCACAGTCAGCAATAGTCTCTTGAATATGAAGAGCAACAACAGAGAGATACTTAAAGGCAACAATTCATTTCTGGAGTCATATATTTGGCACTGTTATCTATAGTGCTGAAAGGTATCATTCATTAGTATTTTTTTCAGAACTACAAGAAACAAATGCTGTTAACTAAATTTGAAGTGTGTGTGTGTGTCTGTGTGTGTCTATTTGGTTTTATGTACTCATTTAATTTGGGTCAATATATGTCTAAACTGAAAAGCATTACATTAACATAATGAGATGCGGCATAGTATGGTGGATAGGACACTAGAATTGGAATCAGGAAGACCCAGATTCAAGTTCTACCTTGGACATTTATTAGCTGTGTGGCCCTGGGTAAGTAACATCTCTGTATTTAGTTTCCTGATCTATAAAATGAGGGGGTTTGACTAGATGGCATGTAAAGTTTCTTCCAAGGCTAAGTCTATGATCTTATGATAAGGTGTAGTGGGAGCCGGGAGACCTAGGTCCTAATCCTCATTTTGTAACTGATTTACCATGTGACCTTGACCAAATCACTCCAGCTTTCTGGGCTTCAGTTTTCTTATCTGTAATTATGAAGAATTTGTGCTAGATTATCTCTAATATCTCTTTTGGCTCTAGCATTCTATGGTTTTAAGCTATTAAAGCTTAGAATTACACTAAAACATTTTTTTTTTTGCTTTTTGGCAGGGCAGTTGGGGTTAAGCGACTTGCCCAGGGTCACACAGCTAGTACATGTGTCAAGTGTCTGAGGCCAGATTTGAACTCAGGTCCTCCTGACTCCAGGGCCGGTGCTCTACTCACTGCGCCCGCTAGCTGCTCCACTAAAACTTTTAAAACACCTTGTACTTTGATAAAAAATATAGTGATTTCTTAGATGTAATCACTTTCTCCAATGGTAGAAATGGTAGCCTGTCCATGCATTTTCATCCTATGCAACTCTTAATTGTATTCTCATATAAGTCATTGACAGTGGGACCTTCCTTTGTATATCTTGATAGGTTGTTGGTACCAGTGGAGCACGTGGGCTCTCATTTGGTAATCCCTCACTTTCACTACATGAGGACAGTCCATAGACTGAATCTATCAGTATATAAATATATATATATATATATATATATATATATATATATATATACACACAGGGGGTCCCTAAAGTCTGGACACATAGGAAATCTCATTAATATTTCATTAACTGTTTCACCGAAGAGTCTGTGTTGTTAGGCAACTTCTTTTTCTGGGGTATGCTGAAGGATAAAGTGTACTCAATGAAAATCACTTGATTGAATGCATAAACGCATAAAGAGTGAATGTGCTAAAATTGATGGCAATGTGGAGTTAATTCCATTGAGTTCACATGAATCTTTCAAGGAGCATCAACCTTTGCATCACAGATGATGGAAATCATATTGAAGATGTTATTTGTTAATATTCCAATTAAATAAAAATGTTGTTGAAAATTTCATTCATTTCGTTTCTTGAAAACATGCATTTTTTGCCTGTGTCCAGACTTTAAGAGCATCCTGTATGACGTATGTATGTGTATATATATATATATATATATATATATGTAGGTGTGTGTGTGTGTATATATATATATATATATATATATATATATATATATATATATATATATATATATATATATATATATATGTCTTGGACAAACATCATGTACAGGCAACGAGCTTGGCCAAGAATTGAATAGGAAGAGGAGAGAGAGAGAGCGCGCGCGCTAATTTGGTTTTAGAAATTGCAAAACTTTTTTTAATGAACACAAATTTCTCCCTGGAACATAGGCCCATATTTCTAACATCAACATTTTCCTGGTGATGAAGCATTGCTTTATCATTTGTAAAAATCTGTCACTTCCCTTCTCAAATCTTCATCAATCATGCCCAGGATGTATGTATAGATTATTCTCATAAAGACCTACTCACTTCCTTTTCTATTTATACATCTCTCTGATGACATTCTCTATGATACATCTCCTGCACAGTTCTTCATGTCAATATGTTGTGGCCTACCCATGCCTACCCATTGCCTTTCAGAATAACCTAGACTTTAATGTTTTTAAAGACTGTGGTATTCTATGACTTGTAACAATGCTTCGTTAGTGGGAAAACATTGATGTTTCAGGGAGAAGCTTGGATTCATTAAAAGAGCTTTGGAATTTCTAAAAGCAGTCAAGCTCTCTTCTTCCTATTCATTTCCAGGCCCAGCTCATTGTCCATATGTGATGTTTGCCCAAGACATATAATTTCATCTATCTATCTATCTATCTATCTATCTATCTATCTATCTATCTATCTATCTATAGCGACAGACTAACCCTACGGGCTATCCACCCAACTTCTTATCATAACATAAACAATAAGCGTTATTCATTTGATTGTTTTCTATTTTATGGATAGTTAGACTAAATTCTTTTGAGTGATTAGAAATGTCATTTAGGAGGTTCTATAACCTTCAAACATTTCATGCAATAAGCATAGTCATTTGCAAACAGGAGCATATGGAAGATGTCTCATCCATGGGGAATCCCTTTTCCATTTCAACTGTTTGTTAGATATCATTCATTACAGTGGCAAACACCTTTGTCAAACATACTGCCCTTTATTTTATTCCTTACTAGATATTAATAACCAGAGGGCCATCAAATAAATGTATTTTGTTGTTAAATGTTGCAAGGAATCTTGCATGATTTATGCATGTGCAGAAAAGATACCTTGTTGGAAGAGGAACTTCGAAGATATATTTTCTTCTACCAAATCAGATTTTTTTCATAGCAACAGGCAATAAATAACACTGTGGAATTTTGCATTATCCATGCTTTCTGGTAACTTTTGTATCTGTAAAGAAGTGATCTTCCATAGAACATCATTTGTAGAAATCTGACTCTTCTCTCCTCAAACCTCCATCATTCATACCCAGGATATGTGTGCAGATCAGACCTGCAGAACTTGGCAGTAGATAGGGGCCAAAATTAAAGTAGGCTAAACTTCTTCGGGCTGCAGATAAGTTTTTAGTGGCTCACTTTCCAAGTAAAGGTATAATTAATGATTAAACTATTTTGCGAATAAAACATATTTTAAAAAAGGAAATTTCAATTTATATCAATTAATTACACTTATTACTTAAGATTTTTATTTGTCATGAAATCGCTCCTCTCAGACGAGAGACAGATTGATGATGGTCATGTGACAAACAGGAGAGCATGCTCAGTGGCCACCCACCCACCAAATTACATGTTGGGCACAATAGTGACTAGTGGAAGATTGGGTTAAGCAGGGCATGGACAAAGCACTCATTAAATCTTTACTTTCACAGCCTCTACATTTTTCATGGTCTACCTGAAATCCTTTGGTGGGCTGCAAACAGCCCCGCAGGCCATATGTTTGCAGTGTAGATTATTCTCATAAAGACTTCTAATAATTAGAACTACCTTGGAGTACACCTGCTAGAATGAAGGGGGCACACTTTCTACAGATCCACTAAGGGATTCATTAAGGGATTCTTTCATGCATCCAGAGCAGGTTCAGATCTGGTAGAATTATGGCCTTTAATGAGAGGATTGGACTCCTTTTCTCATACTTGCTGATTCTTTTTCCCTCTTCCCTGGACCCCTGGGGAAGATTTACTTTAAGCTTAGGTTTCAATTCATATCTAGGTTCTCCCCCCAAAAAGGTATAGAAAGGTATTTAACACATGATGACAATCAGATATGGGGCAGGTATTTACTTCCTACACACAAAAGAAATGTTTAATATGAAAGACTCTCACAAATTGTAATTGACAGAACAATTTAAATAAGCTAAAAACCAGCAAAAATAACTAATTATATTCTGCCAAAAGATTAAACCTCCAACTATCAAAACATAAAAGCATTTTCTAGGACTATTATACAGGCATTTACACTTCATATATGCTCTTCACTGTTCCCATCATAGGAGATATTTATTGACAACCAAGATGTTGGTCATCTTATCCAATGGGGCTGGAGTAAAAGCTGGAGTTCTGGAGTTCAACTCTTACCACCTGAGGGTCCAGAATCTCAAGATGAATTGAATTTGCAAGTGAACCTTCAAACTTGGACATAACCATCTAGAGATCAATGTTTAGTTACCTAATTAGGCAAAGAAACATAAAATGGAAGAAATAGTCAGAAGCCCAGGTTTAAGTACTCATAGTATAACACATCTCTCCCCTCCAGTAGTCACATGGGATCAGTTAACATGCAACTGAGGTGGAGGAGGGCCACTCTTCTCCAACTCTTCACTAAAAGTGTTGAAATTATGATGCTATCTGGAGGGTCAAGGGAAGAGAGAAACAGGGAGAGAGTTAATCGCTTTTTAAAGGTCCACTGAGTTATCAGCTCTTGCTAAGTGGCCAAAAAGGAGATCATTGATGAGTCACCATGGCTGGCTGGAAGCAGCTAGGGGCTTCTTCAGTATCCTCAAAATGCCCGTATATTGTGCTAGCACACATAATAAGCTGGAAGTAACCAGGACAACCTCTACTGATACTCTGTTATCAATTTTTTAAAGATAGATCAATAATTATTTATATTTTATCCATAATCCTTCCCCCTATAACATCTGTGATTTTTTTTCAATATTTGTTGCTTTCCTCTCTTTCACATATCTTGAAAATTGATCCCAATTGACCTCAGGATTGTTTTACTTTCAGAATAGACCTTCTTTATATATATGTACTTGGTCTAATCCAGCTGCTTTTTTTGTCTTTGTTTTCTTTGATGTCATTTCTATTTTCTCATGTCATACTTTAAGGACTGTGATGTTATAGTTCAGCTATCATGGCTCCATTGTCACTGAGGGAGGAAAGACTGTGTTACAGAAATCTTTACATTACTTTACATTTTCATCTGTTTATTATTATCCCACTTCTAGTTTCATGCTTAGGTGACCTTGAGATGATTTTGCTTAGTTGGATCTATTACCAAGATTTCTGAAACTTGAAATTCTCTTCATGTTTCTGACTGTTTTGTGAAATGACAGCTTTCACTATCCTCATTTGTAATATTTTTTTTTGCAAAGAAATTTAAAGTCTCAGTTGGTATTGCCTTTGACTGTAATATCTCTCTTCTTGGCAATGATAGATGTACATGAAAGAAAGATAGAGATAGAGAGATTAAAAAAAGCAAAAAAGATAGCCCTTCTCCTTAAGAAGCTCACATTCTAATGGGAGAAGATAACATATAAAGGGGGATTGAAAAGGGAAGATGATACATGTACAAATATATGGTTTGGAGCTAGTAGCTGGCAAATGAGGTGACTGCTTTGTTTGAGGCAAGGTAAGTTGAGAGGTCACCTGTCAAAGCCCAGGGTAGTTCCAGGAGCAAAATCCAAAGTTTCTGTGGGAAACAGATGGGGATTATGACATGAATGGCAGGTGTCAATGAGACAAAATATCTGCTGGCTGAAATGATTTCCAGGCTCTTTTGGTCTTCTAGTAACAATTGATTTACATGGGTCAACATTACTTAAAAAATGGTAACAGTCTGTGTTGGCATCTGTTCTTTTATCGATTTCTCATTTGGTGGTAGTGGGCAGGTCATCAATAGATTCCTTAAAAAAGAAAAGTTGTAATAGGTTAATCAGTCTTTTGGTCCTCCTTAATGTCAGTCACTTCTTGAGATTATCTCCTATTTACCCCATGTATATCTTGTTTGTGCACAATTGTTTGCATATGTCTCTTCTCCCCTTCTAATTATATTGTGAGGTTTTTGAGATCAAGAAATGTTTTCCCCTTTCTTTTATTCCCAGACCTTATTATAGTGAATGATACATAGTAGGCACTTAATAAACTGATGCTGCTGACTTCTTTATTTCTCATTCCAAGGAAAACCTGAGTTGTTGTGCCTCTATTTTAATTTCATGGGTTACTATGACTACATTCGTAAACCAGATTCACTGAAAGCTGAGCGAAGCTCTCTGAACTTTGCACTTATCAGAAAGCAGGCAAAGTCTATTGCTAGAACTGTACTTGAAGCCTTTCCAACATGGTAGAATGTGCCAGAGCCTGTGCTCCACTAGTTCAGTCCTTGAATACCCAGGGTTCTCTCCATAGCACAATAAGGAGTTGGAATAAGACTTAGTGGAGGATAAAAATAAAGATGGTTGATTAAAGAGGAAGTTGCCAGTTTTTACTCTGTTGATATACCATAGAATAGTAATTCAGGAGAGAACTGTGGTGAGTCCTTCTTTGAATCCATGTGGATAAACAATCCAGAATGCCTTGCAAATGACTCAGCAGGACCATCCACTGTGTTATCATTCTGTTGCATGCTTATTCAGCAGTGGCCTCCTTACAAGGCCAGAGAACACAAAAGGAATTTAATCTGGATCATAGCACACTTTGTTCTTATTGCACTATTTCATGTATACTCTGTAAAAGAGAGCCATCAAGATGTGGAAACATGCATTTGCACACCTACGTGGTTTCTGAACTACAAACAAGGACATAGATATATATGTGAGGTCTTTCAACCCTCTGGTATCCTGGTCTATTCAATTTACTTTTGTAATAGTGGTTTCTTTAGTTGAATTCTTCAAAGCTTAAAAATTCTTTTGCTCTAGCTGTAAGTATGCTTGACCTTAGTTTTAAAATGGGACAAACAAGGTTAACTATTTCAATTTACTTTGATTTTACCCTCTTTTTTTCTGGCCCAGGAATGTGAATGGAGATGAGAAACACCAAGGACAGCCTCTCTTTCCCTTCTCCCTAATGTCAGAACTGTCATTAGGTTAAGTTTCCAATGGGAATCAACATAGATCAGAAAAAAAGCCCATGTGGGGGACTCGTGATTCAGTCAAATCAGTAGTACCTTGGGTTATTTTCTCCAGACAACTGATGGGAAAAAAAAAGAAAAAAAATCATGACACATAATATTAGGGCTGATCCCAACAGGTTTGGGAAGTTTAATCATGCTTCCACCTTCCTTTGGCAGAGCTAATTAAAAGTTTAAAAAATCTTATTGATGATTGAATAGTGTTGAAAAGATCAGATGTCAGACCTTGAAATGAATATCTCTTTCAAAAAACATCATCCCCAAACACATTCCTCTTGTGTACCCTGAACAAAAATAGAATCCTACTTCAAATACAGGACCCACACGCTTTCAACATGAAAGAATTAAAATATTTTGTTACCTGTGTGTCTCCTTATTTCATTTGCATGCATTAAGACAAATTGGGACAGAGAGAGTTTGTTCTTTTGAATTTGTTTATTGCATGACTGTTCCAACTTGCAAGCAAATACGACACTGACCTCTACAGAATCTTTAATCTTCTTCCTTGAAGACTAAGAGGTGGGGTTTGAAAAGATCAAAAGCACAAGGAGGCATTAGAGTAACAAAAGATAAAATAGTCTAGGAGGTCTGAACTATTTGTAAAGTGGTAACATTTCTGACATGAGCGACATGGTAATTGTCATCAAACCTACTTTCTTATTGAGATCCTTTTCCTTTTGGCTGAGGAGACCTTGTCTAGGTAACTAGCTTAGGAGTAGGAGAAAAGTAATCATTCCTGTTGTGAATTGCTTGCTAGGCTAGATGTTTGATGAAATGAGTGCATATGGTCAAGAAAAAGATGCTCTAAACAGACAAACTATCACTACATTTGCTCCTCAGAATCTGAGTTTTGGTGTTAGTCTTGTGTGGTGGGGCCCCACTCTTTTTTACAAAATAGTTTTATCATTGCCTTCTTAGTGCTCTACCCTTTACACTCTTACCAACATTGAACCCTCCCTTGTAAAAACAATAACGTATTCAAGTAAAACCAATCACCACTGTTGTTTGTCCTTTGTTTTTGAAGAGGACCAATGACAGCTGCAGTGATGTCTCGACTAATGCCTGAGTTGGATTTAAGTGAGGCAGAGTTGCACAAAGCCATAAGCCTCACTCTAACTGCCAGAGTCACTGAAGTCCAGTTTCAAGAGAAAAGTCAGGACTGGCAATGGTCCAGGATGCAGTAAATAATCTTAGCATCTTTGGTTCCTGACCATACTTTAAGTGCTCCACAGCTCCTGCTTTAGCCATCTTCATGACTATTGAACAAATTGATCTCATCCTACTATTCCTCTAGGGGAAGCCTTCACCTGCTTGGGGTAGACATCTCCCTAACTCACCACCAGATTTAAGGTCCCTTCCTTACCCTCAACCTGTGTTAGCCTGTCTGCCAAGATGGTTTTACTGGAATGTGGGAATTGTACACACTAAAGCTTCTTAGAGCCACAGGTGAGAGTTGGGTCGCAGGTGGACACGAAAGGTGGATGAGCAGCCCCGAAAAGGGCTTGGCAAACCCTCGTACCAGAGATGCTAGTCCTCCCTGAACAGCCCATGCACTCTAAGGTACTCTATACTCTAAGAGTATATACTGAAGCCCATACCAGTAGTCCCCATCTCTTTGTTAAGAAAAGGAAAGTATATTTCTTGATCAATTACCTAGCATTGAGTTTATTCTTTATAATTCATATGAGTTTGACTGCTTTTTAGTGTTGCATCTTACATTACTGTAGTGATCTTGTTCTTTTGGTTCTGTTTTCTTTACTCTGGATCATTTCATAGAAGTCTTTTCATGTTTCACTGAATTCTCATATTTGTTATTTCTTACAGAGGCATAGTCTTTCCTTACATCTGTGTACCACAATTTGTTTAGTTATTTCAATTTTTTGTATACCCATGATGTTTCCAGATTTTGTTTTGCTACCACAAAGTATGCTTCTATAAATATTTTGTTATATATAGAATATTTCTGTCATTGGCCTTGAGGCATGGAGTGGGGGGAGGGGAGAGGAACTCTTGAGAATAAGCTAAAAGAAAGAAAAGCCTGAAAAAGATAGAAACTACCTGTGGAAATTACTTGGTGCCCCCAAAAGAGCTACCTCTGATGACTTTTGCTAGTATAAGCAGATAGACTAAGGGTTTAGGATGTAAAAAACTTTTCTTTGTAATCCAGGATTGCCCGGAGAAGGAGTTGGAGCTGCTCTTTAAGTTCATAAATTTCTTTTCATTAAGTAGTCTCAATTGTGATAATCAGAGATAGAGGTTTCAAGGAGATATTAGTATATAACAATTCACTTACTTTCCCATAACGTTTTAGGGTTACAACATTCTTCCCTTACAAAGAACCTTGCCAGGTAGGTAATGTAAGTATTATTATTAATATCCCTACAATATAGATCAATCAATCAATCAAAAGTCCTTTATTTTAGCATTATGCTGAGTGTTAGGGATACAATGAAAAAATTAAATAATTCTTTTCCTCATGGAGCTTACATTTTATTGTGTGTGTTTGGGAAACAACATGTAGATAGATTGATTGATAGATAGATAGATAGACAGATAGATGTAGAGATACAAATGTACGCATAGAAAATTAATATAAATTTTTTCAGGGGGACACCAGGAGTAGAGGAATTAAGAGAAGTCTCAGATGAAGTGGTCGTTGTGTTGAGCTTTAAAGGAAGCAAAGTATTCTGAAGAGCAGAGGTGAGGAGGGATTTATTCAAGTGCTGGATATGCATATATGAGAGTCATTTGCATTGAGATGATAATTTAATCAATTGGACTGTGATGGCAAGCAGGGTGGGACTTTTTGCCATTGTTTTCTCTTTAGGAGTGCTTCTCAGCACTAAGGCAGTCAGGTACCTTTGATGAATCTTGCTTTTCAAATGTAATGGCAAGCAAAGTGGACTTTTTGTTGTCTTTTGTTCTGGAGTGCTTCTCAGCACTAAGGCAATCAAGTACCTTTGATGAGTCTTGCCTTTGTTTCAATCAAGAGTCTTTATTGAATTGGGAATCTTTGATGACCTTCTTAAGTCATGGGAAGGCTTAGGTCACATGGGTTTGAGTTGCATGGTTACCATGCCCTCTGACCCTGAGAAGGGTATATATACCCTGAGGTTAGCATTTTGCTTGGGGCTCTCACTCACTGGAAGTGTTATCCGATTTGACCAGACGAAACTCTGGGTTGCCATAAGATACCGCCCCCCCCCACCTTCCCACCATACTTTGAAAAACCCAGATGTTGTTGCTTCTATCTGGTAACTATGTATGCATTGCTATGGATAGACTGGTTTGTGTTATTTGCACTGTTTATATAATCTCTGCTTGCAATTTCTGTTTGTATTCTCTCTGAAGTTCAGAGTGCTGACTTTTCCCCCTGAACTAAGTGAATGGAACATATATATGTATATATGTGTGTGTGTGTGTGTGTGTGTGTGTGTGTGTGTGTGTGTGTGTATATACACACACACACACACACATATACACACACATATACATACATATGTATATATACATACATATACACATATATACATATACATATACATATATATACATACATACATATATATATATATATATATGTATAGTAAGTTTGTCAACCCCTTAAAGTTGCTTTCCTTAGAAAAGCAGATGGAAGAACCTGTGCTAGAAGCCCTCCTGTGTACTCTTGTCTAGTTTTGGTCTTTCACCTCCATAGCAGCTGCTAACAACATTGTTGTTACAGGGACCTGATGAGGTCACCAATTAAGAGAAAGCAGAGAAAGAAAAGTCCCAGAACAGAGTCACATGAAGAGTGACTACTGGAAACCTCATATGATCAATTCAGTGACTTTATTGAATTCCAACTCACTAAACTTGCTATCATATCAAATCTCTCTTTTTTTTCTACTTTCAGGAGGCAAGTCTGTTCATTAGGTGCAAGTTACCAGACAGTTCAGTGATAGGCATGTGATTGTGGACATGTCATTCCCCCCTTCCTAACAGCCTCCTTTTAAAGGGAAATAGTCATCAAACATTGAAGTATACATACATATAACACATATAAAATATATATGTTTTTATTTATATGTATACATGTGCAATATAGATTTTACTTCCAGTTCTTCCACTGATTAGCTGAGTAACCCTGGCTAAATTACTTAACTTCTCTGTGTCATTTTCTTCATTTTAGCAAGTAGTATGAATATGAATGAGATTACTGCTGCTACAATAAAATCTTTTAAATTCTTTGGAGTGAAGAGCTAGATAGAAACAAGATATTTGAGCCTAAAAGAGAAAAGAGCACACCTTTGCTTGTTATTTATAATAATAATTATTATTATACTCAATATATAGCACTTCAAAGGTTATAAACCAATTTATATATATATATATATATATATCATCTCATAACAATATTGTGAAGTAAGAATTATGGGTGTTGTTATTCCCATTTTAGAGATGATGAAATTGAAGACCAGAGAGTTAAATTGCCTTGCCCAGAGTCACAGAGTTTATAAGTTTTTGAAGTGTTGACTCAAACACAGTTCTTCCTGAAGTTTAGCACCATATTCATCATGTCAATGAGGCTGAAAGGGACATTGGAAATAATTTACTCCATCACCTTATTTTACATGTGAGGAAACTCAAGCCCAGAAAGTCGCATTGATTTAATCCTAGGAATGCAGAGAGTAAAAGGCAGGGTCAAGATTAGAATTAGTTTTTTAATTCCAACCCCTAGCTCTCTTTCTCTGTACCTCATATGCCTCACCTGCCTCATGACAGGCTCCCCTTAAAATATTTTTTTTCTTGCTTTTAAAATGTATCATTGGAATCCCTAAGCAAGCCAGCTGCTTCATGGTTTGTTTATTCATTTTGGTTTGAATTATTAGCTCTAGTTTTGTATGGGTTAAAATGTTACAGATAGGGGCTGCTTGAAGATACCAAGATTCATGGGTTTTAGACCTTGTGTTGCAATAAAGCAGTGCAAGGAGAGTAGGGGTATAAAGGAGGTGATGATAAATGTAATTCATCACAGCTCCACTTTCTATCAGCTCTAATAACCCAAAAGGAACTACTGAAGTTTCAGAAAACAGTCTTTGAAGCCCATGTGACACCATTGTCTAGGAGGCAAAAGATCTATGTTAAAATCCAGTTTGTGCCATTTCCTCACTGTGTGACCCTGGGCAACTCACTTTCCTTTCTGGATCTCACTTTCCTCATCCTTTAAAAAAATAGGACGTGGGTTAGGTGATCTCTGCAAAGTCCCTTTCAGGTCTAATAATAATTATAATTAACATTTATATAGTGTCACAAAGTTTGCCAAACACTTGACCAAGATGATCTCATTTGAGCCTCACAGAACTCTGCGAGGCAATTACTTTAGACATGCCATTTTTCAGATGGGGAAACTGAGACTCAGAGGTGGAGTGAGTCACATAATTAAAAATAATTTGAAGTGGGATTTGAAACAAAGTCTTCATGAATCTAGATCCAGCACTACCTCATGTTTCCTTTTGAATTCTCTATGATTCTATGGTAACTGAAGATGACCTCCCCAGAGAAAGATAACATTTCTTGGCAGCAGTCAGTTTCTGATTCCTTTGCAGACAGCAAAAAGCTGCCTGACCATAATAAATCAAATCCACACAATATATTATTGCTTTACAATCACATTAAAAATGTGCCATTTGGGTAGCAATAATAATTTCCCCTTCTGATCACTTGTTTGTCAGCTTTTTGAGGGAAGAGAACATTTCTTATACTCTCCTCGTATCTCCCAATATTAATATCATAAGTAAGGCAAGAGTGGCAATACTGAGAGTCAAATTTAAGAAGTTAACCGCTTCCATGAATCGAAAGATCATTCTTTATTGAGTCTGAAAAAAATGACTACAAATGTCTTCTCGAAGGCTAACTACTATCTCGTCTGTACGTATTTTGTATTTACCTATTTTCATACATGTTGTCTCTGTCATTAGAATGCAAGCTCCCTGAGGGCAAGGACTATTTTTTTTGCTTTTTTTTAATATCACAAAAACATCACATTTTTAAAATAACACAGTGCCTAAATCATACATAGTGAGTTTTAAGAAATTATTTATTTAATATTTAATTTATGGAATAAAAATGCATTTCCATAACATAAAACAATGAAAAGATGATTGTACATGAAACTGCAAACTCATTATGTACAACTTGCTATTCCTTTTAAATATATAGTTCATTTATTGATTTATGCATCTTAAAGGTACTTTTTCTTGTAGAACAATAAAATGTAAGCTCTTTGAGGTTAGGGGATATTTGTTGTATTCTCAGGGCTTGGCATGGTGCTTGGCAAATATCACACACTTAATAAATGCTTGTTCAATTAAATTGGAATTGTGGCACATTGAAGCTTATTTGCTAGGATACAGTCTCTAGAGTTGCCACAGGGTATCAACTACCCTTTATTCTAAGACCGAATCACAGCTTCTACATCTTGTTAACATAGCTGGTTTTGCTGTCCTAATTTATGACAATGAAAGGCAAAGCCTTAATGATGAACAAAATTATACATATAAAATTGTATATACCATAATCACAATGTTATGTGTATATATACAAACATACACACATGCAAAGAAACACACACATATAATATACGTATATGTATATATACACATACACATAGATACTGTATATGATGGCCTTAGCCCAAAAAATAGGGCTTTCTGTGAAACAGGAATGGAAAATCACGGGATGAGTCTTGGAGAATAATGCTAGCTCACATTTTCCTACCACAGTTGAGTTATCTATCAAATGGTTTCTCAAACAATACCTCATTTGATCTCTAGAGGGTGTTCCTAAAGTCTGGACACATGAAAATTGACGGCAGTGTGGGAGTTATTTCATCAAATTCACGTGAATCTTGCAAAGTGCATCAACCTTTGCATCACAATGATGGAAATCATATTGAAGATGTTATTTGTTAATATTCCAATTAAATACAATGTTTAAAATTTCATTTATTTCATTTCTTGAAAATATGCGATTTTGCCTATTTGTCTAGACTTTAGGAAAACCTTGTAGAATGAGCCTTGTGAGGGTGTTGCTATGTAAATTTCAATTTTCACCATTTCACAAATAAAGAAATAATGGGAAAGAGAGCTTCAATGACTTGGTCAAGAACATTCTAGTAACTCTGATCTTCTGATCCCATATACAATGAGTCAGTTATCTTCCCACTGAACCACCACATAGGTCTTTGATCTACCAAACTCTGATTCAGACCTAGAGGAAACAGAATTAAGCACATAGGACATACACCATCCAGAAAACTGATTTAAAAACTCCCAATTCAGGGCATGCACAATCCCATTAGAACTGGTCAATAAACTGATGTCAGTGGCCTGCCTCTGGCCTCTATTCTCTGCTATTCACAGCATTTTCACAGTAACAAGAATTTGAAAGAATATAAAGGAATATGAAAGATGGTGGAAAATAGACCAAGTCATATCAACAGCATCTCTGTTTGTCAGGGCCACATTTTTTTTTGACATCACACGCCAACAATTCACATTTAAAGCTAATTTTATTTTCTGAGGATATAAATATGGGAAGAGATATCATAGTACAGGCTGTTCTTGAACTCAGAAAGGCCAGGGTTCAGTTACCATCTGTGGCACATATTGACTACAGGACTGTGGACTGGTCACTTAGTGAACCCCCCCCCCCCAAAGTGAAGTCTCTCAATGCTCCAGGAAACTACCTAAGACTATAAGTTACAAAAGAGTTGTCTCATTGCGCTGGGAATTCCCTACATTGTTGTTGTTGTTCAGCTGTTTCAGTCAGGTCTGATTCTTTGTGACCCATTTGAGATTTTCTTGGTAAAGGTATTGGAGTAGTTTGCCATTGCCTTCTCTAGCTCATTTTATAGATGAGGAAACTGAGGCAGAGTTAAGTGACTTGCCTAGATTCACACAGCTAGTAAGTGTCTGAGGCCAGATTTGAAGCCAGATTTGAAGATGAGTCTTCCTGACTCCAGGCCTGGCATTCTATCCACTGTGCCACATAGCTGCCCATTCCCCACATTAATGCCTGACAAAATGAATGGATTAATGCATTAATGAACGAATAAAGCAAAAGACAGATGTTCGCAACATTCTATTTACCATATCTTTTTGCCCCCTTTCCTTCTAACAATGCCATTAAAGAGGCAAGTAGCAATGGTCCTAATAGAATAATAGCAGGGTACAGGGGAAAGAAATATGTGTTCTGCACTCAGAAGATCTGGGTTTAGCTTCTGGCTCTGTTTCTTTCTATCTTTGTGATACTGGGTAAGCCAACTTACTTTTCTGCGTCTCAATTTCTTCATCTATAAAATGAGATTCTCTAAGGTCCCTTCTAGCATTAAATCTATGATTCTGATATAAACATGATAATTTAGAAATCTTCTATTCTGAGAGCTGTTAAATTTCTTATTCTTGAGTGTCTTTGTAAGTGCCATCTTGGGCTCTTATAGAGCTCATGCAGAAGAGAGTCTGGTTTGAATGTGAACATGATGCTAGAGGCCAGGGAAAGATTATGTCATTAGACCCCAAAGCTTTGCAAAGTGGTCAAATTGCAGCATAGCACTCGTACACCAAAGTAAAACCACAAACCCCAAACATTTTTCAATTATGGATAAAACTGTGGCCTGGCATAAAATGCTAGCATCTAGCCAGAGCAGAGGGGAAGGTTGCTTCAGTAGCAATAGGGTATATCAAGTGTGTGCACCTTGACTTAGAAGCAACCATTTGCTCTTGCCTTTCATGGCTTTCCTTGTTTGCCAAAAAAGTGTAGGGGGACAAAAGACAGTGTAGTGCCTTGTGCAAATTAAAGGATGGATGCTACAGGCCTTTTTTTCTGAAGCAAACTCCTTTAAAAATCTTAGGTTAGAAGCTTAAATGTGGACTGAGGGACTGTGTCCTGTTTCTCCCTGCTGGGTTCATTTAGGATAAATCCCAGGCTGTCCTGCATTTTAGTTTGAGACTCTCACAGTGGGGGTGATTGGACTTTCTCTGCCCTAGGCACAACATATGCTACTTCCCATCACTTTAATAGGCATTAGTTCTGCAGACAGCACTGGTCAAATGTACATTATTCACAATCACTTTAATGCAAATATGCAAGGCTGAGAGAGCGAAATATGTCACAAAGGGAGAATCATCCCTTTCTATTAATTTCTGGCCTCCTTTCTGCAGTGTCTCTTCCTTCTTTTGGTCTTAAAAAAGGGAATATATAATTTTAATTGTGAAAGCACTAACACAGAATAAAGAACACTTAATTTTTACCCCCCCCCCAAAAAAAAGATGCCTTTCGTTAAATACCAATAATCAGGACCCTATTTTTTTCTTTTTTTTGTCTTCCCTTTTTTATTTATATATATATATGTGACTTAAGGTTTTAATTAACTAATTTAATATCCATCCTGATACTGACACTGTCACACTTAAAAGGAAGAAAAGAAAGAAATGAAAGAAGTAAAGAGCAGGGCTATATTTAATCTGGTAAATGAAAATAAAACACACAATTAGGTTTGTATAGCAAAAATTAGCTTCTGCTGCATTTCCAACCTCTATTTAAGAAACTGTCTTATTCCTCAATAACAAGGCATCTGATCTGTAGCAGCACACTTCTAGTACAGATTTGCAAATGTTCGATTACACATACATGCATTTTAAATCAGTGCAGTGCCTATGCTGTAGACTTAGTCTACTGGTTGTAGTGACTCTCGTCTCTCAAAGCAAGCTCCTAAATCTGAGATGAAATCCCTGGCTTCCAAAAATTTTAACCCTTTTGCTTTTATTTCAATGAGAACCTGGTGAATTTATTAACATGTAACTATTTGTAACATCAGACAATTTGACATACTCCACCTTGCTTTACATTAAGCACATGAAAGTTGTTGTTCTTGTGGAATGAATAACTAAAATGTAACCATCTGCATGTGATATTTGGAGGGATACATAATTGTACCCAGCACCCTGACAAGGCCATATGCTTGAGTGGTAATATAGTATTTCTTTTAAAAAATGTGAAGAGTGATATGACATTTGGAAAACATTGTACTTCTTAAAATAATATGATGGAAATGTTAAGCAAATGCGGTGTTAGTCTGAGATTCACGTGTAGCAAACGTGCCATATGAGGGAAACAGTGTGCCTCTGTTTTTCTCCATTCTGCTAACTTAATGATACACGTCAACATTATTACATATCATTTAACGCATATCTTAAGCAGCCGCTCTAAGCACCCCTTCTGCTTTCTTTCTTTCTTATTGTCAAATCTATTGTTATGTGCGTGATGAACTGAAACAGGACAGAGAGGGAAAACAGATCCGATGAAGTGTTGGGCCACCCATTATTCCTATTTTAATGCAGTCTTAAAATTAGATAATTACTTTAAGGATATTACTTTTTTCCCCTTATCCAAAAATTATTTTTCAATTGAAATAGCCAATTACCAGATGGATGGTGAGAGGTCCCTTCTCCTACTGGTATCTGGTGATTTACATGGACACCTCCCATTAACACTAATGGAAGATGTGTGCATAAATCTCTCTACACCGAAAAGATAATGGTCTCCTATTAGTCTCCTATAAAAGCAGACTTAGCAAAGCCTGTCTTTATAAGTGACCTAAGTAGTGAATTACTTAAGGGAGATTTACATCATATCCAATTAAATATTTTCAAGGGTTTAGGAACTTTGTTGTAAATAAAAAATAAAATGTACCAAACATTTCTTAATTCATGGCTTCAAAGGATCCATGATGTTTTCCAAGTAGGTACTCAGAAGATCATATTTCTAGAACTGGAATGGATCTAAGAAGTAATCTTGTCCAATCCCTATTTTATTTTTCAATTAACACATTTGTTTTCTCTCCCTACCTTCAACCTATTAATATATATATATATATATATATATATATGTGAAATATGCATAACTAAGGAAAACCAATTCCTACTTTGATCATGTTCAAAAATGTATGTCTCATTCTGCATCTTGAATCCATCCCTTTTCTTTCAGGAGATGGGTAGCATCTTTCATCATTGGTCTTCTGGAATCATGGTTGGCAACTATTTAATAGAATTCTTAACTCTTTCAAAGTTGTTTGTCTTTATAACATTGTTATTATTGAATAACATGTTCTCCTGGTTCTGCTCATTTCACTCTGCATCAGTTCCAGGTTTCTTTGAAACCATCCTTGTACATTATTTATTATGGAAAAAAACAAGGAAACCAGGCACTTATTAAACCCCTACTATGTGCTAGGTACCATGCTAATTGTTTTACAATATCTCCTTTAATTTTCACAATAACCGTGGGAGGTAGGGGTTATTATTATCTTCCATTTTACAAAAAGTGGTTTAGTGACTTGCTTACAGTCTAGTAAGTGTCTTACTACAACTAGCAAGTGTCTAAGGCTGTATTTGAACTTAGGTCTTCCTATGTCTAGGCCTAGAGCTCTATCTACTCTGTCACCTGGCTGCCTCTTACGGAACAATAGTATACCATTACATTCATATACCATAATTTGTTTAGTCACTTGCCAATTGATTGGCACACCCTTTAGTTTCTAGTTCATTGTCACTATAGAAACAGTTGCCATTCTGTAGATGAACAACCCCTTCATTTTACCAGTGAAGAATATAAGTGCCAGAGAAGTCAAGTGATTTTCTGAAGTTGGCCAGGATACAAACTTAGGTGGTATGATCTCAAGTTCTCTTCTCTTCCTATCGTACCATTCTGTTTCCTACTGATGAAGATAATAACTCCTCTATGTCTTAGTAGATAGCTTTTAGAAGTTTCTGAGTACAAAATTTCAGCACCTAACATCAATCTCATGGTGATCAGTCACTATAAACTTAATTCATCCTCAGAAGCACAACTTTAAATCTGCTGCTGGGTCCTTATCATAATTTTTGGTAGGCCTATCCAGAGCTGTTCCTATCACAGCCTTTGGGAACCCCAAGAAGACTTCTTCATGTCATGATGAAGATTCACAATTGAATTCAGTGACTATACAACCAATATTCCCTTTATATTTGGGCAACACTGTCATTTGACATTTCCCTGAATTTAGAGCAGAAAATGGAGTTGGATAAAATGGATGATGCTTCTAGCAAACGCCTTAATATTTTTTTTTTTTGCAAAATGCTAACATTTGTCAAATATTGACCATCAGAATAAAAAGATTTTTTTTCAGATCTAAGTGAATCCATTTGTTTCAGAGACAAGATGAAAGGGAGCAAAACTGGTTTAGATTTTTAAATAAATTAGATGGAATATAGTTGTAAAGTGTCTTGAATACAGTAAGAAACAAAACCAGCTCCAAGTCTGACTTAGTGCATTAAATTTTTAGGTTCAGCAAGTTAACTGACTTTTTAAGTTGAAAGGTACTTTAGACATCATATAGTTCAATTTTCCAACCAATGCTGGAATTTCTTCTGAAGTATTACTGATAGGCAGTCATTCAGGCTGTTGCTTGAACTTAATACCTCTCCAGGCAGCCCAATACATTTTGGATATCTTGTGATTGTTTAAAAAATGCTATGCCTATTGATTCAAAATTTGCTTCCCACATTTTTATCCCTGGTCCTATCCCTGTCTTCTAGAACACATAAGATAAATTGAATATGTAGTCATTGTACCAGTTCTTTAAATATTTGTAAATATAGAGGTAAAGGCATAGTAGAAAGAGTGCTGCCTTTGGAGTTGAAGGACCTGAGTTTGAATATTAACTTTGTTTTCATTGGTTAATATGACCTGGAGCAAGTCACCTCCACTCTCTGGTCTATGGTTTACTCCTCTATTTAAATTATCAGCAAGTTGGCTTAGATAGCCCCTAATGTCTCTTTCAATTATCTATCTATAATCTTATGTTTGGTCTAGCCTAATATCCAAAGCTATTCGTCAATAATATAATTTTGAGTTCCTTCACCACACTGGTGACATTCTTCTGGACATACTGTAGTTTGTTGATGTCCTTCTTTAAGTGTGATATCTAGAACTGAACATTCAAGATGTAGTCTGACCAGTACAGAATTCAGCATGACTACTACTTCCCTTACTTAACACCTATCTTAATACAAACTAAATTGACGTTTCAGATACTGCTTATAGGATGGTGGATCATAAAAAGAACAAAGCGTAATAGCTGGGAGAAGATTACCTGTATCCTCATTTCATCTTAAACTCCCTAATGTGGTTGCCATTCCTCAGGCAGAGTTAGGTTACCTCCAGAAGGCACCCAGACAATTATCTATCCGGTCATAGGACTAATGTTAGGCAAAATTATAAATAAAATAAAGTCACTAATCAGCACCTCCCAGATTAATTTTACTTCCTCCTTCCCCCTTTCTTTGGTACCCAGCCAATGCCCAGTGTCTGGATCCTGATCAAAACCTGCTCTGTGAATGGGAATTCAGATCTCAATATTTCAGTACATCTGTGATTCAGTTTTGTCCAGTGAAATTCAATATGGAGACTCCTTCCATTGTTGCACATCACAGCCTGTCCATGATTTCTTAGGGATATCTGATATCAACATTAAAAAAATAATCAATCACTTCCTTTCTTATGCTAGCTGCATTGATTTTTTTCATGCAAAAGCCTTTTAATTTCATATAATTGAAGTTAACTGTTGTCTTTTGTGATCATCTCTGTCTCTTGTTTTGCCAAAAAAAAAAACCAACTCTCCTGCTAGCCACAACTCTGAAAAATCCAACATCTTATTCCTTTCTGTTTTTTTTTTTAAATTGTGAGATCCTTTACATTCAGGTTATATAACCATTTTGAGCTTATTTTTTGTATGGTGTAAAGTGGTGAACTAACCCACCTTTCTGTCAGATTGTTTTCCCATTTTCCTGGCAGCTCTTATAAAATAGAGTTCTTCCCCCAAGTAATTCACATTCTTGGGTTTATTGAATACTGGGTTATTGAGTTTAATTGTTTCTGATTCTTCCCTAGTCTGTTTCACTGAACTACTTTTCTATTTTGTTGAATACCAAGTAGTTTTTATGATTACTGCTTCATAATATAATTTGACATCTGTTAGTGCTATTCTCCTTTCATTCATACTTAAAAAATATTTACCACAGAATCCCAGATGTCTTATTCCTCCAAATGAATTTTGTTATTATTTTGTCTATCTCTATAAAGTATCCTCTTGGTAGTTTAATTGGTATGGAACTTGATCTGTAACTTAATTTTGGGAGTATTTTCATGTTAATTACATGGGTACAACCCAACACTGAGTAATGAATATTCCTTCAATTATTTGTCAATCTTTATTTCCATAAGGTGTTCAGTAGTTGTATTTATATATCTAGAGCATTCTTTAGTACATTTTCAAATACTTCATATATTTTTTAGTTATTATGAATGAAAATTATTATTTACTCCTGAATTTTCTTATTGCTGTTGATTTTCATGGATTATTTTGTTTTCTATGATTATGCTGAAGTTATCAATTGCCTCAGTTAGTTTCTTTGCTGATTTTCTGGGGTTTTCTATGTAAAATATTGCATCATCAGCAAATAAAGATGATTTTGTCTCTGCTTAGATTTATGCCTACAATTTATTTCTCTTATCATTACTATTCTAAGCATTTCCAAAACCATTTCAACTAAAGTAGAGAAAGGGAGTAATCAAGTGTTTCTCAAAGGTAAAAAACCATCAAAATTAGTTTTAGATATACACTTTTAAACAATATTTTAATTTTTAAAGTATTTTAAATTATACACACACACATATATATAATATATTATATATATATAATATTTGCTATTGTATTTGCTATGGTATTGTCCTTTTTCTAGAATTTAAAGCCAGCTAAGTGGCATGGTGGCTGGAATGTTGGACTTTGAGTTAGGAAGTCTTATGTTCAAACCTTGCCTCCCACACTTATTAACTGTAACCCTGGGTAAGTCACTTAATCTCTCCAGCTTCATTTGCTTTATTTGTAGAACGAGGATGGTAATACCACCTGCCTCTCAGAGTGGTTGTGAATATCAAATGAGATTAAATATGTCAAGTGCTTTGCAAACCATAAAGCACCATGTAAGTAATAGATGCTATCATTTTAATATCTTTGCCCAATATTTATTAGCTAAATTTATCTATAGTTCTTTTTTGTATTCCCCCCCACCCCGGTTTAGGACAATATCTGTTATGTAAAAGGAGTTTGCCAGAGTATTTTCTTTCTCAACATTTGAGAGTAATTCATATAGCATAACTGTTAATTGATCTTCAAATTTTTTATAAGGTCTGCCTGCAATTCTACATGGACCCCAGTTTTTTTTTTATTTGAAGTTGCTAGTTCCTTTAGGATAAGATCAATCTTATAGTCTGAGATTGGAGCTTTATTGGACTTTTATTTTATGTTCTGTTTAGGTAGATATTTTATACTTCTGTTGGTAAAGCTCTATCCTTTTTGAATTTTCAATTTTGTTTGACTTTTAATGAATATAGAAAGTTCTGATCATTCTTTATTATTTTTATCTGGTTGTTGTGATTTCTCCTTATTCATTCTTCATTTTGATAATTTAATTAAATTTTTCTTTGTCTTTTTGATCGGAATAGTTAAAGTTTCCTTTCCTATTCCTAATTCCAAGAAGTTTTACTTCTTTACTCCTTTTTTCTTTCAGTTGATTCTCAATTTTATTTTCTAATTCATGAGCAATACCTTTACTTGCTCTTTATTCTCTCTATGTTCTGTACATTTTTTATACATTTCTGTCTTTGTCTTCATAGAATTTATTCTAATTCATCTTTTATTGTTTTTGTGCATAAATCTTGTAAATATTAGTTAATGATAAAACAATTTTAGATGGAAGTTGTGTTATAAGGTAGTAGTTACTCTGTACCCCAAGTTGTAAAGCTCCAGTCCTACCACCTGCCTTTACCATCATGACTCTTTATTTCTAAGGCTATGTTATTCTATGTCTTGTTCTCTCACTGATACTGAGGACTTGTACATCCATGATCCTTATGTGGGGTGCTGTCCTGGGAGAGGTACTGCTGTTTCTCAGATAAGATGGTATCCTAACATGCAAATTTTTCTCAGATGTAATCTATTAAAAGATCCTCACCTCATTGTAAAAATATACCTCCTTTATCATAGAAATGCCTTTTAATGGCACCTCTTCTTCTCCTTTCCCTTTTCTGAATTTAGATCCTGTAACAACAATGCTACTTGCTGCTACTGTGGCTGTGTAAGGCCAATAACACTAGCACACAGGAAGGCTGCCAGCACAATTTCTTTGATCTGCTTTTCTAAGGAAAGCAACTTTAAGGGGCTTACAATCTCACTTCAATTAAACATATACATATCATTCACTTAGTTTAGGGCAAATACAAACAGAAATTACAAACAAAGCAAATATAAACAGAGCAAATAACACAAATCAACAGACAGGTTTCTGGCTATCTGACCAAAGCTATACATACATAGTTACCCAAGAGAGAAGCACCAAAATCTGGATTTTCAAAGCCAGGGGGCTTCTTAACACCTACCTGGAGTCTCCATACCAACACTCTTCCAATGAGTGAGCCCCAAGCAAAATGCTAACCTCAGAGTATGTATACCCTTTTTCAGGGTCCTAGTGCTTCACACCTCTCTAGGGCTTCACACCTCTCATGACCTAATTAGCAAGAGTGTGGGCCTCCCTACAAACAAAAGCAAGACTCAAAAGCACTTGATTGCCTTAATGCTGAGAAGCACTTCAAAAGAAAAAAAAACAGTAAAAAATTCCACTTTGCTTGCCCTTACAGACCTCCTCCCCCATTCTACTTTTCCCATCTCAGTCTTTCTCCTCTATTGCTATAATCCTATTCTCCATATCCCTTCCCTGTGTCCTCTCCAATTTCCTCGAAGTACCTGGGCAAATTCAGTGTCTCCTGTCTCTTGTGAAACTGGAGGGCTATGATCAGAGTCACTGTTATCAGAGATCCCTACAGCCAGATCTTGAATCACAGAACCTTGAATCACAGGCCTGGGATCTTTCTTATGCTCCCGGGGGGAAATGCAAAACTGACCCTGAGCTTTTAAGTTTTAAAGTTCTCTGGTGTTAATTCATAATTTTTATGGTGCAATGTGTTCTTTTTTATCTTATGTACTCAGTTATTATTGCTTCCTATCTGATACATAATTCCTTTCTTTTGAGGTTTCAGATTAGAAGAAAATTGAAGGAAAAAAATATTCCTTCATCTTGCTGGTTACATGATGTAGTCCCTTAAGATAATGCAAATATTTATCTTCTAGTTTTTTTAGTATTCACCATGTCTTGTGCCTCCTAATTCCATTCTTGAAGTTAAGATTAATGATATATAGATGTGAAACTTCTATGTAATTTATAAGCCTTTTTTCATTTCTTAATGCCTAGCCATTTTCCAAGATTTTTTTATGCTTCTCTACTGTGTTCACCTTTGCATTGAAGTAATGAAGAATTAAAGCTTTGCTGTTTTAATTTAGAGGGTCTTATTTAGATATGCATAGAATTTCTCTACCTCCTTTTATTCTGCAACAGATGCTGTTACGTTAGAAGTAATTATCTTCTTGGTGATTTTTGTGCTTATGCAGCCCAAGTATGGCATCAAACTCACCCATATGAGCCTGCAGACATGGCACCTGAACGCTACCCTCCCCCACTTCTTTTTTCCTCTCTTTCCTTCTTCTAGCTTGCTGACTATGATCTGGCTCAAAAGCTGCAAGTCTGTCGAGGATGGGATGTCTCAGACTGAATAGCCAGCCATGGCCTTGACTATACAGCAATGACTCGTGTGTGTGTGTGTGTGTGCGCCTATGTTTGTGTGTGTATGTGTGTATGCATGTATGTACGTGTGGTTCAGATATACTATGTTTACTTGACACTTTAGCACCCAAGATCCTACTAGTATGCTTCACATTCACACAAAATCAATTACTCACAGTGAGACTATTATATTTATATCATAAACATAAAATATTTTTCTAAATTATGCAATAATAATATTCATATATAAAGACAAAATTAGGAATAATTATAATTTTTACTCAGTTGAAGGCAAAAGCAGGAATAATCAAGACATCACAATCCATCCATTATCCTGGGTTATACTCTTCAATCAAAGCATGCAGTATCCATGGGAAAGAGTGAATATGTACTTATGAAAACATCGCAGAGAGGTACCTATGTGTTCCCAGGGCCATTTACATCTCTTGGCTGCAATTATTGATGTCTTCGATTCCTTCAAGAACAATCTACAACATGCAAAACTGCTCCCCTGCTAGCTACTCCCTTTCTGGCCCCCACTTCCCTTTTGCTGACCAGAACGGTTCCTCTTCCGCTCTTGAGATGAAAAAATGAAAAAATTCTTTTAACTCATAGCCACCCTTATAAGGGCACTGAAAAGTTTATTTTTAAAAAATCAGCATGGTACTTATTCAGTGATAGTTCCCTTAGGCTAAAGAACTGTAAAGCTCCTCATATTGGCTTTCTGAGAAATACAGAAAACTTAAAACCTCTTCAGTCAACTGGCTCCTTCTTTCTCAAATCAGTTACTAGCAAAGCATACTCCCTTCTCCAGTAAGTATAGTTGTAACTCAAATGGAAGAAAAGTCTATCCTCCCCCACCCCACTTCCCCTTAAACCCCAGAGAGAAGCAGTAGAGGACAACCAGGTACCTCTGAGAGATTCCTCCTTTCTCAGGCTATAGAATGCTCCAGAAAGCAATAATCTAGCCAATTTTGTGTGTAAACTTAAAGATTTATCATTCTTCCAATTTGCATAGCGTCTGAAGAGTTTTTTTCAATTGGTTACTCTCAATTCTCTTCCTCCAGTTAATCAGCAAAATCACATCTTTTCCAATCAACAGGCTCCCTGCAAAACAGAAAGTCAGCTCTCAACTGGAAGCAGTTTCTCTTGCAGCCTTCTATGTCTTCTGTTCCTGCTTCTTGTGATTCACTTTGTACTCAGCTTCCTATTCTGTCTAGCTCTTTCTCTAGGTTCTTCTTTCTCCTTCCACATAATATTCTTCTTTTGCTTCTTATCTCACCAAATTAGAGCCTACTGGTGGTGACTCATCTTTACATCATGAAATAAAACTCAAGAAATACAACTTTTGTCAGGTGTGAATTGAAAACTTTTATATAATTTCCTCATATTCCTCAAATAGTTATATGACTTATCATTTCTTAGTTATAAACTTCAAAACTCTAAAAAAACACATGAAAATGAGCTGATGGACCACGGTGCCCTGTAGTCTTTGTTATGTCAGTCACTGCTTTGTTTTCATCCAGGTCTGTGCAGTATATTCATCTGAGAGACAGCTCCCTACCTCAAATCAGTCTGTATGTCTCTTCAGCATTTTATGTGAAAGACCATTTTTCTTCACAGGTTGATTCTATCAATTTTCTTTACATAAATGTTCTTTATTGTACCCTTTCAGCAACCAAACTGACCACATACCTATTTTACATGAGTGTCAAATCCTGTTTCCCAGGCTTCTTGTGACTCTTGTGTTCAGTTTATTCACCCATTTCTCCTATCTGTCTCTTTCTATAGGGTCTTCTCGAAACTTCTCTCTGACATCCTATATCTTCTAATAAGCACTATCTGGTAAGTGTTCTTTAAATTAATTTTTTTTGTTACCTTTGGATATGTCGTAAAAACCAATACTTCCAGTTCTCCTATTTATAATCTTTCCAAGGAAAACCCATGAGCTACCTTTCCATTTAGCTGTAACTTCCTTATGTTTGATTGCATTTGAAGTGCATATGTAAAAATTGAAATTCAGTTCCTCCAGTAGTTTGTTGCTTTTTTGATCACTAGACAAAGGACTCAAATTTAGGAAATCAAAAGTTAAGCTGTTTATAGATGTTCTGAAAACCATGTGAGTATTAGTACTTTCTACCTACATTTTTGTTTTTTGTTTTTACTTTTTTGGCAGGGCAATTGGGGTTAAGTGACTTGCCTAAGGTCACACAGCTAGTACATGTGTCAGGTGTCTGAGATCGGATTTGAACTCAGGTCCTCCTGACTCCAGGGCCAGTGCTCTACTCACTGCGTCACCTAGCTGCCCCTTCTACTTACATTTTGACCACTCTAATTTGTTTACTATGGTATGGTTTTGAGGATCTCTTTATTCCTTAGGTTTCTACAACCAAAGTTTATTGCCAACTGGCACATCTACTGATGATGGGTCTCTCAATATTAGTAATGTTGGACCTTGGAAAACAAACACAGTCTGTCATAAAGACAATAATAGATGATTTTCCAGCATGGTAAAAACTGCCAGCCAACAAGTGTTTAGTACACCCCTAGTATGTGCCACGTGCACTGAGATACACTGGAGATGCAAGTACAAAGAATGAGATAATTCCTACTTTCAAAGAATGCATCTACTATAGTTAGAGTAATAGTCAACAAACATTTATTAAGCACCTATTATGTGCCAGACGCTGTGCTAAGTGCTGAGGAGACAAATATGAAAAAAATGACAGTCCTTGCTCTCAAGGAGCTTACAATCTAATGGGGAAAGACACTCAATAGGGCTTCTGTGAGAATCAAATGAGTGTAAAAGGCACTGCATATTTAAAATGCTAAGTAAATGGGAGTTATCACTATCTATTTATTTATTTTGTAATTGACTGAAAGTATAACCATTTTTTTCTTACAGCGATATAACAGTTAATCCCAGTGACCATTTCAAACTTATTGAAGGTGTCAAATATTTTCCAAACATTTTGTCTTCTGTAGAATCCAAAATATGTCTTTCCCTCAAGCATTTCTAAACCCATGTACTTTTCACAGGAAATTGAATTGACAGCATTCTGACTTATTTGTACTTGGTTCATCCAAACATTTGGCAAAAGCCATCTGATAGGCTACAAACCTCAAGAATTTCCTTTTTTCTTAGAAACAGGAAGCTGAATTTTGCCAAGAGTGAATGGATTCAACCCCCTGTGTTCAAGTTTGCTCTCTAACTTGGCACTCTGAGATAGGGAAAGGGAAATATTCTGATTCCCATCCCGAATTTTGAAGGAAGAAGGTTTTCTTCCTTTTCAATTACCCACATTTCCACATCTCAGGGCAAACAATGGACATGGAAAGTAGTCAGGGATACTGTTATTGCTTCTCAATTCCATTTTCCTTTTCCTATTCTTTGGCACATTTGCTTGCTGTATATTTTGGCACGGTTTGTATTTTAGTTCTTTTGCTCCTGGCATTTTGTGCTGAAACTGAGAGACTTGAGGGATTACTTAGCTTGAAGGAAAGGAAATGGAAAACAAAGCCAGCCACCTTTTCTAGGTGATTTGGTTTGAGACAAAGCTATTCATTACTACTGTCACATAGCATTAGAAGTTAATATGGTTCTAAGTGGAATGAGTCAACTATGTTTTTACAAAATCTACTCCAAACCCCAATGAAACTAGATAATGATTGGTTTCATCTGAAGTAGGTAACAATGCCCATGTTATTTTCAAAGGCTCGGGTAGCCACCTCCTCCATGAAGCCTTCTCTGATACCTCTAGCTAAAAACATTTTTTTCCTTCTCACATTTTCCTTGAGTATGTGAGACTTTTCCTCTACCCATTTCCTACTTCAGGTTGACATCCATATTTGTGATATGTGATATGCCTCTTAGGAGTACCGTCTTTAAAGATAAGTGCCAAAGGAGCACTCAGCACAGTGCCTGGCACATAGTAGGTGATTAATAAATGTTTATTGATTGATTTTTCATTTTTGTATTTGCAATGCCTAACACAGTGCCTGGTACATAGTTGGAACTTAAATGCTAGCCCATTTCTTATTCATTGTACAGACCTATTTGGTTCAATCTATGCCACATGGGTATTGGTAGGAGCTATTCCTTTGCAAATTTACCACCTCAGTTTTGTTTACATCAGGGTCAAGTGGGAGAGGCAAAGAGCATGAATCGATTAGGTAACTAGTTATTATTCCTATAGCTATGAACTAGACCTATAACCAGGCACCCAGGAAAAATATCATTAAATGCACCCAGGACAAGCAGTTGTCTCTCCTCCAGAAGGAGATATTGGAGAGAGGATTTGGATGCCACAAGGTTAGTGACACCACAACACCTTCCTATGTGAGGGAGACAGAGACTCTGGGACACCAGCCCAAGAACATGAGAGACTATCAGTCTGCAGACCCACCGATAAGGAAGAGCTCACCTGAGTCGAGGCTGCGGTAGAGGGAAGGAGGAAGTCATTTGGTAGTTTTGAATTTTAACTAATTATTCTTGCCCAATAGAAGCTAAGCTTAGTTGCTTCTACCAATAGGAAGATAAAAGTGCTGTCTGGACACACTCAAAATCTCAGTGAATTTGATGAAAAATTCTGTTTGTCCTATCGTAGTTATAGTTCTCTGCCTTGCAGAGAAACTTTTGGAAAGTTAAAATATTATGATAGTTCTTCCTCCCCATGCCCTCATACTTTTTCTTCTCACTGTGGGTATTGTTAAACTATTTTCAGTCCTGTCAAAAAACAAAGGTTACCTAATGGAGGTAGAAAATTTACCTTTACAAATTTGCCTCCTCAGTTTTGTTTTCATCAGTGTCAAGTGAAAGAGGCAAAGAGCCGGTGTTGATTAGATAACCAGTAACATATTTAGTTGAATTCTATTATTGTGTTTTCCTGCTTGTCTTTTCTTTTTTGGGTTTTGGTTTTCTCTTTCCTAAAATGAAGACGACATGATTCTGTATCTCAGAGTGTTCAGGAGAAATAGCCAACTCATAAGTGTATTGAGCGCTTCGTTGGGGGGAGGGGAGAGGACTATCTGATAACTGATCAGGCATAGATCTTAACTTTTCTTTATTCTTTCAAAGTAAACCAATTGAATCTACTCTAAAATCCAGACTCTTTTTTAGGGCAGAGACTTCAAAAAGAACAAACAGTCTCCTCCCACTTCCCAGCTAAACAGTTCCCAAAAGCAAATCTGTGTGCTTTGGGATCCAGTTAACCAAGCTATGATGACAGGGAGAAAAAAATAAAAGGAATCTGCTAAGCCCAAATAAGTTTTCACCTCCTACCTGGAAATCAGGTCACATTCACCTACCACATTCAGTGTCCCCTGGCACTGGAGGTGTTGGGAGATGCCAGCCAGGAAGCCACTACTGAACAAAACATGTTTTTATATTTTCTTTTCTATGCTGTTACACAATTAAGTGAACCAGTTTACTGAACCAAGCCGAACAACAAAACAATACAATTAGGGAAAGTAAGCCTAGGGCAACAAGCAGCTACTCAAGCTTTATGTAGATAGATACCTCAGTGTTAACGTCTGTAGTGGAATCCTGACTAAGCAGTACACCCACGATGTTCAATCAGTTAGGAATATTAATGCAGAGAGTAGCAATCAGTAGGGGCAGATGAACCAGATAAAAATGAGCTGCTAACCTTCACCTTCTGCAAGTGCAGAACTGGAGTAGATGTTTCTTGCTTTGGCTTTCCTTGGCTCTGTTTTTTTAAAAGTACTTTTTATATCTGGCAAGTGTGGATGTTTTTTAATAAACGTACAAACGGGAACACACATGTCTGTCTCTCAGGCTCCTCTAATAGTTTTTATTTGGGATTGGGGGCTGGACTGGGGACTGGACCTGTGATTTTGTTAGGGTAGAACTTCCAGTGTGAAAACTCCCTCTCGTGATCCAGCCTAAGACCTTGTCTATAATCTAGAACCTTTGAGAATTGTCTCTAAGTGTCTAGAAAGCACTGAGAAATTATCTGACTTGCCCAGAGTTGAATAGCCAATGTATTTCAGAGGAAAGATTTGATTCCAAAGCTGGGAGCCATGCTGCCTCTACTAAAGTCTGAAAAAAAGAAGAAAGCCTAGGGATACACCAAAGTATTTACTTTTATTGGGCATAAAGACAATAAGAGCAAAATCTTAATTGGGGTGCTTTCTTAAATCATTTTTCTCATTCAGTTGTGAATAACCTGAATAGAGAGAGCTAAAGATAGCTGTGACCTTTAACAAGAGGAGGGAGTCAATAACTTTCAAAACAGTCCACTTTGCAATCAGTCATTATGCTTTGATCCTCTTGGCAAGACAAAATTTTTTTCTTTACTTCTTTCTTTAAAATGTTTTCTTGATGCTTAAAAACAATCCCTGTAATTTCTACCCCCTTACATCAACTCTTTCCTGGAACAAAGAGGTACAGCTAATCAAAAGAAGGTGAAAAATTGTGATATGGCACATCCTGCTCTTCTATTCTATCCATCATCTCTGCTGAGGGGAGGGAATTAATGACTCATCACCAGTCCTCCAAGGGTCAAGATTTGGCCCTTACATTGATCTGAGTTCTGAATTTTTGAAACTTGTTTTCTTTTACTTTGTTGTGGTCATTAAGTTGTTCTTATGGTTTTTCTTACTTTACTCCATGTAAGTTCATGTAACTCTCCCTGTTTCCTTGAAACATTCATATCCATCAGTTCTTATGATATAATAACATTCTATTACATTCATATGCTGCAATTTGCTCCTCCTTCGTTCTTTTGATCAATGAGCACCCACTGCATTTCCAGGTTGTCATTTTTTCTACCATAAAAAGTGCTGCCACATAAATATTTTGGAATCTGTGGGACATTTTCCTCTGACTTTTACCTTCTTGTCTCTCTTTCTTCTCATGCCTTGCCAGTGGATGGTTCCCTAACCACACAGCATCTCATTCAAAAAGAATCATACACAGTACTCCCTTGAAAATAGAATAACTGGGTAGTATTTATTTATTTGGTTGAAGCAACTCATGAAGATCTGTAAGGCCTTTGTGGAGAGAGTGGTTACAATTGTAAGATGATCAATATTTGAAGCAATGAAATCTCAGCTCTCCCGATAAGCTTTCAAAATGATAGTTAATCATTAAAAAGATAAAAGATACTTTGACTTTGAGAAGCAGCTGTGTAGTGGAGAGAGAGCAGGTCTTGGTATCTGTGTGAGATAGTTCAAGTTTCCCCTCTGACACTACTGGCCTTCTCTGCTTCAAATAAGGTTCCTCTTGGATGTACTTATGGAATCTCCTAGACCTTATAAAATGAATAATTTTAATTAATTGCCTGAGATATTTAGTAAATAGCAAGACACACATACATTTTGGACATCATGTCATTAAATTTTTAAGATTGAGTACAGTATATCCCTCTGCTTATCAATGAAACTTATTTTCTTCACTCAATGTACATTCAAAGAAAGATTTCATTTATAGTCTCTAATGAGAGTGGCTCACAGTAATAATGATGCTATTTTATAAAGCTTTATAACACTTTGTAATACTTTCTAATATACAAAGAACCATTTCTATCACAACTCTTTCAGGTAGATAGTCTAGGAATTGTAATCCCATTTCACAAATAAAGAACCTGAGACTTCCAGAGTTTGAGTGATGGTTCTTTACATATATATGTATATATAGATATATGTGTATGAATATATATGCATATATATGTATATATAGGCATACACACACACACACATATATTCATCTCTTAGAATCTTTAGCTTCTTTCCAGGATTAGATCAGTTGAAATCAATTGAGTGCTACCTCCTATGAGAATTTTATTCCTAATAACAGAAGTTGTTACTGTTCTGACTCTAAGCACTGTCTGTAAGTTCCATAAGGGCAAAGATTGTTTTTTTATCTTTGTATCCCTATGCCTAGCATAGTGCTTTTGCACATAGTAAGTGCTAAATAAATGCTGGTTGAATTGAACAGAACACAATTGAAGTTGCCTGTCATCATACAGCTAATATGTTTTGGAGCCAGGATTCAAATTCAGATTTTTGAAGTCTAAGACCAGAGCTTCATTATATCATTTTTGTCACTGAAGGAATCATAGCACCTGAATGACCTTTGAGAAGTACTACTTGTTTTAGCTGCCCTTCGACCAGATTTCCAGATCAGATCCCTGATTAGCCCAGGGATCTTTTCACCATTGCAATTTTTTTTAAAGTCCAGATTTCATTGGCAGATGGAGCTCCTAGTTAGCAAACCCTTTCTACCAATGCTGATTTTGTGATCACCTGTTCTGTTATTTATCATCTTCCAGAGTTTCCTGGGATGAGGATATGTTGTGATTTGCCCAGAGTCATACTCAACTGCTATATGTCAGTGCCAGGATTTGAGCTTAGATATGCTTGAAGGGAGGTTAGCTCTCTATCCAATAGGTAGTAATACCTTTCTTTGACCATGTGACTAAGAAATTTATTTTATTTGGATTTGTTGTTTGCTACTGTTTTCATATGTATTAGTTTTGTTTTACCAATCGCTGTATTGGTCAGAACATTCATGTCCTTTTTAGGTGGTGCCATAGAGAGTGCAGGACCTGAGTTTGGAAGACTTGAGTTCAAATCTCATCCTAGATACTTACTAGCTGTGTGACCCTGGGTAAGCCACTTAATCCTGTTTGCCCCAATTTCCTCATCTCTAAAATGAGGATAATACTAGCCCCTATCTCCCAAGGTTATTGTGGGGATCAAATGAAATAATAATTGTAAAGCAGTTAGCACAGTACCAGGCACACAGTAAGTGCAATATAGATGTTAGGTGTTATTATTGTCTTTAGAATAGCATTACCATATTGTAGGAACTCAATTAACAGTACTTTTCATAGAATACCTTTCCGACTGAATTGCTTATTTTAAAAGTCCAAAATCCTGAATCAACCATGCCACTAAGGGTTTGTACCCACTCCTACTTTTCTGAATATTGTCCAAAGCAGTATCAAAAAATATACAACTTATTGGGAGAATTGAACCAAGAATTTAGGTAATTAAACCAAATCTTCTCAAAAAACTTTCACCTGAATTATCTGACTACTTTAGGCAAACTATTTTTAGGGGTCTTGATGCATTGGCATAGTTGCCAGAATTCTCTACTTAGACAAAATGCCTTCTAACTTAAAAAGATCACTGGGGTCTGGTCCATACTGCATACAGTCAAGTAGAGAGAATGTGGGAAGCCATCTGGTGAGCTGGGGCTGCACAGAAAGTCAGTTTAAATCAATCATCTCTGGTGCCCAAGTGGATTTCTGATCTGATTGACTTAGTATCAGAGTCAACCTAGTTCTCATATGATACCCAATTTCCAATTTTCCTGTTAGTTTGTGTAGACCTGACCTAATCATTCCCATGACTTAGTTGTTCCATATATAGAAGAGACTAGTCCTCACACAGGCATGAAAGCATGATGGAGCCAAAGCCCAGGAAAGATTTGCTAAAAATGTCAGGTGAATTGGGGACCACTTAAGGGACCATCTGGATCACTCAGGGAGATCTACACTAATTTTCTGGATAATTGCACAAACCACCCCTTCTCTGTGGCTCTACAGTCCTGAACAAAGGAAAAGGATTTTCATTTCCAGGGAAATAATCCTTATAAATGCAGTCAGTATAGCACATAAAGTCAGGAAAGTAATTTATGATGCAAGGCACCACATAAAAGACAGAACATTATTATTATCCTCTTGTGTAACTCAAGAGATATATAAAGTTGATTTGCTTTTAGCCCTTAAAAATGAATGCCATTGAGTAAAACAGGTTTATGTGACCAACCAGTGTCACTCATTGGAATTATAACCTGTTGTATTAATCACAATTGTACTTGATAGTGTTATATATACATAGATTGTTTCAAGGATTTTTATTAATTCACTGCTGCATTTTGCTCACTAAGATAGATTAGAAGTCCTTCCTTATTCAAAATGAAAAGCTTATAAATAATGGAACAAATCTACTACGTCAGAGGGACTAGAAATGGGAAAAGTTAATTAAATTACCTAGTCGAGCTTTGGGGAACTAGCATAGAGTTATTTTCTACAGGCAGGATGGTAGAGTAGAAAGTATGCTGGATTTGTAGTCAAAGGACCTGGGTTTAAATCCTCACCTATATAATTCAAGCAAAGTATTAGTTGAGGGACGTTGGGGAAGTCATTTAACTTCTTGGAGTCTTGGTTTCTTTATCTGTAAAATGAGGTTAGATTTCTATGGTTGTTAAAGTTGCTTTCTGAGCTAAAACCATGATTTAATTTTAGGTACTATAGAGATGTTGAAGCTATTATCTTTCAGTGAAAAAGAAGTCCTATCTGACAAGAAACTTGCCTCCCCCCCCCATCATTTAAACTCAGAATTATTATTGAGCCATATTTACAGCTTTTTCGATTTAGAGACTGCACTGGGTAAATAGCTCACCTTCCCTGAGCTTTAGTTTCCTCATATTCAACATGAGAAGGTTTGCTCTGGGGTCCCTTCTAGCTCTAGTTCCATGATCCTAGGATACTAGGATTTATGAAGAAATTCACTTTTCCATCTCTGTATGGAAAAGATTGAAGTTTCTCTCTGGGTCAAATCCTTACTTAGTATCCTTTTTACAATTCAAGTCCTCCATCAAAGGAAGGCTTGAACTTACGTGCAACAATTTATCTTCCCTGAGACTGAGCTTCATGGGCTTTTGGTTTCTTCACGGATTCTTTTTCAAGCCCCTCTAACTCTGGCTTGTTTGTCTGTTTGTTTGTTTGTTCGTTCGTTCTTTCCTTCCTTCCTTCCTCTCTCTCTCTCTTTCTCCTCCTCCTCCTCTTCCTTCTCCTCATTTTTATTTTACTGCTATAATCCTAGAAAAAGGAGGTTACTTAGATTATTCCCTCTACTTCTTCACCACCCATTCACTCTTTCATCCCTTGCAATCTGATTTCTGCCCCTACCATATTGCCAAATCTATTTTCTGAAAGGTCATTAATGACCTCTTAATTGCTAAGTTCAATGGCTTTTTCTCAGTCTTCCTGCTCCTTTACCTATCTGAAGCATTTCTGAAGCACCCAATTCCTGCATACTGCCCCCTTGCTTGGCTTCTCTGAGTGTGTTCCTTTACTGCTTCATTGTTGTCCCATTTACTAAGGATCTCATATGAAAGGAATCTTCACTTTAACAGACTTGACAAGTAGTCATCCAGTCTCTTCTTTTAAAAAATTAATTTATGAAATAACAGAAGTATTTCCATAACACAGTAGAATAAAAAAGATGATTGCATATGAAATTGCAAATCTATTATGTACAACTTGCTATTCCTTTTAATATATATAATAAAGTTATCATGTAACTTTCTTTTCTTTTTTTTTCTTTTTTCTTCTCTCCCCCCTCCTTCTTGAAGACCTCAAAGTAGAGAGAAACAGATCACCTCTCAAGGCAGCCCATTTCACTTTTGTACAGCTCTATTGTTAAGCCTGACATTTAGCCTAAGCTGATCCCTTTGCAACTTATACCCACTGTTCTTTATTCTTCCCATGGGGGCCAAAGAAAACAAGTCCAATCTCTTCTTCGTGTGACAGTCCTTCAGATACTTAAAGACAGACAGCTAGCTGTCATAGTCCCTCTGAGTCCTCTCCTCCAGATTAAACATGCCCATTTCTTTCACTTCTCATATGTTTTGCACTCAAGGCTTTCACCATCTTGATTGTCCTCTAGGTTCTCAATGACCTTCTTAAATCATGGTATTTTGAATAGAACCCAGTATTCCAGACAAGGTCTGACAAGGGTATAATTCAGTGAACCTCACACTTCTACCATCCTAAGTCAGCACCTCATCACCTCTTCGTGATCTATTGTAATGACCTCCTAACTTGTCTCTTTGCCTCCTGAATCTATTCCCTCCAATCCATAGCTCAAAATGATATTTCATATTCACTGTTCTAATCATATTCTCTGTTCAAAATCCTTCAATGGATTCTTATTTCCTATGGCAATCATCGTTTACAGACCTATTGAAAGCTATGGAATTATTATAATGGAGCTACCGAAGAACAATCCACATTCATACCAAGACTTTTCATTTTGTCATGTATCATCTTACTCAATGGACATTACTTGGAACTACTATTATGAAATTGCTTTTACTGTAACAAGGGAGTTTTCTTACTAAAAAAAAAGATTATGAACAACTGGCCTTAAAGATAAAATACAATTATTTAGTTTAGAATTTATGGCCTTCTACAATTTTGTTCCAACCTCTCTTTCTAGCTCTATTTTGTATTACTTCCCTTGTATACTTTAAATTCTAGACAACTTGGTCCCAATTAGTGCCAATAATGAACTCCTGAAGTTGTTACATGTACTGGAATTGAATTTATACCATTCCAAGTTATAATCATGTAAAATATGGTAATTGATTCTACCCCCAGTGGAAATATTCAGTGGAAATTCAAATAATGCTACCACTTCAGGACATTCCTTATTCCCAGACACTTAAGGGGATTCATTATTTACAATAATCAGAACCTAGATGAACTAGCCATTCCTCAGAATATATATGCCATATTATTTCTCTATTCATTTATTCAAGGTACCCCCATGAATGAAATGCACTCCCTCTGTATATGTACCTTTTGAAAATTCTTCTCTCATTTTAACATAAGCTAAGGGGCAACCTTCTTTGTGAAGCTTTCACTGATCTGCCTTTTCTTGAGTACTTTATCTGATCTCTCTTTTATGCCCATCACCCTCTATTCATATCCAATCAGTTGCCAAATCTCGTCATTATTATTTCCACAATTTTTTTATTCTTTTGAGGGGGGAAGGCGGGGCAGTTGGGGTTAAGTGACTTGCCCAAGGTCTGCAGCTAGTAAGTGTGTCAAGTGTCTGAGGTCGGATTTGAACTCAGGTCCTCCTAAATCCAGGGCTGGTACTCTACTCACTGTGCCACCTAGCTGCTCCTCCACAATTTTTAAATATGGTATATAATCCTTCCTCGCTACTCACACAGCAACCTCCCCTCACCCCCCAAGATTCAGATGATTAGTACCTGTCACCAGGATTGCTGTAATAGTCTTCTAATTGTTCCTGCCCTAGGTCTTTTCTGGACTCCAATCCATCCTTCACTCAGCTAGAGTTGTGACTTTCCTAAGGTACCGGTTTGACTATGTCACCTCCACTCCCTCACTCAACAAACTCCAGTCGGTCCCTATTGTTTCTAGACTAAAATATAAATTAATTTTCTGGCATTTGATACCATTCCTTACCTGGCCCCTTCCAGTCTCAACAGTTACCTTACACATTTACTCCTGTCCACATCCTCTACAATCCAGCCATATTATCTACTTACTGTTCCTCACATTTGTACTGGCTGGCCCCCATGCCTCAAATGCTTTCCCTCTGCATCTCTTTCCTTTGGAATCCAGAGTTTCCTTTGAGAGTCAGCCCAAGTGCAACTGTCTGCATCCAAAGTTAACTTGTGTTCATTTTGTGTGTCTTGTATAGGTATAGGTATAGATGTTGTCCTCCCTGTTAAAATATAAATTCCTTGAAGGCAGAAACTTTTGTCTGTATCCCTAGTTCTTAGCACAGCACCTGTCACCTAGAAAAGACTTAATAAATACTTTCTAATTGATGTCTTCAACTGTCTGTATATTCATGTGTGGGTCACATTTTTCTTCATTATAAAATGTAAGCTCCCTGAGGAACTGGTTTGTGGTATTTTTTTTCTTTCTATCTTAAGTACCTATTTAGTGCTATGCACATACTAGACTCTTAATCTGAAAGTTAAAGTTAAATTGGATTTATTGAACTGAATTTTTTGTGTACATTTTCCTGTTCACCTGTCTTGTATAGTCTCCTTCTCCTGGCAGCCTAATTCCATCAGCCTAGTATGTTTGGTTTCCACTCAGGGCTACTCTCTTGGATTTTGTGTTTTCAGCTCTCTCCTCACTCTCCTTTATTTCCCATTGACATCCACAGCATACAACTCCCTTGCAATAACTGCCACTGGCCATTAACCCACTGAGTCCCATTGCTTATGGGCAGGGCTCCTACACTGATGGAAATGGAAAACAGTGATTGCTAATATCCATCATTAAAACTACTATGTGGGTTAAGATGAACCCACTGGACAGATAAGGGCAAACTTTGCTTGTGTCTGCATGATGCCAAGCATTTAGATAATTAGCTGAAAATGCAATAGAGGTGTTCAGTAAATCCCAACTGATTTGTGTTAGCAACAATAAAAAGCAAGAATTTGAAATATGCTGCGACTTAATTTTTTGTATAAGTCAGTGGGCCAACTGGATTTAAGAAGGTGACATACTTTTATACATCTGGGTTTGGCTACAGTCATACTTTAAAAATTTTTTTAATAGTAATGAGACAGTATGTGTATGATAGTGGATAGATATATGGCTTCTGAATCAGAAAGATCTGGGTTCAAGTCTGGTCTCTGATAATATACTGGCTATGTGACCCTGAGCAAATCACTCTGGGTACTGCCGCAGCATGTATCTAAGAACATTGATATTACAAGTCCGGCCCAAAGCAATGCTTCCATTTAAGTTGCTTGGGCAGGAGTGCCACTTTAATTTAAAGTATTGCTACTATCAAGAAGAAGGCATGAAAGGTAAAGGAGCAGACTGAAGGAAGGAACCCAGCAAGCTTGGCAGGCAATATAATATGAAATTCTAATCAGTTCATCGGATCTATTTAATCATAATCAGAGATAGTAATTGACTTGGATGAGGCATACTAAATACTTGGCATGGCTCTGGAAAACATAATACAGAACAAAGAGAGATTGAAAGTTGCTTTAAGGGTCCTGGACTATGCCCCATGTTTCTTCTGTTACGAAATGATGCGATAATCCCGTGTCTTTCTCTCTGTGTGTTTGTGCATGCAATCTGAACATTTGCTCCATTTAGGAAATAAATGGTTAGAGGAAGCAACAGCACAAGGGCACTTTGTGGAGACCTCTGCTCAGACTGACCTAAGCTATACCTACACATAATCACTTTAATGGATCATGGTGGAACTGATGTTCCTCACCATGGCTTTTATGATTATACAATGGTGTTCGATAATTCTCATGGATCACTGAGAAGGGTTCGAGGATGAGCTTGTTGGTGCCTCAGTTCAGTTATTTAAGCCGAATGGACCAACTCTAACTTGGAGAGATAGGGTGAGTGTTTTGGGATTCTGATCACTGGGACAACCAGGAATTTGGAACACTCTCCTCAGTCTTGGGATAGGGTGGGATCTGATAAGTCACCTAAAAGTATGGTACAGAAGCCATCATGAACCCATATTTTAAAATAGGTGTTGTGACACATATCCTATTTCCCTATATACTTTCTGCTTTTCTAGAAATTATCATTGGCTGAGGATGGAAAGGGGTGCCCTCCCAATATGTTTCAACTTAATTTCATCATTGTGTTCTTCCTCACCCCACTCCTTTCATCTGTGCTGCAGATTAAGTGTAACCATAGCTATAACCCCCCCTTATCACTGAGCGTATATTTCCGGTCTGCTATGTCTCCACCATGAGACATGTGTACACCTGCACACACCCACAATGCAAACACTGAAAGAGGGGGGATTATCACTTCGTATCATACCAGAAGAAATGAATGAATTAATGAAAAAAGTCATTTATTAAGTGCTAAGCGTGGGCAAAGCACTGTGCTAAAGAACCCTGGGTCATAGTCCAGTTCTTCACATATGTGGACAAACAGGTGAACCCCTCCCTTTCCTCCCACAGGACACTAGACCAATTCTTGTGGACTACTTGGGTTCTACCTCAGCACCGGAGGGTGGGGAGTTTTTGGATGGCACAGCAAACTTTCGGTGGTCCCTTGGTTCCACTCCCCGCCTCCCTTCCCCCCTTTCCATGGGCTAGAGGGTGTGTGTCAGAAAGGATCAGACACTGGGCCAGGAAACGCTGCCGCACATGGTAGACCCTAATATAACCCCTAAAAGGAGCGATTTGCCTCCGGGGCTTTTTTCTTCCACTCCCCGGAATGTGTGCAATATAACCCTCTCTCTTTCTAGGATGTTCCATAAAGGATGGGCAAGAAGTATCTTCTCCTCCTTTCGGTGTCATGACCGCTGCCTGAGCAAGCCTGGGTCAGAATTTCTGGCTGATTCTTGCGAGCTTCTGCGGCTGCCTCCCCCCGCCCCCCTTTTTGTTAAGGAATGGAAGGGACTAGGCCATGCCTGCACAACATATGGCCCGAGGGCCACTTGTAGCCCGCCTGAGGATTTCGGACCCCTGTCACGTGAGACAACACTGAAGATGATTGGTTGCCTTGTCACGTGACAGTCGGCGGAAATCCTTTGAAAGGCCCCTAGCGGGCCCTGGGGGCCTAATGCTGTGCAGGCCTGGACTAAGCTGTCGGTCAGTCTGTCTGTGACTCTCAACTCAGGACAAAATCCCCGAGGACCCAGAAGAAGATCGCTGAGGTATTTCCATTCTGACCAGCCAGCGTAAATCTCTAACATCCGTATCTCCATGGCAACTCTAAGGGCACGAGAGAGTCCATTGTTTATTTCACTTGTGAAACGAGTGGGTTCCGTTTAATCCGTTTCCTAAGCCCCTACTTTTCCCAGTGCCCCGTGCTAGGTGCTGGGGACACAGAGACGAAGTGACGCAGCCCCTGCCCACGAGGGGGTGGGACTGGATGGCTTGGAATGTCACCTTCTTCCCTAGCATCTGTGAAAAGATGTATTAAATCTATGACCGTGATATTTTCCTTCCTTACCCACGTGTGATGGGGTTATCTAGTTAATAATGCAAATGTGCTTGGAAACTTACTAGAGATAAGCATACTTGCGTCTTAACATAAGACAACGTTTCTACTCTTATTGTCAGAATGGCGCCGGGCCAAGTCGTTTAGCATTCTTTAGCAGAGCAATCCATTCCACTGGTGATTCTTTCCCTGCCACTAGTAGAGATTTTCTTACTCGTGGGTCCTTTTGGACAAGGTAAGGTTTCTTAAGTAGGGAGAAAAATGTTAGACTCTCTGAAACAGCACTAGACTTGGTAGACTTGGTTGCAGCTTAGGTAGTAGGGTGGATAGAACTGTTGGAAATGGAGTCAGGAAAGATGTGAGTTCGAAGCCTGCCTTGGACACTTACTAGAGCTTGTGTAACCCCTGAGCAAATCGTTTCACTTCATTCAGTCTTGAATTCCTTATCTATAAAATGGGAATACCTACCTCACAAAGTTGTGAGGATCAGATGTGAAAGGACTATATAAATACTCGGTATCATTATTATTTTACTCCTAGCTTTCCCAGTTATAAGCTGTTTGGTTTTGAATGACGCTCTTCATCTTTCTGAGCTCCATTCTCCTGATCTCTAAAATGCAGAGGATGGGCTAGATAACATGTAGGATAATTGTAACTTCCAGTTCTAAATCTTGTAGTTCATTCACAATTCCTAGTTGGCCAACATGTATTTATTATATGTTGACTATGTAGCAGGCACTGAGGAAAGACAAAAATGGAATAGTCCCTTTCTCATTTATCACTTGAGTATGATCTATATACCCAATTACTTCTATGAATTTATGAACTCATCAGTCTGGGTACTCCCTTCTACAGTGCAGAACATAGCCCATCAACTCTTTGTTAACTTATGCTATTTTTGTTTGGGTCCATTGGTGTGTTGGAGCCAGGGAGCTGTTTGTTAAATTTTCAGTATGAACATTAATGCCTGCAAAGCAGCAAACTCTGTAAATCAGGGCTTAATCTATTGTTTTGTTGATTGTCTAGACATGATAAAGTGATGGAGAAAATGTTTATAACAGATTCAGCTTAAAAGTGTGTCATGCATACTTTTTGGTTGTTATTGCTAAACATTTACCAGTATAAATTATAAACAATATATTATTGTTGTTCAATTGTGTCTGGCTCTCCATGGCCCTGTTTGGGGTTTTCTTGTCAAAGATACTGGACTAGTTTACCGTTTCCTTCTCCAGCTCATTTTACAGATGAGGAACTGAGGCAAACAGATTTAAGTCATGTGCTTAGGGTCACATGGTAAGTGTCTGAGGCCAGATTTGAAGTCTGGAAGAAGAGTCTTCCTGACTTCACTCCCAGCATTCTATCCACTGTACCACCTAGCTGCCCACACCACTATAGATAGGTCCTTTTATAAATCCCCCATAGAAAACCTACCCGATACCCTAAAGACCTTTTTCTTGGTCTTTTAAAACATTTCCTGGGTAACAGTACAACACCTGGACTGTCTATCTCTTCTCTCTTGCTCTGTTTTATGACTGAACCACCTCCTAGTCTGTTCACTAATTTGGACGACATGCTTACACCTCTTGGTACTCAAGTCACTGTTAGTTAATATGTTGCCGCTTACTTATACCCACAATTCATCCCTTTATTGCCCTTTAGGGCTCTTGAAATTCTGATTCTTCATAAATTGTGGTGTTTTCTGAATTGTATCCATAAAGTATCTATCACTGGGAGATTAGTGCTAAAAGATGAAATTTATATTGGGGGCAGTTTGGGGTTGTTGAAAGCTCTGGGCGATCTCTCAAATACAATTTCATTTGCTACCCTCTGCCTGTTTAGCTCTGAGACCAGAGCATCATCCATCTGCAGTGTCTGTCCTAGAGTTAGGCTGTAAGGGACTAACTTACCTTCTTGCCATAGTTTAGGTAATAGACATTTTAAAATTTGTTTTTTTCCTTCCCTCTTCCCTCCCTCCCTCCTTCCCTCCTTCGTTCCTTCCTTCCTTCCTTCCTTCCTTCCTTCCTTCCTTCCTTCCTTCCTTCCTTCCATTTTTTTCTTTGTCTCTACATCTTTCTTTATAAAACCTATTTGTGAGGCAGTTAAGGGGGAACAACAGATAGAGCACCAGCCCTGGAGTTAGGAGGACCTGAGTTCAAATTTGGCCTCAGACCCTTGACACTAGCTGTGTGACCCTGGGCAAGTCACTTAACCCTGATTGCCTTGTTAAAAAAAAAAGATTGCAAAGTATAAAACCTATTTGTACAAAATTTTGACATTAGCTCATTTAAAATACTTATATTTATTTTCACTTTTATCTAATCAAGGTTTTGGTTGGGAAAGTGTCTGTAGACCTTCTCTCTTTGTTTTCTTTTCTTAGAGCCTAATACTTTAGAAGTTTCTGCTATCATTTTTCATTCCGTGGGTGCGGAGTTTTGATTCTCTTGGAAGGGAAATCATTATTCATCCTAGTTTACTGATTAAATGATTGGCTAAAATAATCTGTCTGAGATCAGTAGATCTCTAGTTATAACTAATCAGTTCCCTAAAAATCTAGTAATTTAATTCTGAATATTGCATCTTCAATTATTATTGTGACTATTAATAACATTAATAATAGTATGTTGCCTGATGGATAGTAGTACTGGTAAGCTTGATTATATAATTATAGATAAATCATGTTAATGGCAAAATGAAAATATATTTCCTCCCTTCCTCCTTCCCTACCCCTCCTCCCCTTGCCTTCCCTTCCCCCTGCTCCCCTCTCCCTCCCTCCCCTCCCTTCTTGCCCTCTCCCTTCACCTCTTCTCCCCTCTGCTCTCCTCCCTTCCTCTTCCCTCCCATCTACCGCCCCCTCCCACTCAATACTTTGAGGGATTCATAATCTTATCAGGTGTAGGCACTCTTTCCACCTTTGCAGATTGAAACTCCTCTATACTTTCTCTTCCTGCTAAATCCATGTCCGTATCATTCCATGCATCCACCCTGGAAGATCCATCTAATGTATCGGAGGACTTCCCCTGGTGCTTTAACTATTTTGTGGATATCCATGAAGTGTTTGCTGTGTTCATCTTGCTCTTGTTCATAATCTGCCCACTTTTTTTTTACTGGTCAGTCTTATCTCAGTGTATTTTATATGCTACTTTTTGCCCACAGGTCATTTTTAGTGCTAATCTACATCCTTCTGACACATCTATTATGTGTCTCTTTAATTCTGCTTTGGTTCACTTATATTGGAGATTCATCAGAGACTAGGTTATGTTATTCTCTTTGGAAAAAAAATCGAACCTGGACGTAATAAAATCACATTAAACAATACAACAGTTCCATTAAAAACATTTAAAGGCAGATTTTCTTTTCTGATAAAATACTTCCCCAATAAGTCATAAAATGTCAGTGTAGAATAACTGGATTTTAAAAATAGTTCATATTTGACATAAATAGTTTTCTGGGCTAGAAAGTAACAACTGACATTTATATATCATTTAAGGTTTGCAAAATGCTTTATTTACATGATATCATTTGAGTCTGACAATAATCCTGTGAGTCAGATGTCGAAGATATTTATTAGTCCCATTTAACAGATGGGGAAGCTAAGTCTCAGAAAGGTTGAAAATTCCTTCAAGCCTGGTAAGATAGCTGGCAAGTGCCAGATGTATGATTTTAATCTCTATTTTCTCAGTCCTAAGAATAGCATTCTAGCCACTACACAATGCTGACTACAGTCACAAAACAGAAACTACTGAGGTAAGCCAAACATGCTGGAGTTAAAAAAAATCACCCAACTTCTACCAGGAATGATGTAGGTACCGGACTTCTGATTTCATTAGTATAAGAAATTCTCAGATGAGTATACTCCTCTTACCAATGTAAGCCAGCACCTTTTCTGCAATTTATAGTCAGAGAGAATTACCTAGGGCACCGAGAAGTTAAAAGATTTGCCTAGGATCACACAGAAAGACCTTGTCTAAGTATTCATCCCCACGAGATTGATCAGAATGTGCCCCCTTTCACTTTTTTCCAAGTCAGTGTGTTGTTGACAGACTCAGATTATCGTGTCTGAGTGAGCCACACCATGGAAAGAGACAAAGGAAAGAGGCAGGGAGCACTGAGGGAGAGGATGGAAGATACCTGTCTTAGGGCACTCTCAGGAGTTTATTTACTGAAACGCAACAGTGGGATAGACACATCCAGCAGGCACCTCAAGGCACTGTATCTCAAGTCAATCTCCTGATTTTAGGAACACAAGATGTTCTACTCTCATTTCTTTCATTTTTGATGTAGAAGTTTAAGTTTTTCACTGGCCTGGAAATATGGAGATTCATAGATTCAGAGCCAGAAGAGACCTTGGAAGTCTTTAACCCTGGGGCAGCTGGGTGGCACAGTGAATAGAGCACTGGACCTGGAGTCTGGAGGATCTGAGTTCAAATGCGGCCTCAGACACTTGACACACTTACTAGCTGTGTGACCTCGGGCAAGTCACTTAACCCCAATTGCCCTGCCTTCCCCCCTCAAAAAAAAAGAAAAAAAAAGAAGTCTTCAACCCTCTCATTTTACAAATGAGTGAGTGAACTGAGACCAAGAGAGATGGAGGGACCTGTTCAAGATTGCAAATGCACTAAGGAACAGAGGCAGGATTCAAACCCAGGACTTTTGAACCCAAATCCAGAAATGTTCTTTCCTTGGACCATGTTGTTAGGAAAATTCTTCGTATTTCATTGATCAGTGAGTGGTCTGAAGCCCTATTAACTACCTAGGGACATCAGAAAACTCCACTTTATCCCTTTTTCGTCTTTCACTCTTACCTACCCTTTTCTTGCAAAAACCATGAAAAGCAGATATGAAGGCTCTCAAATAGTATTAGATTTTTAAAACTGTGTTAACCTTTGTGGTGTCCGTGGTACTTGGTAAGCATCCAAGTTTATGTTTATAGTGTCTTTAGGATTCATGGTTTTGTTGCTACTACCTCTAATAGCTCAGATTCCAACCATTTCATATCTTAGGTGGATAGTTTTCATGAACTGCTATGGCCAAACAACTTGTCACCTGGTGTCCAGGCTTCTGGTGATGGGCTTTGACAGACTGAGCTAGACTGATTCTTGGACAGAGAATAATCTGACTAGGCTTGTACTTAAAGCTTTTCTAACTTGGTAGTATTTGCCAGATCATGCATTCTCTTTGATGAAGCCTCAGAGAAGGACTTTAATAAAGTGTCTTTTGTGAGAGATTATTATAAAGAAGAATCATCAGCATTAATACCACAGGTTTTTTTTTTTTGCTGATTTGTTTTTGTCAGTTCCATGTTTTAAATGACAGAGGCAGTGTGTGTATCTTCTTTCCTGTAATTGTGGGGTATCTTTGCTTGCCTACTTGCTCTCTCTGGTTTTCTCTTTTCCCCCTCCTCTTCCACCTTTTCTATTTTCTTTCTTCCCTGTATTCTTATATGACACTCAAATTCCCAAATGAAAAGTCTAGACACTCGTTTGCTAGTCTTGCCTACATAAAAGTGCAGTACCCAGATATTTGGAAACATCTGGATCTTTTATGTTTACATAGACAGTTTCTCTTGATTGCCCTTCCCACGGCTACATCCTTTTTTTCAATGTGCTCATCACCTTCTTTGACATTAAGAAATCAAGGTAATATATACTACTAATTTTATTTTGCTGAAGAGCAAGCATGGGCTGTCATAGAATACTCTGAGATTGCTTTGAGGGAAGGGAGTGACTAATTTGGAGGTTTTCTCTCCATTTTCATGTAAAAAAGTTGTTTTTCCACTATAACATCTGATTCATCATGTTCAAAATGCTCGCAGGAGAGTTGGTGCTGGAATAATCTTTTGTCTTCCTTGAAAGAAAATGCATGAATGAGATGGGGAGTTTTTGAAAATTTCTGATCAGAAAAAGAGGCATATTTTCTTTTCTTTCTGGCCAAATAGTATGGCAAAGGCGTATTTTTTCCAAATGATTTTTTTTAACTATTGTAATCAATAAATAAATATTTAAATAAGAGAATAACTCTCTTCTGTACTGCTATAGTCAAAGCTTCCAAATGAATGACTAATCTAGTGACTATTCATTTGGTACTATTACTGTCATATAGAAAGGAGAGATAGTATGGGAAAGAAAGTGATTTCCTAATGGGATCAAGTTTCCAGGATTTGGATGCCAGACTAGACCGCAGGAAGAATTAAAATGGAGTTTCATAGCCACACATCTGCCAACCACTACCTTCCTTACCTGAAAAACACAAATTGCCTTGAGGGTAATGACATAAATGTTAAATTCTTGTAGGGAAAACAACCTTAATTGGGAATCCTAAGCTGGTGATACTAGACTGCAAATACACTGGGCATTTGTGTTCTTTGGGTTGGAGGAGGACTGTAGGATAGCAACATTCATTTTTACAACGTATGGCACATAACAAGTGCTTAACAAATGCTTGCCAATTGATTGTGGTATGGACAGCAGCAAGAAGGTAAATTTTGTTCATGAGAATTTTGCTTTTCTAATTTCATTGTGCCAGGCATAAAGAGCAGCTCAGGCCCTGTGAGGAGAAGTGAAAAGAAATGAAATAATGGATACTAAAGAAGATAAGACATAGATGTAATCTAAGGAGAGAAAGAGATTAGTAGAGGAGAAAAGCTATTTTCTACCAAGAATAGAACAGGAGTAAATAGGCCTACAACTGTGGTCATTGAGACTCTGCATAGATACTGTGGAGACTTGTTTGACTTGGAACGATTGTAAGAGTTTAGGTGGGATTACCAAGGGCACTTGGGAGTTTGGAACACTTGCATTATATCTGCCCCACAGAAAGTGTGACATGGAGAAGACATTTAGCCACTGAATGAATGGCTAAGCCAAAGACAATGAAATCTAGCTGCCAAGATTATGGGAAAGAGTGGGTAAATTGTAACTATGAAGAGGAACTGTATAGGACCTATAGAAAGCAGAGAAGAATGCCTTCCTGGTCATAAAGGAGGGAAGAGAAAGAACAAAAAATGCTTTTGAAAATATGGTATTTCTAGAATAATTGAAGTATTGAAGCATATAAGTATGTAAGAATGTCAAGAGATAAACCAGCTCAGATATAGGAAAAGAGAAGAGAGAAGCAAAGATGGGGGATAATTTTCATTTATTATGTCCATAAGAAGATGAAATATAATTAGTTGTGGATATTCTTTTGACTTGGTCGATGTTGGAAAAATAATTATGTATACATATATGTGCATATATCAGGGAGATACATATATACTTTATACAATTTTTATAACAAAAACTTTGCAGTCTCATTCTTTGATCTTTTATTATTTTAAAAATTTTATTTTAAATATTCTTTTATAATTTTGAGTTCCAAATTCTTTCCTTCCCTTTTACCTCTTCCACCTATTGAGAAGGCAAACAATATATCAATTATGAATGTGAAATCATGCCAAACATATTTCCTTATTAGCCATTGCAAAAGAAAAGCAAACAAGAAAGTGAGAAAATTATACTTAAATTGTACTCAGAGTTCATCAGTTCTCTAGTGGTATTTCTTGGTCAAAGTCCTTTGGGTATAGTTCTGAATTGTTCGGGAGAATAGTTGGACCACTTCACAGCTCTGTCAAACAATTCACTAGTGTACCTATTTTCCCTCACCCTGTCTGGCATTTGTCATTTCTAATAGATATGAGGTAATACTTCAGAGTTGTTTTAATTTGCATTTCTCTAATCAATTAGAGCATTTTTTTATAGGATAATAGTTAGCTTTGATTTCTTCTTTTGAAAATTGCCTGTTCATATCCTTTGACCATTTATCAATTGGGAAATAGCTCTTATCAATTCTCTACATATTTGAGAAATGATACCATTATCAGAGAAACTTGCTGTAATTTTTAAAAATATCATTTCATTGTCTGTGGTACCTTTTGGCAAAATGTAGTTCCCCTAATTATCTTTTTAAATTAAGTCTATTTTTTTGTTTTGCTTTTACTTTGTCTGAAATCATGATTGCTACCCTGCCTTTTTTATTTTACTTTGGCTGAAGCATGTTAGATTCTGCTCCAACTCTTTATTTTAACTCTTTTTGTGTCTTTCTGTTTAAAATATGTCTATTATAAACAACATATTGTTGGATACAGGTTTCTAATCCATTCTTCTATCTATTTCCATTCTATGGTTGAGCTTATCCTTTACATTCATAGTTATTATTACAACTGTATATTTCCATCTATCCTATTTTTTTCTGTATTTTCTCTCTTTTCATTGACTGTCCTCAAAAGTTTATTTTGTTTCTAACCATTATCTCCCTTAATCCAACCTCCCTTTTGTCACCTCACCCCCTCCTTCTTTATCCTCTTTCTCTCTTATTTCTGTATTAGGTAAGATAGACTTCTATACACAATTGAGTGGGTATATGTATTCTTCCCTCTTTGAACCAATTCTGATGTGAGCAAGGTTCAGGCATTGCCCCCTGTATCAGTAAGGCAATAATAACAATGTATATGATAATTGTCAAAATGCCTATGTAGTTCTGTATTGCAAAGTATATAAGACTCTCCACATAGAAGGTAGAAGAAGTAAACCATTTATTCAGACACCAGAGAACCATATCCCACAAGCCACTTATCCAATTATTAGAGCAGTAAAGCATTCTATACATAATATCACAACATGGAACCTCACCATCCCAAAACCTCTCTGACCCCCTGCTGGGGTCTCCCCAAAGACAAACTCACAGTACAGCTAAGTCACAGTCTGTTCAGCTCTACCTGTTACAACGGTGCCCATTAGCAGCCATAACAGTGCTCCCTCCCTCCCTCTCTCTCTCTCTCTCTCTCTCTCTCTCTGTGTATATATATATATATATATATATATATATATATATATATATATATATATATATATATATATATATATATATATATATATATATATATATATATATCCCTCAGCATTTCCTATGACATAACTTCCTTTTCCTGTCAGGAAGCTCCTCCCACCACATGTGACTCAGACTTCCTGTAACTAAGCAGGTGACACGACCTATTAATGGGTGGGAAAGATCTTCAAATCTAAATTGCTATTACACCTCCCCCCCCCATTTTCCCTTCCACTGTAAAAGCTTCTTCTTGTACACCTCTTTCATGTGAGAAAATTTTCCCTCTTCAGCTTATCCCTTCTTCCAGTGCATCCCTCTTTCTCCCTCCTCCACTTTTTTCAGAGTTCATTTCAATATGATCAACTCACCTTCATGCCTTTGATCTATGTAAACTCCTTTTAACTGTCCTAATAATGATAAAGTTTTTAGGAGTTACATGAATTATCATCCCTTATAGAGATATAAACAGTTAACCTTTGAGTCTTTTCTGATTTCTCTTTCATATTTACTTTTTTATCCTTTTCTTGGGTCTTGTGTTTATGTCAGATTTTCTATCCAGGTCTGGTCTTTTCATCAGGAATGCTTGAAAATCTTCTATTTCATTAAATACTCATTTTACCCTGAAGGACTATACTTAGTTTTGCTGAGTAGGTTATTCTTGGTTGTAATCCTAGATTCTCTGCCTTCCAGGATATCATATTCTAGGCCCCTTGCTCCTTTAATGTAGAAGCTGCTAAATCTTGTGTGATCCTGACTTCTGCTCCATAATATTTGAATTGTTTTTTTCTGGCTGCTAGAAGTATTTTCCCTTTGACCTGGGAGCTCTGGAATTTGGCTATAATATTCATGGGAATTTTCATTTTGGTATTTCTTTTAGGAACTGATTGGTGGATTCTTTCAATTTCTATTTTGCCCCTTGGATCTGTGACATTGGGTCAGTTTTTCTTGATAATTTCTTGAAATATGATGTCTGTACCCTTTTTTTGATCATGGATTTCTACTAGTCTAATAATTCTTAAATTATATGTCCTTCATCTATTTTCTAGTTGGTTTTTCTGATGAAAAAGTTCACATTTTCTTCTATTTTTTATTATTTTGACTTTGTTTTATTGTTTCTTGATGTCCTATGGAGTTATTAGCTTCTACTGGTTCCATTCTAATTTTGAAGGAATTATTTCCTTTCTAAGTGAGCTTTTGTACCTCTTTTTCCATTTGGCCAGTTCTGGTTTTTAAGGAGTTATTTTTCCACTGAATTTCTGTTCCCATTTTACCATTTGGTTAATTCTGTTTTTTAAAGTTTTTTTTTTAACATTTTTTGTGCCTTTTTTTATTGAGTAGTTAATTCTATTTTCATAATTTTCTTGCATCATCCTCGTTTCTTTTGCCAGTTTTCTGTCTACCATTCTTATCTTTCTTCAGCTCTTCTAGGAATTCCGTTGGATTTGTGTCCAATTAGAATTTTCTTTGAGGCTTTCATTGCAGCATGTGCATGTGTGTGTTGTCCTCTTTGGAGTTTGTGTTTTAGTCTCCTCTGCCATAGTAGCTTTTTGCGGTCAAGTTATTTTTTGGTTGTTGTTTGCCCATTTTCCCAGCTTAATTCTTGACTTTGGATTTTGTGTGAAAGTTGAGCTCTTTTCACCTGGGGATGGGAAGGCACTGTCTCAAGCTTTCAGTTTTTTCGTGCTGCATTGTCAGAGCTAGTTCTGGATATCTGCAAGTTTCTAGTGCTTCCAAGTTGGTGTGATACAGGGAGAGGTGTGGTCACTGTTCTCCTGGTCTTTACCAGGAAAGGCCCCTGCTCTCCTGCAGCTGCAAGCATTAGCACTACTCTTGGCCTTGAAACTGTGACCAGGTCCCCTGTTCTGTTGCCATTGCAAGTTCTACTGCTCCTTTTGGCCCTGGGACTGTGACCACGGCCCTTGTTCCCTTGTGACTGCCCACAAGCACTCTTCTTTGCCATGGAATGATGATTCAAGACTGCATATGGGCAATAGAGTTGCCATTCAGTGCCAACTATACCCATTGCCATCAATGGGTCCCCTGTAATCTTCCTGACCAGTTGTCTGATCCCGTTACCATCCTAGGCTGAGGGCTCCTAAAGTTGCTGCTACAGCCACCCTGTGTGTGTGTGTGCTCTGGAGAGGCCTCCACCTCAGTGTTATAGACCTCTCCTGTAGACCTCCCAAGTTTTCTTAAATTGGACAAAAGTCTCACTCTGACCTTTTGTTAGCTCTGCCACTCCAAAATTTGATTTGAGGCATTATTTTAAAGTTGTTTGGAGGAAATTGTTGAGAGAGTTCAGCTGGATTACTGCCTCTAATCTGCTGTCTTGGTTCTGCTCCTCTCCACCCCCTCCTCCATGCCCCATTTAATCTTTTAAAGAAAAAAAAAAAGATAAGCAGTTACCTTTCCAAATGGTTAAAATTCAACTTTCTCCTAAGGCAAAAGGATATGGTAGCTGATCCTTTGATTTCTTCTGACTCCATCATCCAGTACTTCTTTTTTGAAAGCCTTTGCAAAAGCAAAACTGCTTTTTTTAGAGGGGGAAGAGGTACATTCTATTCTGTGGATACATTCTAGTTTTCAAAAGATATACAATTAATATTTTAATGAGTTATTTTTAACAGTACCTACTAATATTCTTGGAGTATAGCTGTTAGCCAAGATGTCCATACTGCTATCATGACATATTGATATCAAGCATTTATTTTCTAGTGTTATTTAATGGTTCAAATGAAACCTGGTGTTAACGCATTTTACTCAGTCTCTTTCCCTGTTCATAGTTTCCCTTGCGCCCTTTACCTTTTTCTCCTCAGAAGGTGTTGTGATAGGTATTTTAGTTCTTATTCTGCCTGCAGTGATGTGGGACATTTATACACACATACAGACACACACACACACGTGTGTATATATGTATATACATACATACATATTTAATATATATGTATTTAATTTATGTGTGTGCATATATATATGTATATATATGTACATGTGCATATATATATCCCCAAATTAATTTAGTGGAAACACTAAAACATTTGTGCTCTTAAAATTTTTAACAGAAGCCTGTGTTTTCGCCATTAAAAAAATTAATCGGGCAGGATGTCTTTAATCAATAGACAAGTCAACTGGGTCACACAAAAGACCAAATAATGGTGTTGTAACTTTAAAAAATTCTCTGACTTTTGCCTGCCTTTTATAAGCGTGAAAAAAAATCAAAAGCAGTAAAAACTTATATTATTTCTGTCAGTAGCCCTTTTCATAAAATGTTGTGAAAACAATCTCTCTAAGAAGGAAGCGACATACTGAGCAACAAGCCTCAATTTCAGGAAGTTCATTTTTTCCCTTGGCTTCCAGCCCAGTGCCATCAGAACTAATTAAAAACAGAGCCACGCTGGTATGAGGCTCAGTGTTTGGGCTTTTCAATAACAGAGTAGCAAACCAGGGGGATGTCTAATGAGAATAGTTTCTGAGTTTGTTTTGTAGCATTGGGCAACTATGTCAATTACTGGAACTGCAGCTCAGGGCCAGCACCCATGCTGAGATGTGAAAGAATGTTATTGCAGTGCAGATTGAGCGACTGCTTTGATACATGCGATATGCATGTCACTTGGATGCCGTTGCTGTGCCTTGGCTCTTGACTGAATCAGAAGAGTCTGGTGCCACCTTGCTCCTCTTCTCTGAGGCCAGATCAAATGTCACAGGGCCTGGATTTCATCTAGATCCTTAGTTAGGCTCCAGTCAAAAAATAAATAAAGTCTGGATTCTGGGTAGGAATAATAATAACACCTTGTGGTTTTAGAACACTTTTAAGGTTAAATCAGTTGATCAACAAGCGTTTATTAAGTGTGTTGTAGAGCACTGTGGTAGCAGCTAAGAGGCACAGTTAATAGAGTGCGCTGCCTGAGGTCAGGGAGACTTCAGTTCAGATTTGGTCTCATACTTGCTAGCTGTGTGATGCTGGGCAAGTCACTTCACCCTGTTTGTTTCATTTCTTCATCTGTAAAATGAGCCGGAGAAAGAAATAGCAAATCACTCCAATATCTTTGCCAAGAAAACCCCCAATAGATTATGAAGCATTGGACACGACTGAACAATAATGGGGCATTGTGGTAGGTGCTGAAGATATAAAAGGGTGACAACTCCAGTCTTCAAGGAGTTTACATTCTTGTAATTTTCTTTTTGTGTTATAACCTATTTGAAAATCTTGCCAGCCTTCTCAGAATAATGTTTTTAAATGCATAAAATAAAACATGTAGGATTACAAAGGAAACCAATTACAGCGAAATACAGTCATTGAAATATATTTTAAAAAAGTTTACAAGCGCCAAGTTTACAACTCTTGTACTAGGGATATACAACAAGATGACACATAAGTAAATATTCAATGAATACAAAATAAATACTTAGTGAATTAGAGAGGGATACTAATAATTGGGGAAGTGAGGAAAGGGCTCTTGAAGGAGATACCTCTTCAAATGGCTCAGTGGATAGAGCTCTGGGCCTAGAACCAGGAAGACCTGGGTTCAGATTTGATCAAAGACACTAGCTGTGTGACCCTGGAAGTCACTTAACTTCTGTTTACCTTAATCTACTGGAGAAGAAAATGGCAAACAATTCCAGTATCTTTGCTAAGAAAACCCCACGGACAGTATGGTCCATGGGATCATGAAGAGTTGGATGTGATTGAACAACAGCCAAGGAACTAACAGAGGAAGCTGCGAGGAAGGCGGATATTTTGTTCACGGGGGAGAGCCTTTGCAAAAGCATAGAGTTGGAAGAAGACATGTTGTATATGTAGCCAGCAGAGCAGGCTGGCTGGAATGTTAAGTATATGAAAGGAAATAATGTGGAATCAGGCTGGAAAGGTACATTGGAGTCACATGGTAGGGAACTTTAAATACCAAACATATACATCTTGGGTGTCAGTGAATTTAAATAGATCAGAATGAATAAATTTAATTCAGATGATCACTACATATAATACCATGGACAAGAACCCCTTAGAAGAAATGGAGTAGCCCTCATAATCAATAAAAGGAGGAGAAAAGCGCTACTGGGGTATAATCTAAAAAATTAATTAGTGATATATGTTTGAATCCAAGGCAAACCATTCAACATCATAGTAATACAAGTCTGTGCTCTAGACCCTGAAGCTGAAGAGGCCAAAGTTGATTAGTCCTATGAAGACCTACAACATTTTCCAGAAATAACACCAAAAAAAGATGTTACATTCATCATAGGGGATTGAAACGCTAAAGCAGGAAATCAAGAGATATTTGGAATAACAGGCAATTATTGGAGTACGAAATGAAGCAGGGCAGGGACTAAAAGAGTTTTCATCAAGATAATTCTCTGGTCATAACAAACAGTCTTTTTCAACAACCCAAAAGGTGATTCTACACATGGACATCATCAGATGGTCAATATAGAAATCAGATTTACATGCTTTGCAGCCAGAGGTAGAGAAGTTCTATACAGTCAGTTAAAACAAAGTCTGGAGCCCACCGTGGCTCAGATCATGGGCTTCTTATTGCAAAATTCAGATATTAGTTGAAGAAAGGAGAGAAAACCATCAGACAAAATAGATATGACCTAAATAATATTCCTTATGAATGTGAAGTGGAAGTAATGAATAGATTCAAGGGATTAGATCTGGTAGATAAGTGCCTGAAGAACTATGGGCAGAAGTTTGCAATATTGCATGGAAGGCGTCAACAAAAACACTTCAAAGAAAAAGAAGAGTAAGAAAGCAAAATGGTTGTCTGATGAGGCTTTACCAATAGTTGAGGAAAGAAGGAAAGGGAAAGGAAAAGGAGAAAAGGAAAGATGTACTCAGCTGAATGTAGAATTCCAGAGAATAGCAAGAAGAAATAAGGTTTTCTTAAATGAGCAATGCAAAGAAATAGAACCCTTCAAGAAAATTAGAGATAAAGGGAACACTTCATGCAAAAATGAACACAATAAAAGACAAAAATTGTAGGGATTTAACAGAAGTAGAATAGATTAAGAAGAGGTGGCAATAATATACAAAAGACTGACTTACACAAGGAAGATCTTAACATCACTGATAACCACAATGGTGTGGTTACTGATTTAGAGCCAGACAACCTGGAGAATGAAGTCAAGTAGGCCTTAGGAAGCATTGCTAACAATATGGCAAGTGGAGGTGATGGAATTTCAGCTGAGCTATTTAAAACTCTAAAAGATGATACTGTTAAAGTGCTGCACTCAACATGCCAGCAAATTTGGAAACACTGGGTTGGAAAAGATTAGTTTATGTCACAGTCCTAAAGAACGGCAATGTCAAGGAATGTTCAAATCACCAAACAATTGCACTTGTTTCACAGGCCAGCAAGGTTATGCTTAAGATTCTGCAAGCTCAGCTTCAGTAATATGTGAACCAAGAATGACCAGAAAAGCAGGTTGGTTTTCAAAGAGCCAGAGGAACTAGAGACTAAATTGCCAACATTCTCTGGATTATGGAAAAAGCAAGGGAGTTCCAGAAAAACTTCTCCTTCTGCTTCCTTGACTATACTAAATGAAACTTTTGACTGTGTAAATCACAACAAAATGTGGAGAGTCCTCAAAGAGATGCAATACCTGATGTCTTACTTGTCTCTTGAAGAACCTGTATGCGGATTAGGAAGCAACAGTTAGAGTCAAACATGGAACAATTGATTGGTTTAAGATTGGAAAAGGAGTACGATAAGACTGTATATTGTCACCTTGTTCAATGTATATGCAGAATCCAACATGGAAAATGCCAGGCTGGATGAATTAAAATTGAAATTAAGGTTTTCAGGAGAAATATTAACAATCTCAAATATGTAGATGATACCACTCTGATGGCGGGAAGTAAAGAGGAATTAAAAAACCTCTTCATAAGGGTGAAAGAGGAGAGTGTAAAAGCTGACTTGAAGCTCAACAAAAAAAAAAAAAACAAACTAAGGTCTTGGCAAACTGGTCCAGTCACTTCCTAGAAAATAGAGGGAGAAGAAATTGAAGCACTGTCAGATTATATGTTCTTGCATTCAATGAACACTGCAGATGGCGACTGCATCCATGAGATTAAAAGGTGCTTGCTCTTTTGAAGGAAAGCTATGGCAAATCTGGACAATATGCTAAAAAGCAGAGATATCACCTTGCTAGCAAAGGTCCATATAATCAAAGCTATAGTTTTTCCAGCAGGAATGTATAGCTGTGACAGTTGGACTATAAGAAAAGCCAGCCATTGCAGAATTGATGCTTTCAAATTGTGGTGCTAGGGAAGACTTTTGAGGGCCCTTGGACAGTAAGGAGGCCAAATCAGTCAATACGTAAAGAAACTAATTCAGGCTATTCACTGGAAGAGCAAATACTGGTGTGTAAATACACTTTGGCCACATAATGAGAAGACAAGACTCATTAGAAAAGAACTTGATGTTGGGAAATATTGAAGGCAAAAGGAAAAGGAGATGACAGAGGATGAGATGGATAGATAGTATCATGGAAATATTAAACATGGACTTGGACAGACTTCAAGAGATAGTGGAGGTCAAGAAGAATTGGACACAGCTAAACAATTGAACAGCTTCAACAACTGTGTGGAAGGTGGTTTGGAGAGAGGAGAGAGTAGATGGAGGCAGACCAGTCAGGCTCCTTTTGGAATAGTTCAGGCAAGAAGGGATAAAGATCTGAACTAGGATGAACTAGGGGATAAATGTGAGAGTGAGCAGTGTCTGTTGAGTGTTGGGGACAGAAGTAAGATTAGGAGCAAGGCAGAGAGGAGTGGCAGGTGTGACTGTGCAGGCAATGAGTATGTATATAGTTTTGCCTAGGTTTACAAAGCACTTTTGTAACATTACCCTGTGAGGTAGGTCGCCTCAGTATTATTAACCCCATTTTACAGATGTGGAAGGAGGGGTTAAGTGACTTTGCCCGGGGTCATATAGCTGTTAAGTGGTAGAGCTGGAATTATTGGATCCAAGTCTTCCCTGACTGCTTTTTCTGGAGCTCTTTCCATTATACCACATAACTTGTAGAAAGGCTCCAACTTATAAGACCAGCGTGGGGTAGGGTGAAAGGGAGAGAATGAGAGAGAACTAACATACACATGGAAGCTCAGTACCAAATGAGAAAGAAAATGAAGCTGAGTCTATAAGGAAAGTGAAGTGAAGACCTGGATAATTCAGATTCAAATAACACTTTTTCTTGGATGTACACACACACACCACATATATGCTTTAAACACATGTATATACGTGTGTATATACATTAATGTATATATGCATGTATGCATATAAGCACACTATATGTGCACACATGTACAATGCACACATGTACATGTGTATATATACAGATATGTATGTCTATATGTATGTGTATGTACATATACATATATGTAAATATACATATATATCTCCACAAACAAATGGATATATTCCTTTTGACTCATCATTAAATTGAGCATAAGGGGATATTTTTCACTCCAGTATCTTTATTTTCTATCATTCCCCTCTCTTCAATCTGTCTCTCAAAATTGATGATTTTTATTTTTCTATCCCATTCATTTCAGAATATATCTTTTTTCCTTCCCTAATAAGTCATCTCTTTAGCAAAGATTAAAAAGCAAAAAGGATAGTTCAGCAAAACCAACCAACTCATTGTATCTGACAATATTATATGTTTGTATTCCCAGTTATCTTTTCAATGAAGTGAGGGAAGTATATTTTCTCACCTCTTATCCAGGGCTCCTTTGGTTGTTAAAATTACATAACATTCAGCTTCATTTTAGAGTTCTTTCTGTTTACAATGTTGTAGACATTGTGTATATTGTTTTCCTAGATCCTTTCTCTTCTCTTTGTGTTAATTCACATAAGACTTGTTGTGTTTCTTTGAATTCTTTAATTTCTTAGAGTGCAGTAATATTCCATCACATTTGTATAGCCCAACTTGTTTAATCATTCCTCAACTAATGGACACCTAATTTGTTTCTAGTACTTTGTTACCACAAAAAAGTGTTACACTGAATATTTTATTACATATGGGGCTTTTTTTTTGCCATTTATCTCCTTGGAATATAAGCCTAACTGTTACATTGGGATATCTGGGTCAAAGATCTGGAAATTTTACTCACTTTTAAAAATAAGAATTCAAAATTACTTTCCAGTCAACAGTTCCAATAGTGAATGAGCACTAAAATTTCTTTCAGTGCTCAAATTCTTTAATTGGAGTGCTTGACTTCTGCAATCTCTGCAGCACTGATTATTCCTATCTTTTGTTATGTTTGCCAACTTGGTAGATTTGAGGTGAAATTTCAGAGTTATTTTAATGTTCATTTCTCTTATCATTGGTGATTTAAATCAATTTTTCACATGACTGTAAATGATTTACAATTTTTTGAGAATTGTGTTTATATCCTTTGACCGTGCTCCTTCCTTGGAAAAAAATTATTGAACCTTTAAAACATTATGGAAATGTCCCTATCAGTGAAGTTTCCTTTAAACAAAGAAATGCAAGTAAGCAGAAACAACTAACAAAATAACCATATCTGGCAGTGTATGCAGTGTCTTGCCCATATAGTCTACTGTCATTCTATCAAAAAGGGAGGCCTTTTCTCTTCGTGAGGAAGACACTGGTCAGCTTCTTTTTAGGGTTATTTTAGTTTTCATTATTGTAGTCATTGCCTAATTGCTTTCCTAATTCTTCTTTCTTCCCTAGTTCATGCAAGTCTTTCCATGTTTCTGTAATTCTTGAGGTAAGATTTATGCATTCTGCTCTTCAGCCAAACCAGTTTGTCCACGTTTTCTTGGACATGACATTCCATCTCACATTTCTGTTCCTTTGTACAGGCTATCATCCAATTCTGGAATGCTTTCCTTTATCTCTGTCTTCCTTCAAATTCATTTGAGGTTCCCCTTGCTTTCTTCTCAGCTACCATTGCTTTTCCTGGGATATTACCCTAGATCTATTTTGTATTTAATTTTTCATGTATATATTGTTTTCTTCCAATAGAGTATAAGCTCTTTGAAGGTAGGAACTGTTTTGTTTTTGTTTCCCCAACCCCTACACTGTGCCTGGTCACATACTATGTTCTTAATAAGTGTTTGTTGAATGAACTTAGAGCTTTTGACAGAGCTAGCAGTTTAGATGGGCTATCTAGGATATGTGTTAATGTCACCAACCCGGGCAATGATAACTAGGGTAATTGCATTGGTAGCATCCAAATTTTCTTTTCCCTTCCACTTTCTCCCCATCTTACCCCCATTTCTACTGCACCAGTATTCTTGACACATTCCTTCCCAGGAGTGATTTTTCAGAAATGGCGGTGGAATTTTAACATAAGTAGTAAACTAGAGGGCCACTGTTACCATTTTCTGCTCCTGCTAACATACAATTACTAGTGAGATATATTTTAAAAAGAAATGCTTATTTTGTCATTTACATTATTTTCCTTAACATCTTTTTAACATCTTAACATTTTCTTAACATCTATTCATTTTAAAAACAAACAATTATAAACAAACAACAATTAACACCCTGGAACTAAATGGATACAGAGATGACTAAAATGTGGTACTTACTCTCTATCAACTTATAATCTAGTAGAAAAAATAAAATATGTAATTAACTAATAGATAACTAATGCTAGATAGAATAGGTGCCATAAGAGATTAAACAAGTGGAATGGGAATTCCACAAGAGTGAAAACATTCAATTAGCTGCATCAGGGAAGACTCATGAAAGAGAAGGACCCTACCAATACATATTTTAGAGGTATATAACATATGCCTATAGAGTATATATAAACCTGTGACTTTAGTCCTGTAATAAAATAAACAAAAACACTATAATTCCTAAACCAAATTTGAAATTGAAGAAAGGAAAAATTTTATTAACAATATTATTAACAATAATTTCTACTTTCCTTAGACCATTTTGCGATTTGACATCTTGGTGTCAAGTAGCAAAATTATCATAGATAGATATATAGTGAGGAAAGAACCTGAATTTTTTAAAAAATGTAACGCAGGTATGTCTCATAGAGGCGTGGAGGTACACTATGCTCTTGAAGTCTTTGCCATGTAAAGTCCTACTAAATTAGAAAAGCTTTGAGTAGTGGCCTCATGCCAGGCTGAATGTTGTTTTCCTAGAACCTGTGTAGCTAAGTTTGAAGAGGCATCACCAGAGAGAAGGTTGGTGAAGGCCATATTTTTTCTATAGCAGCTCATTAAACTGTCTTAGGTATGGAGGACTTGTGATCTCTGTGGGTAGACAGAGAAACCACACAGATGAAATCATGGATCTTTGAAGTCTGAAAGTAAGTGCATAGCTCAGTCCGATTACCAGAGTAGCATTCCATTTAAATTAGAAGTGGAAACCACTAATATTATGAAGTTTAACTGTCCTGGTTTGTGTTTTTTGTCTTTTGTTAGTCCATATCTTGTAGGTCTGGCTTTCTCAGATCCATTTCTATACAAGAGGAAATTTAGGAGTTTAATGTTTGCTTATACAATAACAGATTACAATCTTGAAAATAACAGGTCCACCTTCTCTTTGTGTTCTTTAAATGTCTATTGACACATCCTAGGAATATGACGGTTTGACCTAGATGGAGCCAGTGCTTAAATGCATCTTAGTAACACAAAGACAGACAAACAAGTTTCCCTTTGACAGAAATTTAAAACCAAAATATGGTAAAAAGCATTGATGATTTGAAGAATCAGAAAGCCAAAAATCAACAAAAATTGCGGTGGTAGCAGTTCCATAACACTTCTATCTGGTTTTTCTGTTATCTGTGGGCTCTGTGAAGTAAGACCAACACCTGACTATGGAGAAATGAAGAAAAGGGAACCAAAGTCTGATTTCTTAGCTTCTCTAGATTTAAGCTGACTCTGATTGTGTAATCTACCTTTTTTCCCCAGGAACTATTCCTCTTAAGGAAGGTGGACTTTTGTGTTATATTGACCCAGTATATAAAACAGAAACTCATATTATCAATTTCAAAAAATCCTATTTGTGTTATGCCAATAAACCATAGGTTTCTTTTAATAGACTCGGGTACTTTTTTTTAATGAAGTAGGCAGATGAGAACTGAAGAAACTATCTGGTTATATCACACATGCAATGATAATATCTTTTTTCTATAATATAAAAATACTTTGCTTCAACCAAGTCTTCTTGGTTAATACGGAGTCAATCACAAGAGAGTTATATTCATTTTGATAGGACTTTGAACTAGCAAAGGTGATAATTGGCAATATGTATGTATGGATATTATATTTTTATGAAATTAAAGTCCAAACTTCTGGGCTCAACATGCAACAATGTACATATGTGTTATCTTCATAGTCAAAGATTTCTGTCATCAAGAAGGAACATTTTGAAAACAAATGTTTTCAAAATTATTTAAAGGGAGATACAGGTAGGTAAATTAGAATGGACCATGAAATACAGTGGCTTGTCTATGTGGCAGAAGCATCCAGTTGGGACCTTGGCTTATTGTTGGGGTTACATTAAAGTGACTCTTGACTAATTGGATAGAACAAATGTACCGGTTTCTGTCTAATTTACTTTTGAGCACAGTGCTAGCAAGGGATGCAAAAAAACCCAACCACCAAACTTTAATCACCTTCCCCACCTAATCAATTATTGGGGGGGGGGGATTTCCATATATATATATATATGTCAAGGTTCTTTGAAAGTATCATAATACCATATTTGAAGTCATGCTATCCCCATCCATATACAGCATTCATACACACACACATATATGTCATATAGTTACATATACACAACACATAGATATCCTATTATATGACTGTGCCGCAGTGGAGTAGCCTCACTTACCATATTTGAACTAAAATCTTTGTGCTAAATTTCAGTAAAATCAGTCCATAGTTAAATATAAATATTTGGAGATGGCAGAGGCAGAAATGACCCATGTTATTATTTTATTCTAATTTAATATACATTGTATTCTTTTCCAAATGGGAGTGAGAAATGTTTATATTACAAGGCATTATGAACTCTACCATTTGGTGAGTTAATCTGTTTCTCAAAGGCAGTGCTTTCTCAGACTAGCTTCTATGAAACAGGGGGCTTAAAAATAATAAATAGCCTTTTAGGCCTCTGGAATAGAGTTGCTAACAACAAACATATAAAATGCTCTAAATCACTAATAGTTAGAGAAATATAAATTAAAGCAATTTTGAGGTTCCATCTTACACTCATCAGATTGAGAAAGATTACAAAAAATGACTATTATTCAAAGGTCTTCAGGAAAACAGGGACACTAATGTGCTTTCTGTGGGTCTATGCACTGGTCCAGTCATTCTATAAAACTTTGAAATTATGCCCCCAAAGTCACCATACAGTATGTATCTTTTGACTCAGAGATGCCACTTCTAGGTTTATGCCCCAAGGAGATCAAAGAAGGAGGAAAAGGACTGATGTTTATCAATGTATTTATAACAGCATTTTTTGTTATAATGAAGAACTTGAAACTGAGAGTACCTATGTATTAGCATTTACTGGGGAATGTCTCAACAAATTATGGCATATGAGTGTATTGTAAATTCTGTTGTGCCACAGAAAATACCAAATGTATGGTTTTAGAAAAACCTGGGAAGATTTATGTGAAATGCTGTAGAGTGAAGTAAGCCAAATCAGGAAAACAATTTAAACAATAATAACGTTATAAAGAAAAACAACTTTGAAAGATTTGAGAACTCTGATCAATGTAATGTCCAACTCTAATTCTAAAGGACAGATGATGAAGAAGCCTGTCGCCCACTTCTTGACAGAAATATGAGGGATTCAAGATAGAGTATAAGTCATACTTTTTTTAACACTACTGTAGGAATTTATTTTGTCTGACTATGAATGTTACTACATGGGATTTTTTTTTCTTTACCAGTGGAGGAGGTGGGTTGAAGGATGAGAGGGAGTAAGGATATGGTAACAAAAAAGAATTAACAAAGAAAATTGAGTCATTGAGGCTTTTTTTAAAATTCAGAGATAAGAACAGAAGGACCAAAAAGAAGTACAGAAAAGCAGGCCAACTTTGAGAGCTTGAAGGTGAACTTATTATATACTTAAAATAAAAGCAAGCTATACATAATAGAAATTTGCAGTTTCATGTTCAACCACCGTATTCTGTCACGTTCTGCTGTATTCATACGGACATGCTTCTTTATTTGGTTTAGGTTAGATTAAGAGTGAAAATAAAATTAAAAGAAGTATCTAAATTATAGGTAAGCACTGACTGAGTTAGGGTGTTTTAAAATTTTTTTATTATTTAATATTTTTAGTTTTCAACATTGATTTCCACAAGATTTTGAAGTACAAATTTTCTCCCCATTTCTACCCTCCCCCCACCCCAAGATGGCATATATTCTGATTGCCCCTTTCCCCAGTCTGCCCTCCCTTCTGTCACCCCACTGCCCCCCTCCCCACCTTTTCCTCTTTCCCCTTACTTTCCTGTAGGGCAAGATAGATTTCTATACCCCATTGCTTGTATATCTTTATTTCCCAGTTGCATATAAAAAACTTTTTTTTTACCATTTGTTTTTAGAACTTTGAGTTCCAAATTCTCTCTCTTCTTCCCTTCCCACCCACTCTCCTTGAGAAGGTAAGCAATTCAAGATAGGCCACATATGTATCATTATGCAGAACACTTCCATAATAGTCATGTTGTAAAAGACTAACTATATTTCCCTCTATCCTATCCTGTCCCACTTTTTTCAATTTTCTCCCTTGACCCTGTCCCTTTTCAGAAGTGTTCGCTTTTGACTACCTCTTCCCACAATCTGCCCTCCCTTCTATCATCCCCCCTTTTATCCCCTTCCCTCTATTTTCCTGTAGGATAAGATCCCCAATTGAGTGTGTATATTATTCCCTCCTTCAGTCAAATCTGGTGAGAGCAAGAATGGCCCATTCCCTTTCACCTGCTCCCTCTTCCCTTCCATTATAGCTGCTTTTTTCTTGCCACTTTTATGCGAGATAATTTACCCCATTCTATTTCTCCCTTTCTCCTTCTCCTAATATATTACTCTCTCATCCTTTAATTTTATTTTGTTTTTAGATATCATCCCTTCATATTCAACTCACCCTGTGCCTTCTGTCTATATATATGTTCCCTTCAACTATCGTAATACTGAGAAAGGTCTCATGAGTTATAAATATCATCTTTCCATGTAGGAATGTAAACAAAATGGTTCAACTTTAGTAAGTCCCTTATGATTTCTCTTTCCTGTTTACCTTTTCATGCTTCTCTTGATTCTTGTATTTATTTGAAAGTCAGATTTTCTATTTAGCTCTGGTCTTTTCATCAAGAATGTTTGAAAGTCCTCTATTTTATTGAAAGTCTATATTTTGCCCTGGAGTATTATATTTAGTTTTCTGGGTAGGTGATTTTTGGATTTAATCCTAGCTCCTTTGACCTCCAGAATATCATATTCCCTTGATCCCTTAATGTAGAAGCTGCTAGATCTTGTGTTGTATACATATACAACAATACAACAATTGTTATACAACAATACTTGGATTGTTTCTTTCTGGCTGCTTGTAATGTTTTCTCCTTGACCTGGGAACTCTGGAATTTGGCTGTAATATTCCGAGGAGTTTTCTTTTTGGGATCTTTTTCAAGAGGCAATTGGTGGATTCAATTTCTATTTTACCCTCTGGTTCTAGAATATCAGGGTAGTTTTCCTTGATAATTTCTTGAAAGATGATGTCTAGGCTCTTTTTTTGATCATGGCTTTCAGGTAGTCCAGTCATTTTCACATTCTCTCTCCTGGATCTGTTTTCCAGGCCAGTGGTTTTTCCAATGAGATGTTTCACATTATCTTCCATTTTTTCATTCTTTTGGTTCTGTTTTATAATTTCTTGATTGCTCATAAAGTCACTAGCTCCCACTTGCTCCAATCTAAATTTTAAGATAGTATTTTCTTCAGTGGTCTTTTGGACCTCCTTTTCCATTTGGCTAATTCTGCTTTTTAAGGCGTTCTTCTCCTCATTGGCTTTTAGGAGCTCTTTTGCCATTTGAATTAATCTATTTTTTAAGGTGTTGTTTTCTTCAGTATTTTTTTGGGTCTCCTTTAGGAAGTCATTGACTTGCTTTTCATGATTTTCTTGTATCGCTCTCATTTCTCTTCCCAGTTTTTCCTTTACTTCTCTTACTTGTCTTTCCAAGTCCTTTTTGAGCTCTTCCATGGCCTGAGACCAGTTCATATTTTTCTTGGAGGCTTTTGATGTAGGCTCTTTGACTTTGTTGACTTCTTCTGGCTGTATGTTTTGATCTTCTTTGTCACCAAAAAAGATTCTGTCATCTGAGTCCTTTTGTACTGCTTGTTCATGTTCCCAGTCAGTTACTTGGCCCTTGAGCTTTGACTGCTTTTAGAGTAGAGAGTACTTTGCCCCAAGCTTTAGGGGCCTTGTGCTGCTGTTTTCAGAGTTACTTCTACTCCAAAGTCACCACCACAAGCTCTGCCACATCAGCGCTCCTCGTCTCCCAAGAACTGCCAACTAGGACCGCAACCCAGATCCAAGCAGGGCAAAGCAAGAGAACCTTGCTTCTGCACCAGAAAAGCAATCCCTGCACTCCAGCTCTGGTCCACCACTTGATTCCTCCTACTATGTGGGCCAGGGAATCCGGAAGCAGCTGATCCTAGAGCTCTGGAAGCAGCCCGAGGACCTTCCTGCTGCTGCTGCTGCACCAGCTCTGCCAGGGGCTGGACCACACACTTCTCTCACCCAGATCCAGCAGTTCCCAAGAACCTGCTTCATTGTCTTTGGCATTTGTGGGTTGAGAAGTCTGGTAACTGCCACAGCTCAGTGATTCAGGGCCCTAAGGCCTGCTGCACCCGACTTCCGGTCTGGTCTGTCCTGGTGCGGGTCAGGTTGGGCTGTGCTCTTCTCCCAGTATGGTGCTATAGACCCTTCCCAGCTACCATCCAGGCCGTCTTGGGCTGGAGACTTGTTTCCCTCTGTTATTTCATGGGTTCTGTAGCTCTATAATTTGTTTAGAGTAATTTTTTACAGGGGTTTGGGGGAGAGCTTAAGGGAGTCCCTGTTTTCAACAGCCATCTTGGCTCCCTGAGTTAGGGTTTGAAAGGTTCTCCTTTGTCTGATGAAGTTGGCCTATTTATTAAGCTAGAGTACACTTTATAGCTGCTTCCACATGCCTACTCTTTCTTAAGATTTGGCATGAGCTGGTAGCCATTGAAGCTTAAGGCTAGCTTCAACAGAGAATTAGAAAGGGGTATGGAGGGAGAATTTTCTAGACTTCCAAATGCTCAGCATTTAAAAGAAAATATCTTTTCGTACTACAGTTAAATGAAGACATCTTTCAGAATAAAAAGGGAAGAAATGAGGGGAAATAAAATCCCTGAATATTTGTGATTCAAAACAGAGGGTGGCTTTGAACCCAGAACTGTGAATCTTAGTCCAGTGCATTGTTGTTAGGTATCATGATACAGTGGGAAAAGTTCTAGTTTTGAATGCAAAGAATCCAAATTCTGTCACTTAGTACCTGTGTGACCTTAGGTAAATCACTTAACCTTTCTGTGCTTCTTTTTCCACATTTTAAAAATATTGGGGTTAGATGGGTTGAACCTGAAGTCCCACCTGACTCCAAAGCTTTGATCCTATGATTTCCCTTTCTACTTCACATTTTCTCTTTCAAAATATTACCCAGTGACTTTTAATTTCATTCACCTCTTTTCATTGCTATATAGAGATTGTAGCTTAATATATGGTCTTCAGATTATTTGTATTTAGGGTGATTTCTTGTCCTTTTCTTCAAGGAATAATATTGTTTAAACTTGGATCCTTACACAAAGGTATCAGCAAATTTATTTAGGACAGAATCAGTGAAATGGCTCCAAATTTGGTATTTCTGAAACTTGAGAGTTCAGAGGCGAAGGATGGGGTGGACTGCATCCATCTTAGTCTGCATGAAATTCCCAAATGTGGTCCAGTTATTGATGATTTCTCTTTAAATCACTGTACTGTTCCATATAGAACCCTATGAATCTTTCGATCCTAGAATGATTCAGTGCAAAAAGATCAACAACTCTGTAACCAGAGGACCTGGGTTCAAATTTTACTCTTTATACTTACTTCCTGAGATGCCTCTTAACCTCCATGATCCTCAACTTCCTTACGCATAAAAAGAGGGTCATGGATTTGATTAGTCCTGAGGTCACTTCTACCTCTAGATTGTGTTATGAGGATATCAGAGTTGAAGGGGACATCAGAAGTCAGTAAATCCAAGTATTATTTTTGTCATGAATGAATTCCTTTATGATCATCCATGAAAAGCGATCATCCTCCATTTCTGACTCCTATGGTGGCATGTTGCCATTCTGTTTTTAAGAGACTTCTCTTTTTGCTCTCTTCTGACTGCATTCCTCCCCACCTCTACCCCCATTCATGGTTCTCTACTTCCCCAATTCCTGATGTTTCTAGGAAGGCATTCTTACAATGCCTATGAGTTGTCGTCTTCCAGAATACTTGAGGGAAAGGTATAACGCTCTGTCCTTGACTGTCCTCTCCATCTCCACATTGTGTAGAAAACTCAGTCACCTGCACAGATGCCTATGTAGATTGCTTTAGTAGAACAATGGGAATCTGGGGAAAACTGCTTCTAAGGAAATGAGTGTCATTTCATTAAAGAAGAAAAAAAAATCTTCAAATCTGGTTCATCTCACAGTCTCAGTGCAAGCCTTTAATTAAAAGCCAACAGAGATTTCTAAAGTTGGGAAAAACTGAAGCAGTGACTTTAAAAATTATCCTGTGGCTTTTTCCCCATAAGTTTCTTAAGGTATGAAAAAGGCTAATTCTGACTATTCTAGAACATAATTTGATACACAACTCTGAACAAGGAAGTCAGAATGAAGTTGTTTTTCTAATGGAATTGAGAGTCATTTCATATTTGGACTATACACTGTTGTGAGAAGCAGCCAGGCATGACCGGCATGATTCATCTTGAGGGGTTTTAGCTGCTCAGCCTGAATGGATTTTTATTCCCAAATCTGGTTTCTATAAGGATAGAGATTCATACTTTAATGTTTCTTTTCTAGAACCTTTAGTGCCTAACATAATCCTAGGCACATATCAGAATCTCACTAAATATTTGTGGGTTGATTGACTCATTGACCTCATAGTTTAATAAGCCAGATACTTATTCTGGATTAAATGTGGATTTATATTGAACAAATTTATTATGAATTATGATAATTGTTGAATTTGATTATGGAAAGGATATTGAAAGTTTCTTTTCCATTTCAGTGCCTTTAGGAGAATCTGCTCCAAGATAGATGATGATTTGTACTATTTCTAGGGAGGGAGAAAGTGGAATCATAGACTCGAGGGTGGAAAGAAAACTCAGAGAATTATAAAATCCTGTAATATGCAGAAATTCCCTACATGGTATTCCTTAAGGTGATCATTCAGCCTTTCACTGAACACAGTAATGAAGCCAGTTCTCTTTGGACAACTCTTATTTGTTAACAAAAATTATTTTGTGACAAAATCTCAGTATATCATAGCACTTTCTCTGAGTTCTTTCTTCTAGAATGGTACAAAATGTCTTCTAGATGGCAGATATGTTGCAACAGAAGAAAATACTAATTTGCAAATGACATAGTCCTGTTTGCGTTGAGCTTCAAAGCACCAAAAGGTCTCCTAAATAAACTTTGTGGTCACACAAGAGACTACGCTAACAGTCAACATGAGAAAAGACTAGGTTATGACTGCCTATTGCCAAGATAGTGACATCAAGTTAGATGGCTATTAGATTGAGCAGTTCAATTATGTGTATATATATATGTATATATATGTGTGTGTTTTATACACACACACACACACACACGCAATACACATATGAGTATAATGTACATACCTATGTCTTTATTTAAAATTTTTACATTTTGAGACTGGGTCTCCTGATACATGAGTTACCATTTAAGGATCCAGGACATATTTATTCATTATCCCTTAGTCTAGCTACACTATTGTTTCATATCCTTTTTTGGCTATATACTTCTTTTAGTCTACTTTTGCATTGTTGAGGCAGCTAAGTGGTGCAGTGCTGGTTCTGGAGTTAGGAAGTTGTTGTTTAGTCATTCAGTCATGTTGACTCTTTATGACCCCTGCAGACCATAGCATGCCAAGTGCTTTTGTGCTCCACTATCACTCAAAGTTTGTTTAAGCTCATGTTAATTACTTCTATGACACTGTCTATCCATCTCATCCTCTTCTGTGTCCTTCTCCTTTTGCCTTCAATCTTTCCCAGCATCAGTCTTTCTGGTGAGTCCTGAGTCCTGTATTATCACTATGTGGCCAAAGTATTTAAGCATTAGTTTCAGTATTTGTCCTTCCAATGAATAGTCAGAGTAAATTTCTTTAAGTATTGATTGATTTGATCTTCTTGCTGTCCGAGGAACTCTCAAAAGTATTCTCTAGCACACAATTCAAAAGTGTTAATTCTGTGGCACTCAGCTTTCCTTATAATCCAACTGTCACAGACATACTATCTATCTATAATATATACACACATATGGTATGTACATATACACACATGTATGTGTGTATATGTACATATCCATATATCTATTTATATCCATACTTATATCTCTCTATATATATCTCAATCTATTTACCTATCTAATCTATGTTTTGGCTACATGGACCTTGGTTGACAAGGTGATGATTTTTAGTATGCTGTTCAGATTTGCCATAGCTTTCCTTCCAAGGAGTAAGTGCCTTTTAATTTCATGGCTGCAGTTACCATCTGCAATGATCGTTGAGCCCAAGAGTATAAAATCTGACATTTCTCTCATTTCTTCTACCTCTCTTTACCAGGGAGTAATGGGACCATATACTATGATATTGTTTATTTTTTAATTTTAAACTTCAAGTCAGAGTTTACCCTCTCCTCTTTCACCCTTGTCTAGAAGCTTCTTAATTTTTCTTCACTTTCTGCCATCCGAGTGGTATCATTTGCATATCTGAGATCGTTGGTATTTCTCCCAGCTACCTTAGTCCTGGATTTTGATTCATCCATCTTGGCACTTTGCATGGTGTACTCTGCATGGAAGTTAAGCCAATAATGTCATCATATATAGCCTTGTTGCACTCCTCTTCCAATCTTGAACCAATCAGTTATTCCACGTTCAGTTCTAGCTGTTGCTTCTTGACCTGCATACAAGATACTCAGGAGACAAGTAAGATGATGTGTTATTCCTGTGTCTTTGAGGACTTGCCACAATTTGATGTGATCCACAAAGTTAGAGGCTTTAGTATAATCAATGAAGCAAAAGTAGTTTTTTGGAACTCCCTTGCTTTCTCCATAGTCCAGTGAATGTTGGCAATTTGGTCTCTAGTTCCTCTGTCTCTTTGAAAACCATCCTGCACTTCTGGTAATTCTCAGTTCACATATTGTAGAAGCCTAGGTTGCAAGATTTTAAGCAAAATCCTTCAGGTATATTAAATGAGCACAATTGTTTGATAATTTGAACATTCTTTGGCATTGACCTTCTTTAGGATTGGGATATAAACCAATCTAGTGGCCACTGCTGAGTTTTACAAATGTTCTGTCAGTCAATCATTTTGCTTTCTTGCTCTTCTTTTTCTTTGGAAATTTTTTTGGTGCTGCCTCCGGTACAATATTGCAAATTTATGTCCGCAGTTCTTCAGGCACTGTATCTACCAGATCTAATCCCTTGAATCTATTCATCACTTCCATTCCGTTTTTATAAGGGATGTTATTTAGGTCATGTCTATTTGGTCTGATGGTTTCCCTCTCTTCTTCAGTTTAAGCCTGAATTTTTCAATAAGAAGCTCACAATATGAGCCACAATCAGCTCCAGATTTTGTTTTAACTGACTGTATAGACCTTTTCCATCATTGGCTGCAAAGTATATAATCACTCTGATTTCTGTAGTGACCATCTGGTGATGTCCGTGTGTAGAGTCGCCTTTGGGGTTGTTGAAATGTATGCCTGTGTATGCCTCCAATTTTGATTCCTTGAAGATCGTGGTATCCCATGATTCTATATGATATCCAGTGGTGGGATTCTGAGATAGAGAAGATGTGCCTTCCTTTGTTTCCCAGCTATGTGCCAGTTTAGCTCACTGATGGGCATGTCTTTTAGGCCCGTGTAATCATATTCTATCTTGTAGCCCCATGTCTTTGGATTGAAACAATAAAATCTGATTGTTCAGTTATGTCTTTCAACACTTTCTTCTGACTGCTTCTTTCTCTTACCTTTATTTTTTGATCTTTGCTTTGGACATTCTGCCGTTTTGAATGGTGAGGACCTATTTGGTCTCTATTGCTCACTACCAATCAATTGTCATTCATGGGATGAATGAGCCAACCTAGCTGAAACATCAAAGAGGGTGATGGAAGGTGGTGTGTGCCATGATGGTCAAACCATCACCACCACTACCACTTAGATCACCATTTCACCACCAGACCTTGATGGAGACAGTCTAGAACCGTGGAACCCAAGAGCATTTTGAATATTACTGCTTCCAGTCCATTGTGAAATGGTTTTGACATCAGAAACTGACATGATTTTATCAATGTAAATTACTTTAAAGAAGCAGCATTACCATCTACTTTGTCCTTGTACTGTAAGGAACATCAGACCATTCCATATGACTTTCAATTGAAATAACCCATGTGTGTTGTCTCCCCAATAGAATGTGATCTTGAGAACAAGGACTATATTATTTTCCTATTTTTGATCCCCTAGCACGTAGCATATTGCTTTGCACATAGTAAGTGCTTAATAAATGCTTCATTCATTTGTTCATTCATTTTTCTTGAACATTGAATTTAGAACTTTCAGCCTTAAAAGGCCACACATAACCTTGCTTGTGAGATGGTACCTTGACATATAGCTTATGTATGCCCCGGGGGAAAAATTTCTTTCTATATAGGACAAGGGCCCTTCATAAATGTTTCAAGAATATGGCTATGAGAGTGAATGCTTTACAGGTTTATTCACATTTTTTCCCCTTGGGAAGTGGAAAGAAAAATCTACAAAGTGGGAGTATCTTCTTTTATTTTTCAAAACAGCTTATACAGAGAAGTATTTTTTTTTCATCTCAAAGGGAGATTTCTTTAACAGGTATGCTCAACTATAGGTAAGATGCTCAAACCTTTCCTGAATCAATGAAACCAATCTAACACTAGCCTTTATGGGCCTTAACCAACCAATGTGCATTTGTGGTGCAAAAGTTAATTTCCATTTAATTTAGGGGTGAAAGGGAAAAGGCTGAGCAATACAAACTACTTATATCTAGTTCTAATTTGTTTTTTTCTTTTCTCTCCCAAAAGAAGAAAAAAATCCATTACAACAAAATAGGATGGAGGTAAAAACAAACAAAATAGTTATAACTATGAGTAGGATTAAATCATTCACAAAACAGAGTGGAGTGACAGAATAGATTAGAGAGCAAAACCTAACAATTTGCTGGATACAAGAAACAAACTTTAAATAGATCCATTCAGAGTTAAAAAGAGGGACTGGAATAGATTTTGTTATGCCTCATCAAAATCCCAAAAAGCAGGGTTAGCAATTATGATCTCAGGCAAGGAAACTAAAAATATATTCAGCCAAAAGAGATTAGTAGGCAAATTCTGTTTTGCTTAAAGATAATATGAATATTGAAACAATATTAATATTATATACAGTGTCCCAAAAGTTTTAGTGCAGCTTTAAGCTCTGGTAGTTTTTGACACGTTACACAAACACATATACACACAGACAAATAACACAGCATCCAATTATTAAAAAAGCTAAACTGAATTATAAACAGATCTCAACAGTAATATAATAATTGCAGGTTACTTCAGTATTTCTCTTTCATACAAACAAATCTTAAAAAGCTAAGCAAGCAAGGCATTTTGATTTGAATGCAATATTAGGAAAAACAGCTAGATGTGATAGATCTTTGGGGATTATTGAATGGTGACCTTAAGGAGTATAACTATTTTTTCAGCATCAAATGCACTTTTACAAATGTTGACCAGATGCTAGGGCTCAAAGAACTTATAAATGAAGGCAGAAATGAAGACATTTTAAAAACATCTTTGGTAAGAGAAATAAAAGGCATAGACTTTACTAAAAATAAATTACATACTAATTAATGAGTAGGTCCAATATCAAACCAGAGAAGCAAATAATTATGTTAAAGTAATTATGTTAAAGTGTGTTTTGATATTTATACAACATCAGTGAGTTGTAACTAAAGTGATCTCTACAGGAAAATTTGTATCTGTAAACAAAGGAACAAAAGAGAAAAGTAGACCAATGTAACAACTAATGCTACCACTGCTGCTACTGCTACTGTTACTGCTACAACTACAACAAAAACCTAGAAAGTCAACCACAAGGAAATACAAAAAAATTACACAAGCAAACATTTTAAAAATTAAAGATGAGAAAAACAACATTAAAAAACAAAAAAGATAATTGAGCTAAAAAAAACAGCTGAGTTTTGAAAAGACTAAAATAAGAGACCATTTCCCTGTTTGTTAAAAAGAAATACAGATCAAGACAAAGAAAGAAGAATATCAAATTACCAAAATAAAAAAAAATTGAAAAGGGTAAATTAGCAATAAATAGAGGGGAAATAAAATTATCTAAAACAATAATTTTAGATTGTTTGATAACAAAAGTAAAAACAAACGAGACATGAAAATTATGAAAAAAATATAAAATATTCCGAGTAACAAAATGGGAATTCAAAAATCTAAAAAGACTCAATGTTAGAGAAATTAAGCAACTCTCAAAAACCTAATTCAGATGGAATTATAAGTAGAATCAAGTATTTAACAATAAAACCAATAAAAGATATTAGCAAGGAGTAGGTGAAATTATCAGTATTCTCAGATGTTATGATAATTTGTTTTGAGGATCCTAGACAAGTAGAAAAAAATTGAGACAATAGCTTCAATGAAATGACAGGATGTAACATAGATATACAAAATCATCAACTTTTCTGAATATTCTAACACAACTCAGGAAGAAGAAAAATTCCATTTAAGATAATAAAAGGCATTAAACAACTGGAACTTAACCTACCAAAATATATAAAGTGTTTATATAAATACAATTATAAAGCAATTTAATAGAATTAATGAATTAAATAATTATCAAAAACCCAAAGTTGTTTATTGTTTGTCAGTCTAATGTAGCTGTTATTGAATATATTGTTCTGCTTTTACTCACTTTGGTCTTCAATAAGTTCATGTAAGTCTTCATACTTTTCTTGTAAAAAATTACTTTCATTGTTCTTTATGGCAAAATAATTCAATTTTTTCAATTTGGAAGATTTTGTTGAAATAAAATAAATGCATCTTGCATTAGAAGAAAAGTTGTAGATTGGAGAAAAAAAATGTTTTATTAAATATCCTTGACAAAAGTCAGACATCCAGATTATATTGGGAATTGTCACAATTCTGTAAGTTCAAGAGAATTTACCCAATAAATTAGTTATATTAATTCACATAAAAAATACATCTCAATATGTATTCTGAGCTGATCAACTTTCTGTCCAGAGGTGGGTAGCATGTTTCATCATGAATCCTTTGGAATCAGGTTGGTCATTGTGTTGGTCAGAGTCCTTAAGCCTTTCAAAGTTGCTTGTTTTTACCATGTTATGTTTGTACAAATTGTTCTGCTGGCTCTGCTTGCTTCACTCAGTTCATAAGGGTATTCCCAGGTTTCTCCTATATTATCTACTTTGTCCTTTCTTACAGTTCAGTAGCATTCCATAACATTTATACGCCAAAACTTGTTCAGTCATTCCCCAGTCAATGAATACCTCCTCACGTTCCATTTCTTGACATGACAAAAAGAGCTGATATACACACATGCACACACACAAACACACAAATAAAATCTACGAAAGAGGGAAAGGACCAATCTATGATATATGGTGTTGTGATTTACCAGTGATGTTTTTAATATGTCTTCATTTCTGCTTTTATTTATATGTTCTTTAAGCCCTAGCAAATGATCATTTTTTGTAAAGGTACAGTTGATGCTGAAAAAATAACTATGCCCCTTAAGAGTACCATTCAGTAGTCATCAAAAAGCTATCATATCTTGCTGTTTTTCCTAATAGTGCATTAAAATCAAAATGCCTTTCCTGTTTAACTTCTGTTGATATTTGTTTGTCTGAAAGAGAAATACTGAAGTAACCTATAATTACCGCATTACTGTTAAAACCTCCTTATAATTCAGTTTAACTTTTCCTTTTAGTAATGAGATGCTGTGTGTGTGTGTGTGTGTGTGTGTGTGTGTGTGTGTGTGTGTGTGTACAGGGTGTGGCAAAAACTATCAGAGCTTAAAAGTGTTCTAAAACTTTTGAGATTCTCTGTATATAATATTAATATTGTTTCAGTATTCATATTATCTTCAATATAAAAATTAAAGTGAATTCACAACCAATGAAAAAGAAATTATCAGAAAATCTTTTGCTCAATTACATGCAAAAAACTTGTAGTCTAGATGAGGTGAGTGAATACTTATAAAAATATAAAATGCCAAGATCAAAAGAATAAAAAATAGAGGACTTGAGCAACCTAATCTCAGAAAAAAATGGCTGAGCCATAAAGGAACTGCCAAAAGAAAAAAATCCAGCACCAGATAGATTTACACGTGAATTCTATCAAACATTTAAATAATGATTAATCTTATTACTACAAATATACAAAATTACAAAGCTATATTTTGTTTCTTTCCACTTATTTATAAAGAACAATACCAGGTCTCAAACTATACTACAAAGCACTTAGGGTTATATCTTAAGAAAATTGGGGCAGCATGGAAAACAATTTACTTGTCAGATCTATGGGTAAGGAAAGAATTTGTGTCCAAACAAAAACTAGAGCAAATCATGGAAGGTAAATGGAGAATTTTGGTTATATTAAATTAAAAAAAAACCTTAAAACCATTTAGCCAAAATTAGAAGTAGAAAAGGAAGCTAGAAAAATTGTTTTATAGCAAGTTTCTCTGATAAAAGAATAATTTCTAAAATATATTGGGAACTGAGCCAATTTTGCACAAATAAGAACCATTCCTGAATTGATAAATGATCAATATGAGCAGACAGTTTTCAGAAAAAGAAATAAAAACTATCAGTAGTTGTATGAAAAAATGTTCTAAATAACTAATAAGTAGGGACATGCAAATTAAAAGATCTCTGAGGTACTACCTCATAGTTATCAGATCGGCTAATATTACAGAAAAGGAAGATGACAGATGCTGGAGAGAGTGTGAAAAAATAGGTATACTAATGCCCTGTTGGTAGAACTGTGAATTGGTTCAACCTTTCTGGACAACAAATTGAAACTATGCCCACAGGACTACAAAAGTGTGTGTGTTCTTTGGCCCAGAAATACCACTGCTATAACTATACCTCAAAGAAATCAAATAAAAAGGAAAAGGGCCCACATGTGCAAATAATTGGAAACTGAGGAGATGCTCATCAATTGGGGAATGACTGAACAAGTTGTGCCATATGATTGTGATGGAACACTATTGTTCTGTAAGATATAACAGTGGAAAGTTTCAGAAAATCCTGGGAAGACTTATAAAAGCTGATGCGCGGTGAGGTGAACAAAACTATGAGAACATTATTTACTCTGTAAAACATGTTTTCTTTCATTTTATTTTTCTTGCTTTTGTTTGCTCTCACAACCAATGTGGAAATGAATTTTTCATGACTTCATATGTATTTCTGGCTTTCTCATTGGATGGGGGAGGGGCTGGAGAGAGGGAGACAATTTGGAACTGATTTTTTTTTAAAGAAGTGATAGATATCTGCTTGAAGGTCTCCAGTGATGGGGAAGTCATTGTCTTTTAACAGTGCTCATAGCATTTTTTTTGACAACTCAATTGTCAGAAACTTGTTGTTTATAGCACACAGGAGAAATCCTTTATTTTTGTTTACTTAAGTGAAACATACTGGCTTTTTATATACACTGTTTTTTCAAATAAGCATAAAGACTGTAAAAAGGAGAAAGAAGTGAGGAGTGGCTTAGCATCAGTTCTCTAAGTTTGGTGCATTCTGCTTATGTTCTCCTGTCCTTTTTACTATACCACAATCACAGGTTCTTACCCTTTCTTCTTTTCATCTCACCACATCAGGGATTAAAAGCCTAAATATGATGGTTATACTGTCATCATTGGAGAAAACAGAGTGTTGTGGAGTTCTTTATTTTAGACTTCTACTGCTTTCCCCCAAAAGGAAAATCTCAGAGCTGTGGTAGAAGTTTTAATGAGGCAAATTCAGGCAGATTAAAATGGAAAAGTGCTTAAAAATGAAAGATAATCAAAAGTAAAATAGGCAGTTGATAGAGGGTTCTCTCTCTTATTGAAGTCTTCAAATAAATGCTAGACAACCACTTTTTGGAAACATAGAGAGGATTCTTTTTCTCTCATAAGTTGAATTAGATGTTCTCTGAATTAAGTCCCTTACAACTCTGAGATTCTCTGAATATGATTTAATTTAAAAAGAGAAGATATATGTCATGATTTCAATGATAAACTATTTTCTCCATCAATAAACCAAGGAAGCTTATATGGCATTGGTTGGGACATCCATGTGAAATTATAGAAAGTCTAAGACTAACACAGGATGAGAAGATGTGAAAGGGTTGTGATCTGCACCTGCTCTTCTGTTTTGGTAGGTGCTAGTGAACAAGGGTGTTAATTTGGAGATGTGGAATCCATTTTAAACAATCAGCAATTGAAACCCTTAGTATGTTAGTCATTCATCAAGGGAAGCTGTGAAATATATTCAAAACCCTAGCAGTTTAACTTGGCTTCCATCTGAATTACTAGCAAAGGTTCTGATGGTTCTGAACAACTGTATCTATCCTTAATTTACATATTGTTGCCATTTTAGCAATACAGAAGGGAGATGAATAAAAACAATTATCCTCAAAGACATTCAGTCTGGTCTTGACTTGTTAACAACGATAAAAGTCAGCAGTTAGTAGCATTTAATACAGCTGAACAAACCATAGAGTATCAAATAGCTTCATCTGGTGCATTTCTTCTTAGTGGAAAAAAGGGGGGGCTTTAATTAGGGCATGATTCTGTTTAAGCTATCTAGTAAAAGCTTTTAAAAATGATTGCTCTTACAGATGACAATGTAAAGAACAAAGGGACCTTGGGCAGTTTATTTATTATTTACTTATTAGTGTGTTGCACTGTCTGTATTTTGATGCTTAAAATGCCAGAGAAACCAGGAAAAAAATCATAAGATTTTTTTCAAAGTTGGAAGAGACCTTAGAGGTAATGGAAACTGAAGCTTGAAGAAATCAAGTTATCTCATAGGTTGTAAAATAATATCATCAGGATTCAAAACCAGGTCTTGATTCCAAATCCAGTGCTTTTTTTCAAGAGAAAGGCATACTTTTTTTGGTAAGAGCACTTTGACCACTACTAGCCAGCATCCAAATTATAACCGAAGCATAGAAAGGGTATCGGTAAAGAATAACTCATTGATTCAGTTGAGCACACCTTTCCAACTATTCAAGCTTTAGACCCCTAGACTAATTAAGACTCAGGGACAGTTTTTATTATCTTTTAAGGTAAAGCTGGCTTAGCTGGTGTAGGGTCAATGTTAACCCTATAACAACGATACTCTATCATTCTCATTGTACAACTAGTACTCCCTTATTATGTAGACCAAACCTGAGATCATTTTTATGTTCAAGATAGGTTTATTGATTATCCATTCAATGTACATAAGATGCTAGGCTATGTACATAATTTGTTTAAAAACAAATAATCTTTTCCTTCTAGGATCTTACTATTTTTACGTAAAAAAATTAGGAATGATGAAGCATGGCACATCCAGTTTGAAATGTCTAATTGGCATCTAACGATGTGAGCCTAGTGTTCATTAGAGAGACTTGGGATGGGTATATACTGTAGATTTGGGAATCATCTTTGCAGAAATGACAATTAAACCCACAGAAACTGATGGGGTTACCATATGAAAAAATGTAGAGAGAAGAGAGCCTAGGATAAAACCATAGTTTATACCAAAGTTAGGGGATGTGATATGGATAATGAACAAGGAAAGCAGACTAACAAGGAATGGTCAGATGGGTCAGAGGTGAATCGGTAGGGAGCAGTGCCATGAAAACCCAGAGAAGAGAGAGTAATGAGGAAAACAGTGTGTGGTTAGCAGTGGCAATTGCTTCGGAATTTACAAAGATGAGGACTGAGAAAAGATGATCATATATACCAACTAACAGATTGCTGATAACTTGGAGAGAGCAATTTTAGTTTAGTGAAGATTACTAAAAGTTGAGAAGTGAAGGCTCTAAATTCAGAAAGCTTTTTCTGTTTTTTTTTTTTTTTGGTAGGGCGGTTGGGGTTAAGTGACTTGCCCAAGGTCACACAGCCAGTACATGTGTCAAGTGTCTGAGGCTGGATTTGAACTCAGGTCCTCCTGACTCCAGGGCCAGTGCTGTACTCACTGTGCCACCTAGCTGCCCCCTCAGAAAGCATTTTCTAAGAGTTTGAAGTGAAAGGTAAGAAAAATGTAATATGAAGTTACATGTTGAATTTTAAACTTGTAGGGAAAAGTGAGCTTATAGGATAAAGATGGACAGTTTCATGTATACTCCTCTGTTTCTTTTCTACCTTGTATTTGGAAAGGCTCATTTTATGTAGTTCACAATTTTAAAGTTGAATTTTGAAAATAATTTGAAATAGCTTCTGTAGCCAGTGAGACTGAAAGGAAAAAACATTCATTAAATACCTACTATGTCGGGCATTGGGTTAAGCACTTTACAAATATTATTTCATTTGGTCCTTACAACGACCCTGAGAGGTAGGTGCTAGTATCATTCCCATTTTACAGTTGAAGAAATTAAGAAGTGACTTGCCCAGAGACATAGCGCTAATAAGTGTCTGAGGGTAGAACAGAATTGCCTTGCAGTGAGGGCCCAGCTAAAATTAGATAACATGCATTTATGGAGGACCTAGTCAGCTTGATTGTGTGACTTCCTCCAGCTCCAGCTCTTATCATCTGCATGTGAAAAAGTAGAGAGGAGAAAAGTGTTGACATTAATCTGGAATAGGGATTTAACAAGATATGAACAACGAAATGTAAGCCAAGGAGGCAAAGGATTTTAGAGTAATGGACAGCATAGAGTTGAACTGGTTATAACATATTTTCCTGAAGATTTGCTGGATGCCATAGTGATATAGAATCTCACCCTCCATTCCCTACCATCTACTTATAGGCAACCACACTACAGGATGGCATGGCTCAGGATTTAAAAATACTGGTTGCATTATCCAGTTTGGTGTCAGTATGAGTGAGGTAATTTAAAATAAACCTCTGTGTTTTTCTGTGTATTTCCCAGTTTCTAGTGTTAGCTATCTGCTTGGAAAACTATTTGAGGTTTGAGAACCTTCATTGATTATTGATGGAGTTTCTACTTGAACACTTCCCTCCCCTCTGCTCTTGTGCTGGCTTTAATGTCATTAAAAATTTATTTTTTTGATAAAAACATGTTGAAAAAGTTTTAACTTAGGTTTTTTGGGTTGTCACTTCCCTCTCTGTATGACTACTCGGAGTGCCTGCAGACAATATTTGTGTCCTTGGTGCAGTGTGGGAGAAGAATGGGTGTAAAGCCAAGTCATTTTGTCTGTTCCTGTAAGAAACCTATGGAAGGCTTCTCTGTGAATGTTCACATGAGATCAGTCTCTGACATTAAGATAAAAAGATATTCTTCGTAAATAGTTAAATCACAAACTAAAAGCTTCTCAAGTTGAAGTATACTGATCTTTAAAGTGTCTGTGGACAGATACCAGGGAATCGATTATCATAGATGGAAAAATGCATCTTTATTTTTTACTAACATCTAACTGAAATTTAGTATTCTCTTCAACGATTTGAAAACATTCTGAGGAAAACATTGGCTTTACTAGTATGCAAAAAGTGTGAAATGATAAAAAAAAATTTAAGAATTTCTCCACTATATGATCTGAAAGGAATGTGCATTAGCAAAATATAAACAGTGAGTATAGAGACATTAGGTACAAAACTAGAGGTTTATTAGCTTATTGAAATATACATACATGTATAAATAATATGTGTGTTAATGTATGTATGTAATGCATGTATGTATATGCACATACTTCTAAATGGTTTGTAGAACCTAGGATGATATTATCCCTTTTACCCCTAAAGTGTGTGGTGATATGGTGATGGTTGTTAATCTTTTCATTCAAACTGCATTTGTCTCAATAGAATGAATAATTGAGAATTTCCTCTAGTAGCTCCTTTTCAAAGTTTCAAACTCAAAATAGTGGTTGCAAGACCAGCTACCTATGAAAACAAACATGCTTCCCTTTATCTTTTAATTAATTTAATATTAATTATGTATGCTTCCTTATATTTTTATCTCCTTTAGAGTTTAGAAGGCCAAAGTGAAACAAAATACATAAAGTGATTGAATTCTTTCTTTCTCAGACTGAATTTGGGATGTGGAATCCCATCAAGGAAAAATTTTAGACTGATTGCCAGCTAAGCAAATTCAGACAGTACTGGGAATACAGTAGATGTCTAACAAATACTTGCAGAGTTTACTTAGGATTCTTCATTTGGGAAGGAAAAACTATAGGACTAGACAACATTTAGCTACTTAGACTTAATTTCATCCTTAGTTTCTTCTGAGTTTGAATTTGTTGTCTGGAATCCAAGTAACCAAATGCAGAAGAAATATTTCCCTTTAAATTCCATTCCCTTTTCCCCTTCATCTCCCCCCCTCCCCTTCCCTCAATCCATTCCATCTCTCAGGTCATTCCATTCCATTTCAAATGGCCTTATACGGGTCCCATTATGGGCTGCCGCTGTCACACACTGGACACAGTATAATTCAACATGACACATGGCGAGCAGAGATGTGTAGAAATACCTGAAACTATTAGAGCCAAACGGCCTTCTGTTAAAGTTTTTTACTGCCGCATAAATATTCTCCTGGCTGGCTGGAGTCTCTGAGGAATAAATAGCCCATTAGAGGAAATATCCAAGTCAGTAGCTTGGACCTGTGGGTCTTGCCCAAGAAACTGCAGAGGTTTGGTGGCATCCAGTTCCTTTCTGCTGACATGTCCTCTTCTGAGTCATTAAGGTGTCTCAAACATTGCTAATTCTTTTACAAAAGGAATCATAAGACTCATCTGTTAGATATGGTAATCAGTCAATCAATTCATATTTATTGAGTGCTTTCTGTGAAGGGTATGAAAGAAGTATACTACTCAAGTCAGATGTTCTAAATATCTCTTAGTCTTTGGATGTTAAAATATTCTTATGTTCGTTTTGTGATGAATGACCTAAGTATAAAGGAGTGGGCATCACTTCAGCCTGAAATTCCAGTCACCTTCCACAGGAATACCAGAAGATGTAAATTGATTAGCGCTGATTATGTGACCAGAAAAGACCAGGTGTTTTAGTGTACATATTTAATTTACCACTTTTCCCCTCCGCTCCAATTAGATTGTAACATTCTTGAGGGTATGGAATCCCATTGTTTTCATCTTTGTACTCTGCATGCCTTGCTCATGGTAAACACTTAATAAAATGTTTGTTGAGTTGAATTAAATTGAATTTTGTCTGCCTGATTTTTCTCCTGGATTCACAGAGAGAAGCAAAAGAGTCCCTAAAATGACGGATAGAAAAAAAATCTTTATGTATCTTTCTGAAAAGACTGGACTTATGTCTCATCCCCAGAGGACTGTTTGGCAGATTTTATGGACTTAGTCATTTCTGTACAAAGCGTGAAGGAGAAAAAACACAAAACTCTAGGTTTTCTTTCTTTTTTGGTGGCACTGAAAGGCTGATTTAGGAGGAAGGTCGTGGTGGGGATATCTAGAACCCAGGAATCTGTCAGAATAACCAATTCATCTATAATTTCTCTAGTCTGCTTCTCTCTGCTCCAGACCCTGCGCCCAAGTTGATATGTCAGATATTGAAGTAGAGTGGCAGAGCATAAGGCTACTATATTAGTAAGAAGATACAAGCAAATGGTCTCCCGAAACCTAAACATGAGGAACATATGCCCCTGTACTTTTGAAATCTGTCCTGTAAACCTCAGGATGGGAAATTAAGTTTAATGTCACTTTGGTATTCACAGTATCTCTATGAAGTGAGGAGGAGGGTAGTCATTATCCCCATTTCACAGGTGGAAGGTGTATTAGGAGGGCAGAGTTTATAATCTCAAAAAGGATCATAAACATGTCTGAAATGTTCGGAACCGCCGGATATAAGAAACTCTCAAAGTAGAAGGCAGAAGAATCAAAACATTTATTTAGGCTCCACAGTAACCAACCCATGAACCAGCAACCCCATTTTGATATATTGATCAAAAGCTTCCAGGCCCAATAAGTACGCCTTGAAAGAGTAACCAGGAGGCTACAGAGAAGCATGATTGCGTAAAGCAAAATCATGTTTCCCCCTCTATGGTAATAAGATTACCCACTGGCCTGAAGTCTTTGTTCAGCTTTCTCCCGTAGGTCAGCTCTGCTACTGGCAGCTCCTGCTTCAGCTGTGTCTGTGGCTGTGGCTGTGACTGCAACTGTAACTGTCGCTGTAACTGTCGCTGTAACTGTCTCTGGCTCCAACCGGAAAAGGAAAAGAGGATCTTCAAGCTGTCCTCTCCCCTCTTATAGAGTTTTTGACATCATCAAGCACCGCCTGAACGACCAGGGCCGATTGGTTCTTGACTTGGCCCCTCCCCCTAGCGTAGCCGTTAACACCTCCCCTCAGCCAGCCCCATGACTCATCACACAGGAAGTTGTCTGCTTCCTGGAATGCTCTTTGGGCTTCCTGCCCCGGAAGAGCAAGCCACAGTGTCCAGAGGCTCAATGAGGTAAGCTGAGTCATTCAAAGAAAACAAAGGCCATTCTGGCTACAGAAGGGCAGAGGCACAGATAAGTTCAAAATGCTAAAAATCGAGATGCAGTAAACGGCTACATCTCCCAAAATGTTGTGAGCCTTTTTTTCTCTCATTAGGCTGTGGTCTTTCTATAGCCTCGTTGTTATTGACTGAGAACAAAATTCAAACAAAACCCGATCTTAACCTTCCATCCACCTAATGAAAACTATAGCCAAAAGGTAGATATTGTGGTTTATGTGGGAGTAAGTTGGGTCTAAAGCAAAGGATACTCCTTAAAATATGCAGCTTTTGAGAGGTAAAACAGCTGAAGTGGCCTATGCCAACAGTATGTTCAGGCAAATGGAACGTGAGGAGTTTTATGGGTGGCTTTAATCCTCTGAACCTTTATTGTGGTCACAGAAACATAGCACTATTTTCCTTGCTTTTTATGCTTTGCGAGCCATGTTCCACTATGTTTTGAAGTCTTTGGGGTATTGGCGTGCAAGGGGATTGCTGAATTTAGCCCAGATTCACTTTGGGAAGAAATCTTTTAGCTCTAATGCCTTGGTCTCATGGTGATTAGGTCTGTGCTGTCTTCCAGAACATTCTATGGTAATGCAATTCAGATATCATGTTCGAATGAAGTCATCTATATAACAAGGCTTTACCTCCATTCTGATGTTGGATTAGTTGGGAAGAAGGCAAAAATTTTATTTCAGCAGGTGGAAAAGGGTGTGGTCATACCAATAGGGTGAGAATTTTTGGTAGTGAATTGAATCAATCCTTTCCCCAGATTTTTTGCAATTTGTCAAGTAAATAACCAAATAAAAGTCCAACTCTTCATTATCTATGGTGTTTGGGGAAGAAGAATAGAATGAATGAATGAAACCCATACCATAATTGTCAAAGCTTTTGTTTGTCATTAGTTTTAACCTTTCTTCCCTTCACACTCTTTTCCAGACTTGTGAATGAGAAACCAAATATGCTGATCTGTTTCTTCTCTTCTCCCAGCCATTGCACACCCTTTTGTAAAGGTCCAAATCTTTGAAATGACAAAAAATTGAGAAGTTGGAAGTAGAAGCCATAGCTCTTTTCACCAAGGCCTAAACCAAGGGGAAGGAAACTTCTAGATAAGTTTTTAGAATTTAAAGTCATGTCCATTCTTCTTTATGTCTAGAACTTTGTTCACATAGTTCCCATTGCCAGAATCTCTTCCCATTCTCTATGAAACAACAACAACAAAATTAATAAGTACTTATAAGTGTCAGGCACTGTGCTAACTTCTGGGAATAAAGAAAAAAGCAAAAACATTACCCCTACCCTCGGGGAGCTCACATTCTAATAGGGAGAAAACATGCAAACTCTGTACGTATAAGATATACACAGTGTGGACAGAAGGTAATCCCAGAGAGAAAGCTCTAACAGTGATGGGGGAGAGAGGAAAGGGCACTTGCAGAAGATGAGATTTTAGTATTGAAGAAAGCCAGGGAAGCCAGGAGCCAAAGATGAAATGGAAAACTTTCTTGCTTAAAGGCCCAGATCACTTCTCACATGGAAGCTTACTTGATCCCTTCTTCATTCTCCCATCTCTGTCCCTCCCTACTCTTATAAGACTTTGCTTAAACTATTTCATGCACTGATTGTATTTTATTCATATTATGGTGATTTACATGGCACATTATCACTACTCAATTGTAAGCTCCTCTAGGGCAGGCACATCATTAATATTTTGTCTCCCCTGATGCCTAGCAGAGTGCCTTGCCTTGCCTATAGTAGGTACTTAATATTCATTGAATGAATAATATATACAGATATACAGGAAAAATGACAATAATGAGATAATTTAGCTCAGTAAGTTAATTCTGTGAGTAATCAGCAAAACTGACTTTAAAAAAATACTACCACTCCTGGGATAATAAAAAAAGAACCAAGTTGAGTTAGAATATGTGCATCTTTTAGTTGGGTCAAATTCCATTGTAAGAATATAGGGACAGCGTAAGGTTGTTCAGTACTGGCATCAGTCACTAAGGGAGATTAGTATTTCCTTCCCTGAGGACATTTGACATTGCATTCTGCCTATGGTGGGTGAAATCACCTCTAGAAGTCACTGTGACTCTGTGAGATTTACTTGTATTAAGTCCACAGAGCTTTAGAGGGCAGTAAAATGGTTTTACCACAGCTGGTCAGTGCTTCCCAGAGGGCCTCAACTTCAGAAGGCCGATCCATCTGCTAAGGATAATGGTAATGATGGGCATGGCATAGCCCATGCCCATTCTCACCCAATGGATTAGGAGGAGAATGAAAAGTAACACAGAGTTGAATATAGCTTAGTCTGTAATTTCGTCCGTCTTCCCAGATGATTCAAATGATTTTCCTTCTGGCTTTTCTCACGTACTCTATGAGAATGATTTTTTTTCCAAGTTTCAGCATTATTCATGGTCTTCCCTTTTCAGGCGGAGATTTCTAATTCATCTTATGCCTACCCCTGGTTGGCTGGCAGCGTCCTGGGTTACGAATTAGGCCCTGAATCATGTAGATAACTAGCACCAAGTCGCTCCTGCTTCACCACTATTTCTGTACATGAGTGATGATTAAGAGATACATTTGGCTGCCCTCCTACCTACCTAACTTTGTACTATCAGCAGATCCTAGATACTGAAATTAAATAAGCCCAGCAGATAAACTTGTAGTATTATTGGAGGTCTGGAACAAAATACTACTTAATGACACCATTGAACTGGGCTCCATAGTTACTGCATTTAGAAATTCAGAGCAGAAATAAGATTAGAATTGGGAGGAAAAAAGTCTATTGAAGAAATAAAAATAATTAGCACGTACATTGCATGTTTTACATATATTATGTCATTTGATGATCACAATGACCTTGGGAGGTAGGTGCTGTTATTGTCTCCACTTTACAGATGGAGGTAGAAGGAAGTTGAATGACTTGTTCAAGGTCATATAGTTAATAAGAGTCTGAGACAGGATTAAATTCATGTCTTTATGAGTCCAAGTCTGCCATTCTACCTGCCACAGAAAGATACTTTCATCTTATACCTATATGGAATATTTTGCTGTTCAAAGCATTTTTACATGATATGAAAATGCTGCATACAGTTTTAAAAATAACTGCAAGATATATTTGTAACATCTATATTAATGGTTCTTTTCTGCCCACTAAACCCTTCAACGTTCCAATAGATCTATGATCTCATTAATGTATGTGTTTCTTCCAACAATTTAGGTCAGAAACCATCTCTTTGCCTTTCTATGTCAATGTCATCCTGGTCTTCCCATAAATTCACGACAGGAGTCCACCTTACTTGCTTACATACCACAGTCTCCTTTTAGAACCCCTTTGAGTTCTCTTTACATTAGAGAGATACTAATGGGGGACACAGTTTGCTGACTCGCTACACCGTAGTCTCAATATGTCACCCCCTTTTCTTTTTTTCTGGTCATATGTTACTTTGACAAAATTTCCTTATTTAACATCTTATGTAAAATCTCATTTCTCAGCCTTTCTCAGTCCTCTTTGATCTTAGTGCCTGCCCTCTGAAATTATGTCCAGTTTATCTTATTTATGCACATATGTATATGCATATGTAATATGTGCATGTATATGTGCATATATGTATGTATGTGTGTTTATGTAAGTATTTCTATGCACACGCATACATACATGGTTTGTTGGTCAGTTGTTGCCCTTCATTCTCAAAGAGGAACATCACTAATGACATCACTAATTTGAGCTTGGAAGACTACCACTGGTTGGGCACAGATGGTCCACGTGAACATTTGGACTGGAGATGTCTCTAAATTTGCGCATCTAGTGTTTCTTTTAAGCTTCTGCTTCGTTCATAGAGCACAGTACTTCCTTTGATGTGGGCATGCCATGCTGGAAGGTCCTTGGCCAGTGTCTCCCATGTCATACAACTGATTCAAAAGTTCTTCAGAGACGAGAGTGGCCTTCTATTGCTTCTTCTGGCCTTCCTGCGAGTGCTTGCCTTGTGTGAGTTCTCCGTAAAATAATTTTTAAAAAAAAATAAAGGCACATTTGGCATTCAAACAATGTGGCCAATCCACTGGAGTTATGCTCTCTGCAGTAAAGTTTGAATGCTTGGAAGCTTAGCTTTAGAAAGGACTTCAGTGACTGCAGTACTTTATCTTACCAAGTAGTTTTCAGAATCTTCATATGATAATTCTTTTTTTTAATATTTTATTTTCCCCCAGTTACACATAAAAACAATTTTCAAAATTCGTTTTTAAAACTTTGCAGCCCAAATTCTTTCCTTCCCTTCTTTCCTCCCTCCCTACCCCATCCCTTGTTGAGGAGGCAAGCAGATCAATAAAGGTTACACATGTGTAGTCATGCCAAACATGTCCATAATACTCATGTTATGAAAGAAAACATAGACCAAAAAAAATACCTCAAGAGAAACAGAGAAAGTAAAAAAAAAAGTATGCTTTAATCTGTAATCAGACACCATCAGATTTTTCTCTAGGGATGGATAGCATTTTTCATCGTAATTCCTTCTGAGTTGTCTTGGATCATTGTATTTCTGAGAATAACTAAGTCATTCACAGCTGATCCTTTTACAATATTGCTGTTACTTTGTACATAGTACATTTCGCTTTGTATCAGCCCATGTAAGTCTTTCCATGTTTTCCATGTTTTTCTGTTCTATCCTGTTCGTCATTTCCTATACAATAATATTCCATCATAATCACATACCACAACTTGTTCAGCCTTTCCCCAATTGATGGGCATCTCCTCAATTTCTAATTCTTTGCCCCCAGAAATGAGCTGCTATAAATGTTTTTGTACGTACAAGTCCTTTTCCTTTTTGTTTTTTATCTCTTTTGGGATACAGACCTAGTAGTGGTGTTGCTAGATCAGAGGATATGCATGGTTCTATAGCCCTTTCAAAGTTGCTCTACATAATCAACTTCATTAACAATGCATTAATGTCCCATTTTTCCCACATCTCCTCCAATATTTGTCACTCACTTTTTCTGTCATATTAGCCAATTTAATAGGTATGAGGTAGTACTTCAGAATTGTTTTAATTTGCATTTCTCCAATCAATAGTGATTTAGAGCATTTTAAAAATATATGGCTATAGATAGCTTTGATTACCTCATCTGAAAACTGATCATATCTTTTGATCATTTGTCAATTGAGGAATAGCCCTTATTTTTATAAATTTGACTCAGTTCTCTATATGTTTGATCAGAGAAACTTGCCTTAAAATTTTTTCACAGTTCCTGCTAACTGTATTTCCCTCCATCCTACCCCCACCCTGGTTTATTCTTTTTTTTTTTACTTCAAAAATTGTTCTATATTTACTCATTTATCTTTATGTTCTATCTTTCCAATAGTGTGCTAACTTCTTGAGGAGAGGATGCTGTGTTCATTTTTTTTATTTAAATTTATTTTTAGTTTACCACATACAGTTCTACATAATTTTGAGTTCCAGATTTTCTCCCCTCCCTCCCCTCTCCCTCCCCAAGGCGGCATGGAATCTCATATATCTACCATGTATAACTTCACATTGAATTAATTTATACACTAGTCAAGTTGTGGAGAAGAATCATGACCAATGGAATGAATCATGAGAAAGAAGAGACAGAACCAAAAAAAAAAACCCAAAACAAAAACAAAAGAGAAGAAAAGAGGCGAACATGTAGTGCGCCTCAATCTGTATTCAAACTTCACAGTTCTTTCTCTGGATGAAGATAGCATTCTCCATCGTGAGTCCCCTGGAGTTGTCCTTGCACCTTTCGTTGCTGAGAAGAGCGAAGTATGTCAGGGTTGGTCCTCACGGAATCCATATATCTGTGGTTGTGTACAATGTTCTCCTGGCTCTGCTCCGCTCACTCAGCATTATGTCGTGTAGGTTTTTCCAGGTTGTTATGAAGTCTGTATCATCCGCATTTCTTATGGCACAATAGTATTCCCTTACCTTCATATACCACAGCTTGTTCAGCCATTCCCCAATTGATGAGCACCCCTTTGATTTCCAATTCTTGGCTACCACAAAAAGAGCCGCTATAAATATCCTTGTACATATGGGTCCTTTTCCCGCTTGTGTGATTTCTTTGGGACACAACCCTAGAAGTGGTATTGCTGGGTCAAAGGGTATGAACATTTTTATAGTCCTTCGGGCGTAGTTCCAAATTGCTCTCCAAAATGGCTGGATCAGCTCACAACTCCACCAGCAATGTAACAATGTTCCAATTTCCTCACATCCTCTCCAGCATTTATCATTATCCTGTTTTGTCATTTTAGCCAATCTGACAGGAGAGATGTGGTATCTAAGAGTTGTTTTGATTTGCATTTCTCTAATCAGTAGTGATCCAGAGCATTTTTTCATATGCCTATAGATAGCTTTAATTTCTTCCTCTGAAAACTGCCTGTTCATATCCTTTGACCATTTCTCAATTGGGGAATGGCTTGTATTCTTATATATTTGGCTCAGTTCCCTGTATATTTTAGAAATGAGACCTTTATCAGAGATACTAGTTGCAAAGATTTTCTCCCAATTTTCTGCTTCCCTCCTAATTTTTGTTGCATTGGATTTTTTTGTACAAAAACATTTCAATTTGACATAATCAAAATTATCCATTTTGCATTTTGTAATGCTCTCTATCTCTTGTTGGGTCATGAATTCTTTACTTTTCCATAAATCTGATAAGTAAACTATTCCTTGCTTTCCTAAATTACTTATAGTATCAGCTTTTACTCCTAAATCATGAACCCATTTTGACTTTATTTTGGTATATGGTGTAAGATATTGGTCTATGCCCAGTTTCTGTCCTACCATTTTCCAATTTTCCCAACAGTTTTTGTGAAATAGTGAATTATTAGCCCAGAAGCTGGCCTCTTTGGGTTTATCAAAGAGTAGATTGCTAAACTTGTTGATTTCACCTACTTGTGTACCTATTCTATTCCACTGATCCACACCCCTGTTTCTTAACCAATACCAGGCAGTTTTGATGACTGCTGCTCTGTAGTATAGTTTAATATCTGGTATGGCTAGGCCACCTTCTCTAGCATTTCTTTTCATTAATACCCTAGATATTCTAGACCTCTTGTTTTTCCAGATGAATTTTGTTATTATTTTGTCCAGCTCAGTAAAAAAAAATTTTTGGTAGTTCGATTGGTATGGCACTGAATAGATAGATTAATTTAGGTAAAATTGTCATTTTTATTATATTAGCTCAGCCTAACCATGAGCAACTGATATTTTTCCATTTATTTAGATCTGATTTTATTCGCGTGAAAAGTGTGTCCACCCTACCCCCACCCTAGTTTATTCTATTATCTCTCTCCTTTCACCCTGTCCCTCCTCAAAAGGGTTTTGTTTCTGACTGCCCCCTCCCCCAATCTGCCCTCCCTTCTGCCACCAACCCCCTTTCTTTTATCCCCTTCCCTTCCTACTTTCCTGTAGGGTAAGATAGATTTCTATACCCAATTGAGTGTATATGTTATTCCCTCTTTGATACAATTCCCCCTCATCTCTCCCCCCCTTTCCTTCCATTGTAAAAGCTTTTTCTTGCCTCTTTTATGTGAGATAATTTAACCATTCTATCTTTCCATTTCCCTTTCTCCCAGTAATTTCTCTGTCACCCCTTAATTTCAGTATTTAGATAACATTTCTTCATATTCAACTCATACCTGTGACCTCTCTCAGTATATACTCCTTCTAACCATTCTAATAATGTGAAAAAAGTCTTATGAGTTATAAATATCATCTTGCCTTGTAGCAATGTAAACAGCTTAAGCTTATTAAGTCCCTTATGATTTCCCTTTCCTGTTTACCTTTTTATGCTTCTATTGAGTCCTGTACTTGAAAGTCAAATTCTCTATTCAGCTCTGGTCTTTTCATCAAGTATGCTTGAAAGTCCTCTCATCTCATTGAATATCGATTTTTTTCTCCCTGAGGAATTATACTCAGTTTTGCTGGATAGGTGATTCTTGGTTGTAATCCTAGCTCCTTTGCCCTATGGAATATCATATTCTCAGCCCTCTGATCTTTTAATGTAGAAACTGCTAAATCTTGTGTTAACCTGATTGTGGTTCCATGATACTTGAATTGTTTCTTTCTGGCTATTTGCAATATTTTCTCTTTGACCTAGGAACTCTGGAATTTGGCTGTAATATTCCTGTGAGTTTTCATTTTGGGATCTCTTTCAGGAGGTGATTGGTGGATTCTTTCAATTTCTATTTTACCCTCTGATTCTAGATATCAGGGCAGTTTTCCTTGATAAATTCTTGAAAGATGGTGTTTAGGCTCTTTTTTTTGATCATGGCTTTCAGGAAGTCCAGTAATTTTTAAATTACCTATCCTGGATCTATTTTTCAGGTCAGTTGTTTTTCCAATGAGATATTTCACTTTGTCTTCTGTTTTGTCATTCTTTTGGTTTTGTTTTATTGTTTCTTGATTTCTCCTAAAGTCGTTAGCTTCCATTTGCTCCATTCTAATTTTTAAGGAGTTATTTTCTGCAATGAGCTTTTGGACCTCCTTTTCCATTTGGTCATTACTCCTTTTTAAGGCATTCTTTTCCTCATTGGCTTTTTGGAACTCTTTTACCATTTGGCCTAGTCTGTTTTTTAAGGTTTTATTATCTTCAGTATTTTTTTGTGTCTCCTTTACCAAGCAGTTAACTCATTTTTCATGATCTTATTGCTTCAGCCTCATTTCTCCAATTTTCCCCCTACCACTCTTACTTGATTTTCAAAATCCTTTTTGAGTTTTTCCATGGCCTGAGACCTATATATATATATATATATATATACATATATATATATATATATATATATATATATATATATATATATACATATTTTGAAGACTTTGGAAATAGGAGTTTTGACCTTGTTGTCTTCTTTTGAGCATGTGTTTTGATCTTCCTTGTCACCATGATAACTTTCTGCGGTCAGAGTATTTCCCCCATTGTTTGCTTTTTCCCCAACCTATTACTTGATTTTTTAATTCTTTGTTAAAGTAGGGCTCTGCTTGCAGGGTGGAAGGAGCACTGTCCTAGGCTTCAGGGTTTTGTGCAACTATTTTCAGAGATACTTCTAGCGACCTGTAAATTTTCACTTCTCCCAAAGTGGTATGATCTGAGGAGAAGTGTTTACTACTCTCCTGGCATGTAATCTGATCTGTGGACTACAACAAGCACTCTTTTCTGCTCTGGAATTGTGAGGCAGATCCCCCTTCTACTTTGGCTGCAAGCTCTGCCATGCTAGTGCTTCTCCTAGCCCTGGGACTGCCACTCATGACTGTTACCTGGATCCAAGTATGGGCAAAGCAACAGAGTCCTGCCTCAGTGCTAGCAAAAAACTCCCTTCAATCTTCTGATCACTTGTTTGATCCCCTTACTGTTTGTGGTCTGAGAGCTCTGGAAATAGCTGCTGCTGCTGCTGCTGCTGCTGCTGCTACCACTGTTGCTACTGATTCAGTCACTTCCAAGTCCTGTTCCTGGTTTGCTAGCACTGGGGCTGTGCTGGCTCAGCCTGCACTGGACTGGGCTCCTCTCTCACCCTGGTACTTTTGTGCTGACCTTCCAAGTTGTCTTGGACTGGAAATTTTTTTCACTCCCTCTTTTTGTGGGTTCTGCTGCTCTAGAGTTTCTTTAAAGTCATTTTTAAAGGTATTTGGAGGGGTTGGAGGGAGAGCTCAGGTGAGTCCCTGCCTTTACTCTGCCATCTTGGCTCCGCCTCCCTATGACAATTCAAACAGAAACAATTCATTTTCCTGGCATGGCGCTGATATCCTGTCCAGGTTTCACAGGCATACAACAATGTGGTCAGCTTAGGAGCTCTGTAGACCTTCAGTTTGGTAGTCAGTTTAATATTTCTTTTCTCCCACACATTCGTTCGGAGCCTCCTAAACCCTGAGCTGGTCTGGCAATGTGGGCATCAACTTTATCATCTACATGTACACCAACGTAAGTGAACTTATCCACAGCATTCAGAATTTCTCCACTTACTGTAGCTGATAGTTTCACAGATAGATGTTGTGGTGCTGGCTGGTGGAGCACCTGTGTTTTCTTGGGGTTATTATTATTATTTTTGAGAGGCAATTGGGGTTAAGTGACTTGTCCAGGGTCACACAGCTAGTAAGTGTCAAGTGTCTGGTTTGAGGCTGGACTTGAACTCAGGTCTCCCTGACTCTAGGACTGGTGCTCTATCCACTGTACCACCTAGTTGCCCCACTTGGTATTAATTGTTGGGCCAAAATAAACAGCAGAGAATCGATCCATACTTTGTTGCATCTCAGCCTCAGAGGCTGCATTGAGTGCACAATCATATGTGAACAAAAAAATCATGCACCAACTCTCCCTTTGCTTGGCTCGTACCCTTTTTCAAGTTAAAAAATTTACCATTGATGTGGTAGTCCACCTGGATAGCATTTTCATTCTCATTGAGCAACATCACTAAAAACATCATGCTAAAAAGCATGGCAGCAAGCAAGCATATAGCTCTGTTTTCACTCCATTGGTGACTGGGGAAGAGTGAGAGCATCATCTGTTATCCAGAACCCGTGTAAACATGCCATTGTGAAACTGCATACAATACTGATTAATTTCTCTAGACACTCAAATTTTACCGTAATTTTCCACAAGCCCTCATGACTGACAGTATCAAAGGTCTTGGTCAGATTGATTAATGTTGTATACAGACCTCTGTTCTGCTCCTGTCACTTCTCTTGGAGCTGTTGGACAGCCAACACAATATCAGTTGTTCCGTGGCCCTATCTGAAACCATGCTAGCTCTCAGGTAGACCTTCCAGATGAAGGATCAGCCTATTGAGGAGGACTCTGTCAAGAACCTTGCCAACAATGATTAAGAGAGAGTCTCCCTGTGAGGGTCACAGGACAATCTGTTTCCTTTCCCTTTATAGAGATGGACAATGGAAGCATCCTTGAACTACTAGGGATAACTTCCTCTAATCTGGAAAATTTCAGTCAGCTTTTGTGTGAGCAGTGGACCCTCTGCCTTGTAAATCGCAGCTGGAATAGAATCAGCATCAGGTTCTTTGCCACAAGTGAGGAGCCGAATGGCATTCAAAACCTCTTCTTAAGTTGAAAGTTAAACTAGAGAGAGATTGACTTCAACCTGAGGTATATGGTCTGGCTTCAGCCTTGATTGATGATGGTCTGTTGAGAACGTTATGAAAGTTTTAGCTTGTCTCTTCAGGATCATATCCTTATCACTAATCAATGTGGCTCCATCAGCACTGTGTAGTTGAGATGCACCATAGATCTTTGTTCCATAAATAGCCTTCAGGGCATCATATAAGTGCTTTGGATTGTTACTCTCAGTGTAAAACTGAATTTCATTTGCATTCTTACTGAGCGAAGAATCCTGTATCTCTCTAAGCTTCACTTATACTTTACTTTTGAGGAAGTTAAATCCTACCTCCTTAGAGGCAGATGAACTATCCTGCTGCTAAACCTTGTGGAGTTCTTGCTTTTTGTTTAGCCGTCTCTGAATTTCCCCATAATTTTTGTCAAACCAGTCTTGATATTTATGAATGTTTTAGCCCAGATGAATAAATGCAGAGCTGTACACCAAATCTCTGAAAGCTGCCCACTCCTTTTCTACTCCATTGTTGCCAAGTGTGTATTGGCTTAGCTATCCTTCCACCTTAGCAACAAACTTCCCACTAGGAAAAGCACTCTAATGTGTTGAAATTAAGTCTTCTGCTAGTAATCTTGCCTTGGGGCCACCATTTTTGTTGAATGTGAATATTTACCTTGGAGAAGATAAGTCTATGATAAATCTAGCGCTCAGCACCACATATCACTCTCATTATTCTCACATTCACATCCTGTCTGTCTCTTCTTACAATAACATAGTCTATTAAATGCCGATGTTTGCTTTAAGGATGCATCCATGGAGTTTTATTGCATGTAAGTAAACAAAAGACAGTGTTGGTGAAGAGGTCATGATATGCACAAGTCTTCAGTAGTAAGTGACTGTTGCTGTTACTGTTTCTGACTTCATTCCTCCCAGGAATTCCCTGCCATGCCTGATGGTCAGCCTATTCTAGCATTATAGTCACCCAGAATTATAAGCTTGTCCTCTTTTGGCACATTGTTGATGAGGGTCTCCAGGTCTTCATAAAATTTTTCTTTGATCTCCTCTGGGTGATCGTGATGGAAATATACACATTGATGATGGTGGCATGGTACTTTCCTGCCAGTGGCAATCACATTGTCATGAGACTGCCATTCCCTCCTTTGGGTAGGCATACAAACTTGTTGACTATATTAGTTTTGAGTGCAAAACCTATACCAGCTTCATAGCATTCCCATTCACTGTGGCCACTCTGGAAAAATGTGTATCCAGCTCTGACTTTGGCAAGCTGGACTTCATTTGCTATTTTCGTTTTACTCAGGGTTGCTATTTGGTTGTGATACCTACTGAGGTCTCTCACAACAATGCTATTTGTCTTTCAGGTCTATTCGACTTCATGTTGCTCATAAGCATGTACACATTCTAGGTATTGATGGTGAGTAGAATCATCTTCACAAAATTTTTTGTGTATTTGTGTGTGTGTGTGTGTGTGTGTGTGTGTGTGTGTGTGTGTGTGTGTGTGTTAACCACAGGTTGGGTTCTTTGCCTGCTGTAGTAAGTAGGCCAGGGTTGGGTGAAGCAGACAATTTTTAGGGCACCTTTTGTAGCCCCTTCCTCATGCCAGGAGGTGAGCAGTGTGGTCCTTAAAAAAGGCTGCTCAAACACCTGGAAGGCTGATGAATTCTACTGCTGCTTTGGTCCAGTGAGAAGATAACCCCATGGCCTGGGCTGCCTGTATGCAGGGTTGTGATTACAGATTCCAGTGTATCCAAACCTTCTGCCTTGTCACTTGCTGGTCACCACAAGACTTTGAGGTAGGTAAAAATGCTAAAATGGAATGGTTGATATCTTTTGATTTGTGTATGAATTGGATTTAAATGAGGTAGAGTTGCGCAAAATTGTTGGCCTCATATTCTCTTCTGGAGTTATCAAAGTCCAGTGGCAAGACAAAAGTCAGATGACTGGTGGTAGCTTGGGATGCTGTGTATGACCTTAGCATTTTTGATATCCAGTCAAGTTCTAAGTGCCCCATAGCGCTTCCTTCAGCTGCCTAAATGGCCACTGGAGCAAATTGTTCTTTTCTGTTTATTCTTCACGTGCTAGATATCTCCCTAACTCACTAAAGGGTTTGAGACACCTTGGTTACCCTCAACGTGGTGTAGCCCATCTGCCAAAATGGTTTACTGGAGTGTGGCCACTGTGCATGCTGCAGCTTCTTAGAGCCACAGGCGAGAGTTGGGTGAATCAGGTGTACACCAAAAGTGGAAAGCATCCTTGAAAGGGATCAGCAGCCCTCACATCAATGCATACATACACACATATACGTACAAAACATTTACATGCACATATGCATGTATATACATTTACATGTAGATATATGTAAATGCAATATACACATATACACATATGTATATGTGTGTACATATATCTTATTTGAACATAGCTGTTCGCATGTTTTCTCCCCCATTAGGTTGTGGACTCTTTCAGAAAAGGGTTGTTTGTGGCCATTCTTGGTATCATTAGTACTTGGTACAGTACCTGGCACATAATAAGTATTTAATAAATGCACTAAATGCTACTACATAAGGCCAGAAATATTTATAGACATTGGCTATACATTTGGTGCAAACTTAGACTCTCAGATTTTCGTTGTTTTCATTTCACCTGTTCTACCCTTGTCTTTGCTATGGTGATTTAATTGAAGTCTAATTCCCTACCTTTTAAACTAGAGGTCCCGAATAAGACATGCATTTTTAGACATGGTCAGCATGTTGATCTGTTTTGTTTAAGTATACTTATGTGTTATAAGAGAGGACTTTTATTTGATTGTGCATGGTCTGTAAGTGGATAGTGATAGACATACAAAACAAAATAGAGGAGAATCACTAAAACATTAAGAAACACTGAAGATAAAACAAAAATGAAGCTCAGAAGCAGACCCAAACCAAGAAGGCATATTTTATTAAGTACTATATTAAATTTAATATATACTTAAAAACTATTTAACGAGTACGTGGTACCAATATCACTTCTTCTTTGTATTTTGAAATGTTTGTTGATGATTTTTAAAACCATTATAAACTTTTAAATTAAATTTTTCTCCTAATTATCTTACATGTTTAGAAGCAGCCATAATTTTGCTATTCCAAGAGGGCCTTGGTCCCCAAGAGCATGCATGATTCATTGTTCAAATTCATTGTTTAAATAAGGCAAAATAGATTTTTTTTCTATTCGTAGTTAATTAACTCTTTCCTTGTTATTCTTGGCTATCTGTCTGCTATTTGTATGTTGAAAGACGAGGTGGTGTTGTATACCCTTCTGTTTGGCAAGTCTAAAAAAGTATGTTGGTTTTAAACAAGTAGTTTTTATGTCAGACATTCAATCAATAAATATCTATTAAACACACATTATGCCTTTATTTTGATACTTTGGATCCATAACCGTATCAGTGTAAATCCTTTTTTCATGAGTACAAATTGCAATGCTTTTATATCTTCTCATTTTATGTGATTTTTGTCCATAAATTTCTAAGTCCTTCAAAGAGGATGCATGCCATGTGCTAGAGACATTTCTCTAGTTCTTTTAATCCTTTAGAGGGTACAAAGACAAAACTAAAGCTGTATTTATTTGTTGAATTAATTAAGTTGAATTTATCTCTTCCTTTTCCCCCCTTACCACTGCCTTTTCTGAATATGCATTTTCTCGTTATGCATTTCCTTAATGATATCTTCTATTTTTTGTTAAATACTGTTAATCACTAGTACAGACCCTGTGTTCATCTTTCCATTGCCCTTTGGGTTACTCAAAATCTTGATTCCCCAGGGCTTTCATGATCTTAAGTCATGTAGCACCACTGACGGAATATTGGTGTTAAAGAGACAGGCCACCAAAGTGGCAATGATAAACCAGATTATTGGAAGCACTGAACAATCCTCTGCTCCAAATAAGAATTCGTACTTATCTGAATTCGGTCAAAGATTTCAAGGTACTTTCCTCACAACAGTCATGAGGTTTAGATTTTATTAGCTCAATTTTTTAGATGAGGAAAGTGAGGTACAGAAAAATTATTTCACTTATTCATGATCATATTCACACAGCTAGTAAGTAGTAGAGGCGGGATTCAAATTCATGTCTCTTTATTTTTTTTCTTTTACATTCGAATTTTAAATTTTTAATAGTATTTTATTTTTCCAATTACATGTAAAGACAATTTTTAATATTCATTTTAAAAAATTGAGCTCCAAATTTTCCCCCTCCCTCTCTTCCCTAAAAAGCTAAGAATTTTAAATAGGTTATATATGCACAAACATGTAAAACATATTAATCCATATTAGTAATGTTGACTCACATCTCTTTAAGTCCAGTGCTTTTCCTACTACAAAATACTACCTCAGATTCATTAAGGATGATCGTACCTGATTTCTTTCTCTTCATGATCAAGTAAATTTTTTATCAGCAGTACCAGTACCAGATATAAGGACTCCTGATGAATTAATGGAATGTTCTACCTATTCAACTGCATGTATTATCTAAAAGATAGACATTTTTCATTCATTTTTTAAATAGAGGTATTTAGGCTTATTTTGTTTGAATGCCAGCAGCTTTCACTGAAAACTATTCTGATGCTTTATGCAATTAATACAGGGTGATCAGTGAACAGGAGCATTTAGAGAACCTTGCCATCTTGCTTGATATAGGAGAATTGATTTCATCTGGTTGTATTTGGTGACGGTCATGTCTAGTGCCTTCTAATGCTCTCCTTGAAGTCTTTGTGTTATATACTATTGAGGATTCTGGGTAGTTTGCAAGTCTTTCATGTCTTAGTCTTGAATCATAATTTCCAATTTTTTTTTTGGCTATCTTCTCTTTTGTTTCCCTTTGACATTGAAGTCATTGAATAGCAAGACCAAAGTTGGTTTCATTTGGAAGATCTTGTAAATTTTTTCATAGAATCTAAACCTTTGCAAAAGATGTTGACACATGATCTACAATTATCTCCATGGTGGTCTGTTTGCTTTCAGTCATCTGGAGCATTGCAAGTCAAAATGATCAAGTGAAATTATGTTTCTTATTGCCTTTGGGAATAAGAATTCTTTCTTTAGGAAAGAATTATAAATCTGTCTCTGCCAACTCCTTTTTCTTCTCTCCAATAAGAACTTGTGGGTTGTTTTTCCATTGAGATATAATTTCTTTATGTCCTCTGGTTTCATTTGTATCAAGTATGTCAATATGGGTGAAGATTTGCCACCATGGAATGAATTATTTAGGGGATAGCAACTCATAAAGGCTTCTCTCTAGAAAGGGAATGGTTTCTGTCTATATAAATGAAATTACTAATCTTTTGAAATATAAAAGTACAATCTAGAAATTAAATCTGGTAGATTTACAATGAAACTTCCTCCTTCCTAGGACCTGAATTACTATGAATATATACCTTGGATTCATCCCAATTGAATTGACAATCAGTGTCTTCCCTACATAATCTTGTGCTGAACGGATAGCTTTTCTTTTTCTTTATGAAGTGGCTTCTTACAACAAATCTTCCTTTGAAGTAGTCCACTGCTCTTCTAAGCCAACAGCTGTGTGGGTTTTTAAATCTTTTTTCTGTCTGCCCCTCTTTCAGATATTCTCAAGGAAGAGGAAAAAGATAAGGGAAGGGAAGAAACATTTATTAGATACCTACTATGTGCTAGGTACTTTACAAATATTATCTTGTTTGATTCACAAAACCCTGAAAGGTAGGTGCTGCTATTTTCCCAATTTTACAGTAGGGGAAACTGAGGTAGACTTACCTAGCCACGTAGCTGATAAGTATCTAAGGCCACATATAAAATCATGTCTTCCTTACCCCAAGTGTATCACTATTCACTGAACAACCTAGCTGCCTAGAGAAGCTGGCAGAAGGTACTGTCTTTCATTTTCTCTTCTTCAGCTCCATTCTTCCTGCCTCCTTCTCACTTCTTTCTTTATGCCCCAGTTCCCCAACTCTTCTATTTCACCCTTTCTTCAGAGTTCCTTTTTACAAATGCTAACTGGTACTCATCATTCCCTTGACTAATGTTAGGGAAAGAAAACTCTGCATATGTAGACTTCCTTAATTCTGTTATTTCTTGCTGTTCTTTCTAATGGTTTAAGTTCTCCATCATATTTTTTTGTGGCTTGTGTTCATCTCATCCTATTATTGTCTCTTGGCTTCTGTGCCTTGTGGTCTGCCTCCTTGAATTGCTACAATATCTCCAACTTAACTTTCCCCCTCTTCGCTCCTCCTCTCCTTTAATCCAAGTGGCCATGTTGGCAAACCTAGGCGAAACTCACGTGGCCTTTACAGCTAATCTCAGAGATAGTTAGGGCAAGGATGTTTGTCTCTATTTCATTGGTGCTGAGACTGAAACACAGAATATTTAAGTGTCTTTCCCAAATCATCTTATTGGTCACTGGCAAAGGCATGATTGGAATCCAGGTCTCAATTTTTAGCTCAGTGCCCTTTTCATTCTTCTATTATAGTGAGAGGGAAATAACTAACTACAGTCCTTGACCCTTCAGAAAGGGCACAGACCACAGAAAGACCTCCACAAAGAAGTCTCTCATGTCCTGGACTGATGCCTCAGTGCAGTATGGGTTACATTAGTCATGTCATGGAAGGATTCATCATGCTTTCACAGTAATGTTATATATTGAATGAGATATACAGTGGCATGACTGAATTTTTTAATACATTCAAGTAAATAGCAGGGTGACAATCATTAATTATGCTGCTTTAAAGTAGTCTCCATGCTGTCAACGAAAGATTATTTTTCCTTGTGGTTCTTTATGTTGGATGGCATTGGGCAGCAGAGAATTTGTTGGTCACTTCTGCTTTCCCCCAGAACTGCTTTTTTCCTGTATCTCCAAGTCTTCTCATTTAATCCAACCATTTTAATATCTTGTGCACTAAAGAGACTAAAAGCAAAAATCAGGTTTGTTCAGTTAGATTGATAAACAGATGCTAAGCTGATGTGACACAGCTGCTGCTGCTGAGCCAGGAAAAGCGGGTCAAGGTTATAGGGAGAAAGTGCAGTATTGTCACATAGCTGCGAGCAAAAAAATTCCCCACGTGGAATCCCTGCTCCCTCTCCACTGCCCCCCCCCCCAGCCTCTTCCTATCTATGAGTTGTTGAGTGTGGCAAAGGAGACATGCTCATAATCCCAGGAAGTGAGGAAAATTCAAGAGTTGACCACATTCCAGTTTGTAATATTTAACTCAGTCTTTTCTGATCTTCAGAAAAACCTTTAAGAGATCTTATGCGGTTATTTTTATGGTTATTATGGTTATTTTTAACAATGAACGTTTCTTATTTATTGATTATTTTTTAAAAGAAAAATGGGGTCACGCCTCAAAGACACTAAGTATTTTGAACAAATGCATCACATGTGAAAGGCAGATTAATGTGCCACACAATTTAACAAGGCTTCTGGTTTCAGTTTTTTGTTGAATAGAGTTTATAGGTGGCTAAATTTGATTATTTATGCAGAAGGACTTGTTCCCTCCAAGGCCCTTTTAACTCATTCCATGTAGTTCTGAGCTGGATTTGAAAGTAATATAATTAGTGTCTTATAATGACAGAGAAAATCAGCCATAAAAAGCATTTTAAAAAGTATAACTTATGATCATAGATTTAGAACTGAAAAACTCTTTAGAGGTTGTTTATTCCAACTCCCTCATTTTACAGATGACATAACTGAAGCCCAAGATAGGGAAGTGACTTAAGGTTACACAGTATGTGGTAGAACCATTCAAAGAAATGCCTTCTAAATCCAGTGTTTGTTTTTTTTTTATTGGTGGTGGTAGTTTTTAATATTTTAAACTGTATGTCAGGAGTTTCCAATCAATAAATCCATCACATGTCAGTAGATCTTGATACCTAACCCAGGTATCTTCACAATACTCCCATTTCTATGGTTCTTTTTATTTCAAAGGCAGAAGAAGCCCTGCTCTCTTTCCTGTTTTCCAGTCCTTTTACAGTCTAGGGACTTGAGTAGCAGTAGCATTTCCTCCTCCTCCTCCTCCTCCTCCTCCTCCTCTGCTCATCCTCTTTTTCCTTCTCCCTTCAGAATGAAAAGAAGCTACTTGGGAAAAGGTCAAGGACAACTCCTTTAAATAGGACTTCAGATTTTCTGTATTGCGTCAATCCACCAAGACAAAGGGGCATTTTCCATATTATGGCTAATGAATGAAAAACAAAAGCAAAAACAACTAGTCTGTCGTAGAAGGGTAAGTGGGGGCAATCATGGGACTACTGCTCTTAGAGGCAGGAAACCTTAATTCTAGTCTGGTTTCACTTACCATCTAGCTGTGTAATTATCAGCCTCACCCTGTAACATCATTGATGAGGAACAACAGAATAGCTGTGTAATATTGATGAAAGCACTTCCTTTCTCTAGGCCTCAGTTTCCTCACTTGTCAAATAAGGTAGTCATATTAACTGACTGCCAACTTTCTATCTAGGAATACATAATATTCTTTGATTTTAAAGAATGGACTGCTTAGAAAAATCTAAACAAGTTGACTTAAGAAAAAATAATTCACAATTTTTATACCTTGTACAAGGATTTCATTTGTTAATTTGTAGTTTGTTCTTAGCTTTTACAAGGGATATTCCCAAAATGATCCAACAGGAAGAGAAAGATAAACATATCTCCCCAAATGGGGGCATGCTCTCCTCCTTACCACCTTAGTCCCAAGGAGAGTGGGCTAAGACTTAAAGCAGTTGGTACAAAGCAGTTGATCCCCCAAGTTCACTTCTGGATGTGGCATAGCCACTGGAGAGAGTTGCTCCCTTGGCACTGTCTTACCTGCATGGTTGACCTTCAAACTGTGCTTCCCACTTGGCTCAGCAGTTGTCAGACTCTGGTATGGATCTCAATTATTGAATCTTTGATGGACCTTTTGAAGCTCACAAGATCATAGCCTAGTCTGTTCTACCTCTAGCATTCATTTTTCTAAGATAAGCAAAGAATAAGGCAGGAAAATCAGAAAATCATTCTCACTATGCACTCATGATTTCATGTCAGTCTAGGTGGGAAGAGCATTCTCCTGGAAGTATCTCTCTCCTCACCCAGTGGCTTATAGTACACTATCCTTAACTTATCCCCATCAGCTAAAATGACTTTTAGATATAATTTTCTAAATAAATTTTAGCCATTCTCAGTGATGGTCAGTGAGATAGTTAAGAAAAGATACTATCATTCTCATTTTGCAAATGAGAAGATTGATGTATAGAAAAATCAGTCAATATTTATCAAGCCCCTACAATGTGCCAGGCACTGGGAATACAGAGAGTATAGCAAGGAAATAATGTGCTTCGGCCTCATTCATTAATTTGGGATAGGTTTGGATTTTAACCTACAGAATCTGATTCCTATGCCCATGGACAGATGTTTCTTCTTTATCTGTTGTGTAACCGAGAGTCACTGAGGGGTTTGAGAAGGGATGAACGCAGTGTGGGTTAGTTGGCATGCTGGATGGACAATTTTTCCTTCAGTATGAAGTATACTTTGAACTTTGGATAAGATGAATGGGAAGATGCCCAAGAGGAGGAGGTGACAGGATTAATTATAACTTAACCATAGCCTGACAAATGCTTATGTCAAATAGGCCAGTAGGGCCTGGGAGAAATACTTATTTATAATCTAATTTGATCTTCTTTGCAAGGATCTGTTGGTATTTTCAGGCTTAATGTTGAAAATTATCTTCTCAATTTAGAAAGTTTATTTTCAGTTGACTGCAGCATATAACCAATGACAAATTATACATAAAACGTAGTGTGAAGACATTATCTAAGATATGTATGTGTAGACAAGGCATGTATGCAAGTTCTGATGAGAAAGGAGACTGTGCCGTTACTTCCTTAATGTTGAGACTTAGAGGAAGGTGGATTTATGGAAGGACATGAAATAGAGTTAGATAGATTGGGAAGGCATAGATGGATTGTGATCTGTTTATTTAGACTCCTAAAAAGTCAGCAGGCTACAAGGCTTTCATTTGAGCATCATTATCAACCCTGTGAGATAAGTACCACAGATATAATATCTGTTTTATAGGTGAGGGAGCAGAGTTCAATGAGATTAGCTGCCGTACCTGGTCTCACAGTTAGTAAGTATCAGAGGCAGGATTCGAACCAGGACTTTTGGATTCTTACTCTAGTACTTTATCCACTGCACCATGCTTTTAGAAGATGCTCACTGTAGTGGTGCAGAATATAATCCAACCATGCTTCCTTATATTGTGTGGTTTTAGAGGGTTCATTCAGCTGTCCAGGGACAAGCATTTCTTGAGATCATGTAGCATGCAAGTGGTCTGTCTATCTGCTTATTCTTTCCACTCACTACATGACTGGCCTGCCTCCTTTTTCAGGTATCATCTCTTTGATGAAATACTATGCGCCATTTTTTGCATATTATTTGTTATATGTTGTAACCCATTGAGAATAAATCTTCTAAATTGAGAAGATAATTTCTAACATTAACTATTAACTAAAGACACATTCCTGCAGAAAAAAAGATGGAATTCGATTCTAAATAAGGGCCTCTTCTAGTCCTTGTTGGACTAAGATGTTCCAGTTTAGGATCTTCAAACTCCAAACATTAGAATGAAAAGAAGAGAAGAAAAGAAAAATGGAGATCTCAGCTGCCTCCAAGGCTATAATGAAGAGACTTGGCTTGAGTTGGTAGAAATAAGAGTGGAAAGGAAGAGGAAGAAGTTTGAAAGCTGCTGTATTCAGAGAAGAGAGGCAGGAAACAAAGGGTGCTGGAGAAGAAGAATCAAAGAAATGAGATCCATTCAAGGATGTACCAGCTTTCTTGGTTCTGAAAAGCCTATTGTTAAATTTCTAGTGAGTGTTTACATCTCAGAAATTGGCAAAAAAAAAAGTTGGCAAAAAAATCAGGGCTCAACTTACTGTTTTACTGATTTGTCTAGACCAGAGTTGGGGAACCTGGGGCATCGAGGCCACATGTGGCCTTCTAGGTCCTCGGGTGCAGCCTTTTGATTGAGTCCCAAGTTTTATATAACAAATATTTTTATTAAGGGGACTACTTCTGTGAATTTTGGATTCAGTCAAAGGGCCTCGAGGGCCACAGGTTCCTCACCCCTGGTCTAGACTTAAGGAAGTAGTGAGAAAGTGTTAATAAAGCAGATTAAACTTAACAATATGCTGTGTACTTCCTCCTCCTCTTCTTCCTCCTCCTCCTCCTTCTGGGAGGGGGGTTGTTAAACACTGTTGAACATTTAACAGAATATGCCTGGATGCAGCCTTCTCTGGTTACTGGCCTGGAAAGAAGACAGGAAGAGAGGGAGAATGAAAGTATAATCCATCTGGCCTGGAAGGAAAATAGAAGTTTTTACATCAGTTTTCTCCTGCATTCTTCCCATTGCTCCTACTACAGTTAGTTCACAAATCAGAGTCTAATAGATAAGACCCCAGCCTTGGCTAGCCACTTTAGAGCCAATTCCTCAGTACTGCTTCACCTCAAACACAAGCGTTTGGTGCATCCTTATATATTTTCATCATAACATCTCCCAAGCAAAATAAAACCATTCACCTTCTGAGCTCAGCCATTAACTAACTAGATTGGAAGATGTAGGGGTGACAGAATCCTCCCTTATTATCAGTAGAAATTTATGCTCTACCCCTGAGCACTTGGTTGTACAGTGCTCTCCTTTAGAACAATTCCATTCAATAAGTATTTAAGTACTAATAAGGTACTCAGAAACATGGTAGGTGCTGGTAATACAGTGATAAAAATTAAAAAGAAATTCTTGCCTCTGGGGAGCTTTCTTTGGGTGTGGGGGCATAATAGGGAGAGGAGCAGGAGGAAATAGCAGGTACATAGATAAATAGATATAAGGTAATTTGAAGAGGGAGAGAACCTTTAATATCTTGGGAATAGGGGCTTATTTCAGGATTCTGAGACACACAACTTTTGGGAAGGCAGAGACAGATAAACTGCTGAGTGTGGATCTGTTGTTCTGGTAAGACAGTAAGACAGTAAGACAGTCCACATTGTTTTCAGTTCATCTATTTATAAGATCTTTTTGCTGAAGGGAGCTGACACCTCTAGGCAACTTAAGAGTTTGTTGAGGCTAGATACAGGCAGCTAGTTGGTGCAGTGGATGGAGGTTGGGCCTGGAATCAGGAAGACTCATCTTCCAGGGTTCAAATCTGGCCGCAGACACTTACTAACTGTGCGACCCTGGGCAAGTCACCTTGTTTGCCTCAGTTCCTCTATTGTAAAAATGCACTGGAGAAGGAAATGACTAGCCACTCCAGTCTCTTTTCCTAGAAAATCCCAAATACAGTCACAAAGAGTCAGACACAACTGAAATGACTTAACAACAACCAAGAGTGGAAGGAGATGACTACATTACCCTGTATTATGCACAGTGACAGAGATGACTATGCAGGGTTCTAACACAGATGCATATCAAAAATCATGATGCCCAAGAGTGAGAATGTAGATAAATGTGAATCCCAAGTAGGGAGGTGGAATAGGAGCCTAGAGAGTACTGTAAAAGAGGCCCTGGAAGTGCCCATCCTAGCATATGCCCATCTTGTGTTTCATTTGCTTCGATGAATATGTGGGAACTCCATCCATTGATGTGGATTGTACCTTCTCATCCTTTGTGATTTTTGCCTGTATCTTTCCATGAATCCTTCGAAGAGAATCTATCCCACACACTGGTGGTCTTCCTCTGATTTTTTAAATATTTCATTTGTACCACTATGGCATTCAAGTTGTCTTATTCCTGGCTTCTACAACATAGCCAGCCTACCTAGTTTCATGATAATTTTTATTTTTAATGATGTATTTTATGAATGAAAGAATTAAAAAAAACATTCATTAAGCACTCACTATGTGCAAAGGACTGTGCTAAGCCCCGTGGATACAAATAGAAAAATAAGATAATCCTTGATCTTAAGGAGCTCATATTCTTTTTAAAAATTTTTTTAGATTTTTTATTTTTATCTTACAACACTCAGTTCTACAAATTTTTGAATTTAAAATTTTCTTCCCCACCATTCCCTTCCCCTTCCCCCCAAGACCCCATGGAATCTGATATATGTTCTACATATACCTTTGCATTAAACTTATCTACACAGTAGTCAAGTTGTAAAGAAGAATTATGACCAATGGAATGAATCATGAGAAAGAAGAAACAAAACCAAAAAAGAGGAGAAAAAAAGAGAGAGCAAATAGTTTGCCTCAGTCTGCATTCAGATTCTGTAATTCTTTCTCTGGATGTAGCTCTTTCCATCATGAGTCCTTTGGAGCTGTCTTTGAACCTTGTATTGCTGTGCTCTAAATCACTATTGATTAGAGAAATGCAAATCAAAACAACTCTTAGGTACCACATCGCTCCTGTCAGATTGGCTAACATGACAAAACAGGAAAATGATAAATGCTGGAGAGGATGTGGGAAAATTGGAACATTGTTACTTTGTTGGTGGAGTTGTGAACAGATCCAGCCATTCTGGAGAGCAGTTTGGAACTATGCCCAAAGGGCTATAAAAACGTGCATACCCATTGACCCAGCAATACCACTTCTAGGGCTGTATCCCAAAGGGATCACACAAGTGGGAAAGGGACCTATATGTACAAAAATATTTATAGCAGCTCTTTTTGTGGTGGCAAAGAATTAGAAATCAAGGGGATGCCCATCAATCGAGGAATAGCTAAAAAAGTTGCGGTGTATGAATGTAATGGAATACTATTGTGCTATAAGAAATGGGGAAGATACGGACTTCATAATAACCTGGAAAGACCTACATGATATGATGCTGAGTGAGCGTGAGCAGAGCAGAACCAGGAGAACATTGTACTCAACCACAGACATACTGCTGTTAAGGCAATCAGACTTTTCCCTGTTCTTTCCTTTTGGCATGCTAAGACTATCAAGTCTCCCCTTTGTTTGAATTGGTGGGAAGCCTTTTGCTGTCTTTGTTTTGGAACATTTCTCAGTTATTTCTCAGCACTGAGGCAATCAGGAGTCATTGACTTGTATATGATGTGATATTGGGGATGGGGAACTTCCATACACCCAGCCTGGGTGAGGTCAGAGCCCTCAGGGCTCCAAACAGGATATAATTGAGGGCAGCTTGGTGTTTGACTTTTGGGGCTCACTCATGGAAGGAGTGTTGAGACTCTGGGCAAGCTGTTGTACCCACCCCCTGGCTTTGCTAACCCAGACCCATTGGTTCTTTGCTAACTATGTATTGTGATTTGATCAGACAAGATCTGTCTGTTGATGTTTGTAATTTCTGTTTGTATTTGCCTTGAAGTTCAGGAGGCTGATCTTTTCCCCCAGAACTAAGTGAATGATATATGTGTGTTTGATTAAACTGAGATTGTTAACCCCTTAAAGTTGCTTACCTAAGAAAAGCAGATCAAAGAACCTGTGTTAGCAGTCCTCTGTGTGCTGGCTGTAGTGAGTTTTACACAGCGACAGTAACTGCTAGGAGATTGTTGCTGCAATTGCTTCTGTGACGACTAACTTTGATAGACTTGGCTCTTCTCGGTAGCTCATATTCTAATGTGAGTGACAACATGTATGACAGGTTTTAGCTGCAAGTTAGGAGGAGAGGTTCTATGGTCTTTAGGAAGCAACAGCCAAGCAGATAGGAATGTCTCTTGTTTAATACCATTTTTTATTGAGAAAATCATGTCAATTTCTGATGTTGAATCCTTTTATTGTCCTTCGGCCTTTGGTGGTGAGATCTTTTCTTCAGAAACTATTTCAGTAGCCCTTGAAGAAGTAATAGCCAGACTACATGTCCACAAGGATTGCTTTCCAGGATGGTGACTGAGAGCATTTGTCTGGAAGCATTGCAGTTTCCAAGGATCATGGGTTCAGGGTCCTGGAATATCTCCATCAGAGTTTGGAAGGAGATGGTAATTAAGGTGGTGGTGATGATGGTTTGACTTGATTCACACATGCTGCTTTCCGTTTCTCAGAGTGTCTTCTTGCTTCAGCTCCACCCCTTGCAAACAAGTCATCATTTTCTGCAGCCTCCTTAGACTCACTATGTATCCTTCTCTGGCCTTTCCATTGTTACCAGTAACCATGACTTGTTGGTGTTCCATGACTTCTGGGCATATAGGGGCACAAATAGTTTAATATTGCTGTTCAAAACACGGACTTTGTCTGTATCCCAAAGAGATCATAAAAAAGGAAAAAGGCCCTACATGTGCAAAAATATTTATAGCAGCCCTTTTTGTGGTAGAGAAATAATGCAGATTGAGGGGTTGCCCATCAATTGGGGAATGGCTGAATAAGCTGTGGAATGTGAATGTAATGCAATATGATTGTGCAATAAGAAATGATGAACAGGCAGATTTCACAAAAACCTGGAAAGACTTTTACGAACTGTTGAAAAGTGAAATGAGCAGAACCAGGAAAATATTGTGCACAGTATCAGCAACATCCTGTGATGATCAGTTATGAACGACTCAGCTCTTTCCAGCAACACGATGATCCAGGACAAGTACAAAAGACTCAAGAAAGAAAATGCCATCCATATCTAGATTAAGAACTGATGCATTCAGAATGCAGATTGAAGGATATTTTTCCCTTTTACTTTATTCTTTCTTATGGTTTTATTTCCTTTTGATCTGTTTCTTCCACAACTCTGACTAATATAGAAACATGTTTTATGTGATACCACATTTATAAACCATATCAAACTGCCTGCCAGATGGTTGGGAGGGAGGGAGAAAAATTCGGAACTTAAAATCTTGTAAAAAATCAATTCTAAAAAGTTTTCTTAATATGTAATTGGGGAAAAATTAAATACTATTTAAATAAAAAATCACTGACTTTTATGCGAAAGGAAAAATCCAAAAGAATGGAAAAAGTCATCAATGGCAAGATGTCTGGCAGGGTCTCTGAAATAGTGGTGATTGACAGTAATATCTGTATCTGGAAAGTGGGATGCATTGAAGAAAGGTCTCTATAGTACTGTACAAGGACACTTACACTCAGAGCCCGGCCAAGAGGTGCACATTCCAAAGAGGAACTTCATTAGAATTCCACAAAAGGATGAAAAGTTGTAAAGTTGTAAAAGTTGTAAACTTCCCCTTTGCCACGTATGTACTCTAAAACTGAGCCAACTTTCCCGTGTACTTCCCATGTGTACTTGTGGGAAAGTATGTCCCAGACTTTTGAGGAGAATAGTTTTTGTACTAACTGTACCTAATTATATTTGCTTAGTAAATAGCCTTGATAAAAGGTCAATCATTGGGCTGGGGCTTAGGGGAAGAATGCTGGTACCTCTAAGCAACAGTACTAAAAACTGCCAATCCCTGAAGGTCAGCCCTAGAACCTGAAGGAAGGTATAGCTGACTGTCCTTGAGGGATTTGATCTGTTAGTACAATTGCATTAGTACACAGAGGATGCTACAATAGTCACATAATTAACTGAGGAATGTAAAAGATATAAGAATGACCATGGCTGGTGTTCATTAATTACAAAAAAAAGAGGAAAAGAAAAGGAGGTCTCAGATGGAGAAACAAGATTTCCCTGTATGTTAACATTATATAAGAGTCTATAACAAATGTACCACTTTGTTTGTAGTATGTATCAGCACTGGATGAAGCTCAGGGAGACATATTCTTGCCAAAGGTGTTTGATGGAGTATATTTGTTTAGACAAAGTCCGAGCAAGAAAGGATTCCTGATAGTGATCAGAGGGGTTTTATAGACTTTTCTGTTGGGGGATAACATTATGGTGATTACATCAAATCCTACAATAGCACAAAGACACCTAGAGGTCTATACTCACTTAAAAGAGATTGGCCTAGGGATCTACATTAGAAAAACGAAGTGGATTTTAACCAGATTGTAGCCTGTATTTGGAATGACAACTTACTGAATTTATCCATTAGTACATATATCTTGGGTAGTATATGTATCTACAGATGGACAGCGAACTAGGCTTAGAATCAGAAGAGAGATTGCCTACTTCTCCCAATTAAAAGGTACCTCACTTTAAGTGAGTAGATTAAAAGACCTTACCCTACAAGGGCCAGGATCTCCCATTGCATCCTGGGTCATCTCCAGTCATCCTAATGAATATCTGGTCACTGGACCCAGATGGCTCTGGAGGAGAAAGTGAGGCTGGTGACCTTGCACAGCTCTCCCTCACTCACATCAGTCTACTGCAAGTCATGTCATTATTTCCTGGATGCCATGGTCCTCTTTGAAAAACGGACAAACACAACACAAGGTACTATGCAAAATGTTAGTTGAAAAAGGTGTTCCCTGATCAGGACTTAAGCCCCTTCCAGGACTGTTTGTGTTTCATAAGGTTTTTTTGTTTATTTGTTTTTTGGATAAACAGCAAAGGAATAAATTGTAATGATAGAATTTGGGCAAAGTTCAATTTGATAAACATTTATTAAGCACTGCAGATACGAAAAAGGGGGAAAATAGTATAAGTACTATAGTGTTTGCCTTCAAGGAGCTCACAATCTAATGAGGTAGACAACAGGTAAACAAATATATACAAAGCCAGCTATATGCAGAACAAATAGGAAATAATTTAAAGAGAGAAAGCACTGAAATTAAGAGGGAATTGGGAAGACTTCCTGTAGAAGGTAAGGTTTTGGTTGGAATTTAAAAGAAACCAGGGAGGTCAGTAGTCAAAGCGGAGGAAGGAGATGTTTCTAGGTATAGAGCACAGGTAGAAAAAAATGCCTGGAGCTGAGAGATGGAGTATTTTTTTTTCATGGTACAGCCAGGAGGCCAGTGTCACTGGATCCAGGAGTACATATCAGGGAGCAAGGAGTAAGAAGTCTGGAAAGGTAGGAGGGGAATAGATTATGAAGGGTTTTAATTGCCAAATAGAGCATTTTGTATTAAATTCTGGAGGCAATAGGGAACTACTGGAGCTTATTGATTGGGAAAGGGTTGTTATTAGTAGTGCCATGATTGGACCTGTATTTTAGGAAAAACACTTTAGTGGCTGAATGGAGAATAGGTTGGAGTGAGGAGAAACTTGAGGCAGGCAGAATCACCAGCATGCTATTGCAGTGAATTCTACTCTGTGGGTTTCTTTAAATTTATACTTTATTCCTACCCTGAATCATATCCTACCCTGCCTCCACCCAAATTGGTACTTAAAGACCTCATACTGTGTGGTATGATCCTCTCAGATGCTCCCTCTGTCCCCCTTCCACATGCTCCTCTTACATTGCCCTTTGGTGACTTCTTTTCCCCTTTAAGGCTGTGCATACAATTTGCCTTCACCAGGGTTCACCTCTATAAGTATTTTGAAGGGAGAGGAGGAGCATGCAATATTCCCAGAAAACCTCAGGGATGTGGCTGTATAATTCCTAAGAGGTAAAACCTAGGCACAGTTGAAAGGGGGAGACTTGGGCGCTATCTGATTCCTTTGAGAAAAATTAGGCAGGAAATGGCACTTATTCGAAACTTTCCTGAACCCTCAGCTCTGGAAATTTGGGTTATAAATATCATGAGAACAGGCTCTCTGGCAAGATTTCTAACTCTATTACTTCCAGTTTCAACCAGATACACCAGAAGACAAGCCTTTCCCAGGGTATTTTAGTGCTTTGAGTTCTGGTGCCGACTGGAATCAAAGAACAAAAAATGTCCCGAGTAAACATTCAGAATGTTGGTAAAAAAAAAGTTTAGTTCAATATTAAATCTAACAATTGAATATGAGGTGTAGGGCTAGAGAACATGGGTAAACTAAAAGGGGGTGTGTGTGTGTGCATGTGAATGCACACACACACACACACATATACATATATATATATACACACATATATATGTATATATATACAGAGAGAAAGAGAGAATAAATTTTCTAAAATGTACCTGAAAATACGGATCCATTGGAAAGCAGTACATAATTCCATTGAATATTTGATAATGCTGTTCCCTAAATAGTTATGTTCTACCCCCACAGCTAACTCAGCTGTATTGTTGCTAGACTAATGTAGTAGTTGTGCCCTTTAGAGTTAATTGTTAATCAAGGCCAGACATAATCTGCAATTCTACCCTGTGAGGTAGAAAGACTAGGAAAAAGAAAAAGTATCTTATTACCTTTGTCATCAAAATGGTTGAAAAAAAAATCTGGGATGATGACAACAGGAATGGCCAAGACAATGCTATTATAAAACCCAAATAAACCTTTGGTTTCTAGTTTGGTATCATTTCATCTATGAAATAAAATCTATTGAAAAGGAGCCGAAATAATACAAGGCAAACTCTGGAAACTGCTTCCATTCCTCATATTTCTGGTGACACTCATTTTGCAATTTCAAGATACCACTTAGCAAACCAATTGTCAACAGGGGCGAGGAAAATACAATAGTAGTTAATCAGGTTTTACAAGGTCACACATCTAAATCAGACTATAAAAACATTCCATTAGTACCTTCTTTACGCGTTCGCAAATGTAACCTTTCTCCAGATCTAGGGCTCATACCACTTTAGATCCTTCTACAAGATATCAGCCAGCCAATAAAGGCTTGAAGTCTCTATTTTCTTTACTAAGTACCCCCCATTGGAGCCTATTAACACCATTTTTATGGAGAACAGAGCAAGGAGCCACCTCCTGACATGTGTTGGCACTTTCTAAAAGGTTGTTAATGCTCCATATTTTTAGAGTATACGAAACCCAGAAAGGCTGAGCTGGAGCCCAGGAGGCCTGAAATAAAAGTCGCGAGTCATTTAAAGAAATCACTGAATGACCTTGATAACATATGCAGAATGAGGAAACCATAAGAAATAGTCTTTCCAAAATCTTAACAGATTTATATAAATATTTCTGAACCTATGGAATTACATGGAAGAAGCTAGAGAAAGAAATACTTCAAACATAGCCCTTCAATTTTTCTTAGGGTAACAAAACCCTTGTTCAAGAGATTTTCATGACATTAAAACATGCAGTATAGTTTGGAAGATTGGTTGCCTTCCCTTGGCCCCCAGCCAGGAAACCTGAGAGTATGTATGCTGCTCTCCAGTTTACTGAGACCCACTTCCCACTTGTAGACAAGCAGTTCCACAACCTGGTGCCTTCCTGCCTCTTCCGTTTTCTTAGTTATTTCTTTCTTCCTTTACCACTACCCCCATACTCTGCAACCCAGTGACACTGGCCTCCTTATTGTTTCCCACAACAGACCTGTAATCTCCTGACTCCGGGCACTTTAATTTGCTGTCTCCCATGCTTGGAACTTTCCCTTCACATCTTTTCCTCCTAATTTCCCCAGCTTCCTACTAAAATCCTACCTTCCACAAGCAGAATTTCCTGATCCCCCTTTTTGTTAGTGCCTTCCTTTTTTGATTATCTCTAATGCAATTATCTCTTGCTATTTCCAATACAATATCTTGTATATATCTTGTTTGTACATAGTTGTTTATATATTGTCTCCCCCTTTAGATTGTAGGCTTTTTGACGACAGGGACTCTCTATTACTTTTTTTTTTACCCGGTGCTTAGCATAGTGCCTGACGCATAGTAGGCGCTTAGTAATACCTGTTGACTGACAGTTTACCATATGACAGAAAAAATATTAAAAGAAGGAGAAACAAAATAAAGACCTTTGAATGAGCAGCCATTACAGGATTATGGAGTCTCAGAATTAGGAAGGACTTCGGAAGATCACAGAGTTAGAGCTAGAAAGTACCATAAAGACCCTTCATTTTAGAGATGTTGAAACTAAGACCCAGAGGTTAAGTGACTTGCCTCTGGTCACAAAGGTAAGGAGTAGCAGAGTGAGGATTTGAACCAGCTACTCTGATTCCAAGTCCAATGTTCTTTCCACTTGTATCATGATAACCTCAGAGGACATCACAGAACAAAAATCCTCTCTATAGCGTACGTGACGTGTCTTCCAATTTTTAGTCAAAATCATACTACATTTCATCATTCCACCTTTGGATAGCCTTGCCTGTTAGAAGCTTTCCCTTACAATAAAACCTACAACATACCTGTTTGAAACATCTACTCATTGCTCCTAGTTTTGTCTCTCTGGGGTTAAGATGAATAAACCTAATCTCTCTTCCGCGTGATGACCCTTCAGATAATTAAAGGTCAAGCTATCATCTACACCTTAAGTTTTCCCTTCTCCAGGCTTAAAATTCTCAGTTTCATCAACTTATTTTCGTGTGGCATGATATTGAAACCATTCACTATCCTGATCATCTCTCTGGATGTTGTTGTTTTAGTCACTAAATTGTATCTGACTCTTCATGGTTTTTTGTTTGTTTGTTTGTTTTTTGGCAAAGATACTGGAGTGATTTGCCATTTACCTTCTCTAGCTCATTTTACAGATGATGAAACTGAGGCAAATAGGGTTAAGGGACTTGCTCAGGGTCACAGGGCTATTAAGTCTCTGAGATCAGATTTGAACTCAAGCCTTCCTGACTCTAGGCTCAGCACTCTAGTTGCCCTTCTCTGGATATTCCTCAGCTTCTGAATGTCTTTACTAAAACATAGCCTCTAGAATTGAACATAACGCTCCATCTGTGATCTGACCAGGGTATAGTAGAGTGGAACTATTACTTCTGTAGTTCTGAACACTCCTCTTCTTTTATTGCAACCTAAGTTGCAATTCATTCTTTGGGATTCTGTATTACACAGTTCGCTCATTTTTAGCTTGCAGTCCACTAAAATCCCCAGATTTGTTTTCATGTGCAAGGCCTCACCTTCTCCATGTTGTACTTGTGAAGTTAATTTTTTTCAACATAAATGTCAGACTTTGCATTTATCTATATTACATTTTTTCTTATTACTTTTGGCCTAGTGTTCTGACCTGTCAAGAGCTTTTCAGATTCTGATTCTGTGATCTAAAGATATATTCATATTTTTTCCTTGTGTCATCTGCAAATGTGATAAGCTGTCATGTATGTCCTTATCTTGAATTATCTCCTCTCAGCTTATTTTCAGTGTCAGTTGTTTTTGCTAGGAGATACCTAATATGTTGTAATTTTTCAGTATTTGACTTTGCTCTAGTAATTCTTGTTGTTGCCTAAACCTTTGAGTTCCATTTGCTTTATTCTCCTCTTTACGGGGTCCACATGTATTTCATCTTCTGTCTCAAGCAGTTTGCTCTCCTTCTGATTTTTTTCTCCATGTCTATCATTTCACTTTTTATGTCTTGTTTCATTTCTTCCACCCAATCTTGTAGTCATTAGGACCAGGTCATTCTTTTTTTCTGAGACTCTACTTGTATTTATTGTGGAATTATAGTCTTCTGGGTTTGTCTCTTGGGCTTCACTTAATTAATAGGGTTTATTCATTGTTAGGAGGATTTTTTTAAATTTAAATTTACTTTTATGTCCAGCATCAGTTCCTCGATTAGGACTTTGAACCAGGGCCAGACTTTGTCTCTTCCAACTAAGTCCTGGTCCTGTTTCAGCTGTAGTCTGGATGCTACTGATACTACCTTGCTTTAGTTCTGGATGGAGTAGATGAGTTCCAATTTCTTTTGCTTTCTTCTTCTCCAGTACTGACTTTGGACTCTGCCTTCTTGGTGACCCATCATGTGAGCTATCTCCATTATTTTTCCCTTGTGCAAAGTCACAAACTTGGAGTTAGTTTTGTTTCTTGCTATGGCTCTTACAAGCCCTAACAGAATGTCTGTAATTTTGAGATTACACTGGCTTTATGCTTTCAGGAAGGTTCCAGTATAGATTGTTGAGTTTCATTTATCCCATCTCATTGTCTCCTTACAAAGTCACTTATTTTTGTGCTTTGGTCTTGTACTCAGCTATAGCAGGCTCCAACCATATTTTTAGGGATAGTACTTGTTTCAGGCTTTTCATAGGTCCCTGACTTGGGCTATCTCTATTTCTGTCTTATCAACCAGGAGATGGTTTTGTCACCTGTTGCAGCTCTGAGATACTGCTGGTACCAAGCCTCTTTTACAAGAGATGCTACTGAGTTTCAGGCCTTCCTGAAAAACTTCTAACCAATATGCCTGCAAACTTGTTGCTGTTTTCTTGTGCAGTCCTGGACTGGATGGAAGAGTTTCCTGGTGTTTGCATTTGGTTTTAGTATTTCAATGCTTCATTTAACATCTTTCTGTGTCTTTGCCAAAAGTCCTTATGTATTTATCCAAGTCATCGATAAAAATGTTATAACATTATAAGGTCAGGTGCAGATCCCTAATAACATTGACCTTTGAATTCAGTTTTCAATAAATTCTGAATTCAATTAGCTACAATAGTGTCTAGATCACATCTTTTTACCATTGCATTCATGTCCATAGTTATTTCTCAAGAAACATTGTCAAAAATTTTGCTAAAATCTAGGTAATCTCTTTGTTACTTCCACTCATCATCCCCTTGATCTACTAGTCTAATAACCCTGCCAAAATAGGATATGAAGTTAGCTCGGCATGATTTTTTCTTAATGAAGTTATGCTATCTCTTTTTCATTACTGCTTCCTTCCTACATGTTCACTATCTATCGCTTTCAAAATAAGCCCTAGAATTTTGTCAGGAATTGAGACTGGGCTCCCTGGCCTGAGTTTGAAGATTGCTATCTTTTTTTTTTAAATGGAGATAAAATTTTCCCTTTTTTAGATTTGTTGTGGAATAAGGAAGGAATAGAAACTGGAACTCAGCCACTTCATCTAGAGCCATAGCAAGGCAGAGTCAGCAGTGGTAAGAAAACCCCTAGTTGTTGTTCTTTTTTGTTTCAAATTCTATTCTATATAAATTCTATTCTTTTTACCAGGGTAACTTAAAAAGTCCTTTTTCTTGTGCTTAGTTTTCATTTTAAGTTTTAGATTGTTCTGAGCTCTAGCCACCTTACATTGTTCTTACAGGACCGAATCATTGTTTTGCATTCATCTTTTGCTAGGAAAAATGTATTTTTAACTCTACATCTTGCCTACTATTCAGTGCTGTGTGACCAATAAACTGCATTTCCGATGAAGTTTTTTTTAAAAAGTTTTTATTGATCTTTTTTATGTCATCATAATTTTTCCCATTATACCTGCTTTTTCTACTTTCGGAGAGTCATCTTACATAATATTTTTGAATATTATTGAATTTATACATATTATATACTATATATCATATGGTATGCATTTGAATATTATTGAATATAGTATTTTTGAAAGACACAAGAAAAGAAAAAAAAGAGAAAACAATCAATACAATTAAGTAATACATCAAAAAGTTCAAAAATATGTGAAATGTACACTTGTGGACCTCCCACTTCTATAAAGGGATAGACTGTCAGTATCTTCTCAAACATCTTCTTACAAGCCATGCTTGTTCTTTATAATTGTGCAGTATCCCTTTTTAAATTTGTGTGTGTGTATTTTTTTTACTTTGTTGTAGTCATTGTATATATTGTTTTCTTGGCTCTGCTTGCTTTACTCTTGAACAGTTCATGTAGATTTATAGATTTTTCATTGCTTCTCTGTATTCATCATATGTTATTTCTTACAGCACAGTAATATTCCACTGGATTCATGTACCACAGTTTGTTTTAGCCATTCCTCAATCAATGGATATCTATCTACTTTGCTTCCAATTCTTTGCTGCTACAAAATGAGTTACTAAAAATATTTTGCTGAATATGAGGACTTTATTCTTTTAATAGCCTCCCTGGGTCATACGCTTAGTAATAAAATCTCTAGTTCCAAGGGTATGGATATTTTGGTTACTTTATTTGCATGACTCCAAGTAGCTTTCCAAAATGGTTGTACTGATTCACAACTCCATTAACAATGCACTGGTGTGCTTGTCTTCCCACAACCCTCCCAACATTGAGTATTCCTATCATTTGCCATCTTTGTGAATTTGCAGGGTGTGAGGTGAAACCCTGGGATTGTTGTATTTCTCTTATTATTAACGTATCATTATTAGCACATCAGCAACACATTAGGTATTGATTCATTTTTTCTTTGTCTTACAATGGCTATTTATAAATATCTGGATTCTTTTTGTTCATATGGAACCCATATTCTTTTCTGTTATTAAAAATTTCCCTGCTGGTTTATCTACTTATGCTCAAGGTGATTATTTGAGTTTTCTTCTTCCTGAGATCTTTGGTAATTTTATCACTTATCACTATCGCTCATTTTCTTGCTTTCTCTTTTGATGGCATTTTCTCCCAGGGCTGGGCCTCAAAGTCTTTCAGCCTCTGTCTTCATTTGGAAATTCACATATCACAGGCCTCTGTCTCTGCCCCAAGTGACTTCTAAGGGGACAGAGTTCTATCCAACTTGATGCTATGTTTTTTTCCCTCAGTCTTAATGGAGTGCCATATAGCTACACACATGTTCTGCTTCAGTTCCCTTTGTTCCTTGGCTCTCTGATTGAATTCTATTGTGGCATGCTGCTCTTCCAGCCTGAGCAAGCTTCTTCTGTTTGGATTTCTACAACACTGGGGGAATGGGAATAGAGTTGAGTTATGTTACAAGTTGTCTCAGGTTGTCTGCCTGAGTGTGGTGGATAATGGGGAAGGGGGTGCTGAATCAGGGATTACAAATTAGTCTACTTAGCTGTTCACTGAATTATTACCTCATTAGGGTTCTTCATGTTGTATGGAAACAGCTAAAATTGCTTAATCTTTGGTGCATAATTCCTATTTTGGAAACTTTTAACAGGTTGTGAAGAGGCAGTGCTTAGTTTAGTTTAGAATGGTGAGAAACAAGGAGTTGAGGGATGGTAGGTAAGGAAGTCTTTGACATAAAGCTCCCTGTGTACTCCTTGAGGGCAGTGACTGTCCTTTTTGCTTGTATTTATGTCTTCCAGTGCTTAGTACAGTACTTGGTGCATGATTAGTAGTTAATAAATTCTTGTTGACTGACTGGACTAAAGCAGTTTGATGATGAAAGGAAGAGAAGAGCTTGAGGGTCAAAGGGGGCTTTTTTAATGATGGGAAAACTAATCATTTCTTAAGTGGAAAGGAAGGGGCCAGTGAAGAGGAAGAATTGGAAAATATAAGAGAAAGGTATGATTAGAAGTAGAAGGTCCTGGAGGAACCATGAGAGGATAGAACCAAAAAGGATGAAGCTCTAGGCAAAGAAGAGAGGATGGAGGAAGATACAAAGAAGGGAAGTTAAAGGAACTTGCATTAGGCAGCCTTAACCCTTTCAGTAAGATAGTTCATCTACTGTGAAATGGGGACTTTAGTGGAGTGGGGAAGGTGATAAAAGTTAATTAGAGTAGCTTAGAGATATTGTGTAGTAGAAAGAGCAATGGATTTGGGGTCAGAAGACCTGTGTTCAAATCCCTAATTTACAAGTTACATTCTATGTGGACTTAAGCAATTCATTTAATCTTTCTTGGTCTGGTTGTCTTCTGTAAGTAAAGTCTATTCCACCTCTGGATTTTACAAACCTATGATCTGTGAATAGAAAGCTCTCCATGCAGTGTTGATGACTCAACTGGAATTAGTTCAGATTTATAGTGGAGCCAATTGTTAGGTTTACATGACTATTTCTTGGCCTCAGTGACCTGAAACTGCCAACAGAGAAAGTAAGCTATGTTATTTGCTTGGGGTTGATGATGGACAAGGAGTACCATGGTAGAGGTTCAGAGGGAATAAGAGATTTTAGATTCCTTATAATTGCATAACAGAAATTACTAACCATATGGTCCACACTGTCAAGAAGCCAAAACAGGATTAATGGCCTGGGGAAATAGGAAGACTCAAAAGAAGTGGAGGTCATAATGAGAGTAACAAATAACTTGAGGTTACCATCAAAATATTTTTCCCATTGGCTTATTATGCTATCTTGTAGTATCTTTCTCTGTCTCTGATGTGCAACTGTAACTTCTACATCCTGGCATTCAGTTTTTTTAACCTCATTTGGAAAGCATGCAAGTAAAAAATGGCACAGTGACTTACTACCATTTATTTAGTCTAGTACTGCTTCTTTTGGGGACAAAATGGTATTATAGTCACCTAAGATATTACCAAAGAAATTTAACAGAGGAATTGTTTAGAATTTTTTAAAGTGCATCATTATTTATTTATTTTTCTTTTCCTTTTTTTCTCATAATAAATTTCATTTCCAATTCACAGAACAAAATAAGCATGCCCATAATACAGTACAATAAAAAAGATGATTGCACATGAAACTACAAATCTGCCACATACAACTTGCTATTCCCTCCAAATATACAGCAAAGTTATCATGTAAATTACTTTTTCCCCCTTTTTTCCTTTCCTCCTGGTTCCTGCCCTAGAGATATCTACCATTAGATACAAATATATGTATATATATATATATATATATTTATGTATGTATAGACATACAGATATACATATATATGTAAAATTATTCTATATGTGCTTCTATTATGTACTATATAGAATGCTAAGTTCTATTGTTTTTATTCATTCAAAGTCAATTTTATTTCCTTTTCAGCTTCAACTATACAGCTGATGCCCAATTTCTGTTTTTCATGAGGTAGAATAGAAAGAAAGATTCCTTACCAACTGGAAGAGCTCTTTTTATTATATCTTCAATTTGATATCTGGCTGTCAAAGTAAGCACAGTCAACTGGCTTAGCGTTAGGTTCACATAGTATGTTCTTGCTGATCCTTAAAAGTGGCATGAAGAATAAAATGAAGTGACATTAAATGAACCAACAATCTGAGATTTCCAGAGTAAACCTCCAGGAAATAATACTTGGGCTTGACAGAGTAAAAGAACAAAAAAGAAAATAAAACGATGTTGTAAACTTTAAGAGAAAATCAGTAAAGCAGAGGAATTCAGAATTTTCATTTAAAAAAATAGAGGAAGAGAATGACCAGTGGAAAATTCCCTTCTTTTCAATTTAATCGTAACAAAATAGAGATGATGGGAAAGATTTATAGGAAACATTTTTAAAGGTACAATCACCACGTCCGTAGAGCAGGCAGTGTCTGAAAGGCCCTGTGGCATTTGCACTTTATAGAAATTGACAAAATATAGCCACTGCTACAATAAACATCACTGTCTAGGCTAAGGATGGAGGAAGAAGACAGAATAGGGAATAGGAAAAAGAAAGCTGGGGTAGATTTTTACTGTTAATACCACCTTCTCGATGTGGGGATATAAGCTCCCCCAAGGGTGAGAAACAAATATTTATTGTTTAGTGGATTGAGCGCTGTACTTGGAGTCTGGAGACCAGAATTTAAATCCCAGCTTGGATAGTTATTAGTTTTGTGACCTTGTAGCTAACTTACCCTCTTTCAAAATGAGTTCCCTTATCAGTGAAATGAAGATGCTTCCATTTCCTGCCTTGTATGGCTGTGAGATATAATGTACATTTTTTTTGCTTGATTATACATATTTATTTAATATATTTAGTTTTCAGCATTGATTTTCACAAAAGTTTGAATTACAAATTTTTTCCCAGTTTCTGCCCTCCCTCCACTTCAAGATGGTGTATATTCTGGTTGCCCTGTTCCCCAGTCAGCCCTCCCATCTGTCACCCCACTCCCCTCCCATCCCCCTTTCCCTTCTTCTCTTGTAGGGCAAGATAAATTTCTATGCCCCATTGCCTGTGTATCTTGTTTCCTAGTTGCATGAAAAAACGTTTTTTTTGTTGTTGTGGTTTTTAAATGTCTGTTTTTAAAACTTTGAGTTCCAAATTCTATCCCCTTTTGCCTCCCCACCCACCCTCCCTAAGAAGGTAAGCAATTCAACATAGGCCACATGCGTATCATTCTGTAAAACCCTTCCACAATACTCATGTTGTGAAAGATTAACTATGTTTTGTTCCTTCCTAACCTGTCCCCCTTTATTGAATTTTCTCCCTTGACCCTGTCCCTTTTCGAAAATATTTGTTTTTTATTACCTCCTCCCCCCATCTGCCCTCCCTTCTATCATCCCCCCTTTTTTATCTTCTTCCTTCTTCTTTCCTGTGGGGTAAGATACCCAATTGAGTGTGTGTGGTATTCCCTCCTCAGGTCAAATCTGATGAGAGCAAGATTTATGCATTCCCCCTCACCTGCCCTCTCCCCTCCTCCCACAGAACTGCTTCTTCTTGCCACCTTTATATGAGATAATCCACCCCATGCTATCTCTCCCTATCTCCCTCTCTCAATATATTCCTCTCTTATCCCTTAAATTGATTTTATTTTTTTAGATATCATCCTTTCATATTCAACTCACCCTGTGCCCTTTGTGTGTGTATATATATGTATATACACACACATATGTATACATATATATCTACATAGACACACATATGTATATATATGTATACACATATACATATATGCATATTCCTTTCAGCTACTATGATATTGAGGTCTCATGAATCATACCCATCATCTTTCTATGTAGGAATGCAAACGAAACAGTTCAACTTTAGTAAGTCCCTTATGATCTCTCTTTCTTGTTTACCTTTTCATGCTTCTCTTGATTGTTGTGCTTGAAAGTCAAATTTTCTATTCAACTCTGGTCTTTTCACTGAGAAAGCTTGAAAGTCCTCTATTTTATTGAAAATCCATATTTTGCCTTGGAGCATGATACTCAGTTTTGCTGGGTAGGTGATTCGAGGTTTTAATCCTAGCTCCATTGACCTCCGGAATATCGTATTCCAAACCCTTCAGTCTCTTAATGTGGAAGCTGCCAGATCCTGTGTTATCCTGATTGTTTTTCCACAATATTCAAATTGTTTCTTTCTGGCTGCTTGCAGTATTTTCTCCTTGACCTGGGAGCTCTGGAATTTGGCGACAATGTTCCTAGGAGTTTTCTTTTTGGGATCTATTTGAGGAGGTGATCTGTGGATTCTTTCAATTTCTATTTTGCCCTCTGGTTCTAGAATATCAGGGCAGTTTTCCTTGATAATTTCTTGAAAGATGATCTCTAGGCTCTTTTTTTGATCATGACTTTCAGGTAGTCCAATAATTTTTAAATTATCTGTCCTGGATCTATTTTCCAGGTCAGTGGTTTTTCCAATGAGATATTTGACACTCTCTTCCATTTTTTCATTCCTTTGGTTCTGTTTTATAATATCTTGATTTCTCATAAAGTCACTAGCTTCCTCTTGCTCCAATCTAATTTTTAAAGTAGTATTTTCTTCAGTGGTCTTTTGGACCTCCTTTTCCATTTGGCTAATTCTGCCTTTCAAGGTATTCTTCTCCTCGTTGGCTTTTTGAAGCTCTTTTGACATTTGAGTTAGTCTATTTTTTAAAGTGTTGTTTTCTTCAATATTTTTTTTTCAATATTTCTTTGGGTCTCCTTTAGCAAGTCATTGACTTGTTTTTCATGGTTTTCTTGCATCATTCTCATTTCTCGTCCCAATTTTTCCTCTACGTCTCTAACTTGCTTTTCCAACTCCTTTTTGAGCTCTTCCACGGCCTGAGACCAGTTCATGTTTTTCTTGGAGGCTCTTGCACTTTGTTGACTTCTTCAGGCCATATGTTTTGGTCTTCTTTGTCACCAAAGAAGGATTCCAAAGTCTGAGACTGAATCTGGGTGTGTCTTCACTGCCTGGTCATGTTCCCAGCAAACTTACTTGACCCTTGAGTTTTTTGTGGGGGTATGACTACTTGTAGAGCAAAGAGTACTTTGTTCCAAGCTTGAGGGGATGGGTGCCGTTGATTTCAGAGCTATTTCTATATACCAGCTCTGCCACCCCAGAACTCCTCCTTCCTCAAGAACCACCAACCCGGATCTGACTCAAATCTTCAGCAGGCTCTGCACTCCTGCTCTGATCCGCCACTTAATTCCTCCCACCAGGTGGGCCTGGGGCCGGAAGTAACTGCAGCTGTAGTTCTGTAGCTGCACCTCCCCCGCGGCCCCTGGGGCTGTGGCGAAACCTCGAACTCTGTCCCCCACAGCTTTTCCCACTAACCTTCTCTGTTGTCCTTGGTGTATGTGGGTTGAGAAGTCTGGTAACTGCCACAGCTCACTGATTCAGGGCGCTAGGGCCTGTTCTGCCTGGCTCCTGGTCTGGTTGGTCCTGCTGCCTCCCACCCTGAGCTCTGCTCCCCTCCACTCCGTGTGCGATAGACCTCATCCAGTGACCGTCCAGGCTGTCCTGGGCTGGAGCCCTGCTTCCCTCTGCCATTTTGTGGGTTCTGCAGTTCTAGAATTTGTTCAGAGCCATTTTTTATAGGTTTTTGGAGGGACGTGGTGGGGAGCTCATGCAAGTCCCTGCTTTCCAGCCGCCATCTTGGCTCCACCCCCGGAAGTCTAAGTAGGTCGTGAGATATAATGTACATAAGATACTTTGGAAACCTTCAGATACTATTGATATAAGCTATAATTTTTGATAAACGTATTTTTTCAAAAATGGAAAAACTGAGGTAGAGAGGTAAAATGATTTCTCTAAGGTTACACACATACTACACAGGGGTAGGGTTGGGAGTAGGATTGGTAGAGAAAGAGTTCCAGTCGTAAATTTCCATCTACCTCTTTTATGTCTTTGCTTGGATATCCTACTAGTACCTGAAACTCAATAACCAAAATTCATCATCTTCCTTCTAAAACTGACCCTTCTGGGGCCTCTGGGTTGCACAGTGAGTAGAGCACCCGCCCTGGAGTCAGGAGGACCTGAGTTCAAATTCGGCCTCAGACACTTGACACACTAGCTGTGTGACCTTGGGCAAGACACTTAACACCAATTGCCCTGCCCTCTCCCCTCAAAAAAAACCAAACTGACCCTTCATCATTTTCTGTATTTCTGTTGGTGGCACTTAGCTTATTTTCCAGTCACTCAGACTTGCAAACTGAAAGTCATAGAATTACTTGGTTATAAATTTAGAAACTTTAGAGGTCATCTGATACAAATCCATCATTATGCAAATGGGTGATATTGAGGCACAGTGAGGATAAATGACTTAACTAAAGTCCAATAGGTACAATATCTTTGATTCACTCCTGAACATCATGAATGGTGGCCGTTACCATGATCTTTTGAATCATCTAACTTGAGGGTTCTTAACCTGGGGTTTGTGAAGTTGTTTTAAAAATATTTTTATAACTCTATTTTAGTAGAATTGGTTTGTAATCCTTTGTATTTTTTTTTTCATTTAAAAACACATTCTGCAGAGTTCATAGGTTTCACCAGGTTGCCGGAGATCATGGCATTTGTGAAAAAGTTGAGAACCCTTGCTACTACTTTGGTCCACTGGAGCAGATTGGATGGGAAATTTCAGAGTAAATTTAATTAGGGCTTTAGAAATAGCTGTTTACTAAGTTGATGTTACATTGGAAAGTGTTAGATTTGCAGTTAAAGGACCCGATTCAAATCCTTTTGCTGTCATTTCCCCTGTACCCCCTTCTGTCCTCTGACACTGCCACCACTCTAGGTATAGTTTCTCATCATGTCATGCCTGGATTATTGCAGTAGCCTGCTAACAGGGCTGCCTGCCTTAGGTCTCCCCCCATTCTGATCCATCTTCCATCCAACCACTAAAGTGATTTTCCTAAAGCACAGTCCTAACTGTGTCACTCCCCCTACTCAGTAAACTCCAGTGGCTTACTGTTGTCTCCAGGAGCAAATACAAAATGCTCTGTTTAGCATCCAAAGCCCTTCATAACCTATGCCCCACTTACATTTCCAATCTTCTTACACTTTGCCCCCTGACACATACTCTTTGATCTAGTAATAATGTCCTTTTGGCTGTTCCACGAAAAAGATACTTCATCTGTTGACTCTGGACATTCTCTCTGACCATCCTTCCCATTCCTGCAATGCTCTCCTTCCTCTGTTCTGACTCCTAACCTCCCTGACTTCCTGTGAGTCCCAACTAAAATCCCACCTTATACAGGAAGCCTTCCCTAACCCCTCTTAATTCCAGTGCCTTTCCCTCTGTTAATTATTTCCCGTATATAGATTACTTTATATATATGTTTATGTGTAAGGATGATAGTGGTGAGCCTTACATGTAGAGAAGTATATGCTCCTTGTGTGGCTGGAAGGGAAATGGAACAAACATCTCTAGCCTCTTCTCTCCCACCCTTATCCAAAGAAGATTTTCCTTCCCACCAGGCAGGAAAGTAGGAGGTTGGAGTTGGAGACCACTACTCTGTCCTCCTCAGAGAGAGGGGGTACTGGGCTAGAAGTATAGGTATCTGCTCCCTTAAATATCATTTGCCTAGGGGATGTGATTGAGATCCATCTAACTTTGGATCACTTTGCCATTTTGGTGGGGAGAGGGACCCCAAGCTCTATATCCAAGGCTTGATCCCTTTCCCAGTTCCAACATGAAGATGCATAGACAATAGCAAAGAATTACATTTATCCAAATGGTAGCAAAATAGAAATCAAAGCAGGTATATGTAGGAAAACAGCATAATACAAAGTAAAGGAATTTTCCCATAGGTAGTAAGATAACTCAGCTCAATCAAAAGAGAGCATCCTGGATCTCACCCAACGTGAATATTCCCCCAGATCTCTAGAGGAGCAAGCTGGGAAAAGGGACAAGATGGAGATTACTTGCTCCTCTCATGTCTTCCCATTCTTTTCCTTCAGCAAGTTAAAGTAGGGTTAGCCTCTTCCATCTTCTCTCTAGAAGCCAGGAGCTGGATGAAAGCCAGGAGCACCTGAATGATGAGTTCCCAAAGGGAGACTGGACAAGAACTAAAGCTGTCTATCTCTCCCTAACTCTTCCCCTTCCTTCACATAGGGCAGGCTTTCAAGTCTAACAGTAGGGAGAGAATCCCTTATCAATGGGCTTTTGGGACAGGGTTTACACATGTTTTCCCCCTGTTAGACGTTAAGCTCCTTCAGGGGCTGTCTTTTGCCTCTTTTTGTATCCCTGTACTAAGTGCCTGGCACATAAAAGGAGCTTAATAAATGTTTATTGACTGATTGACCTTGAGTCTCCTCATCTGTATAATGAGAGATTGGGCCAGATGACCTAAAGGTTATTTAATTCTAACCTATGGTCCTATAAATTTATAATCCTGTATCAGGGTTCTGGCCAGCTAGAGAACCATATGCCTCAGAGGGCAGTGGACACCTAGGGATAGAGAAGAGGTGTTAGACAAAGAGGAGGCAGGGTGCTGAAGTTAAATATTTCTCCTTCCAATAATTTTGCCTTGGGCCAGATTTTGGCAGCTGGAGTGGCGACAGTGATAACATGGGCAATAAATGTTTCTTCCCTTAGACAACCTTTAACAGTTTCTCCTCTTTGTTTGGGAAAGAGGGTATCAGTCCTTCCTTTCTCTCCCTTAATTTTACCTCTCTAAGTACAAATGCCAGTGACCTAGATTACAGCTTTGTCTAGGCCTATGGCATCAAAGTATTAAAATCGTGCCCAGAATTTGCTTCACAGCTCCCTCACAGCTGGAGCCATATTTGATCAACTGATGACTCATCGGACTGTAGGTTCCAATTTTCCAGTGTGAAAGATAATGAGAAAAGGAGATGCCCACGGCGAAGGAGTTATAGAGGTGGCTTTTGGCTTTTTTCTGAGATATAAGTCAATATTTATCTTTCAGGCCTCAGTTTGATGCTATCTGGGAGTAGCAGATTCCATAGCCATGTTTAAGTAGGTTTTCTTTTGAGTCTCTTTCAGTTTTTCTTAGACTTAAATGGCAGATAGTCCTTGGGTAGCTTATGATCAGAGATTGAATAGTGAATGAGATATTTTACTAGGCTAGCTCTTATAGATCCATGAAAATATAGAAGCAGGTCTCTGAATAAAAGCATATCTGAATAAATAGTTTTTCAGGGACAGAAAGATCTTCGTGATATATCTTAGGTGGAATTTGCCAGCTTGCCATAAAGGCTGTCATAATTAGCTGCCTTCTTATTCACATTAGCTTTGTTGTCTATCCAGGATATTTTGAATAAATTCATGGTTCACTCATATAAAAGCATATTTTTATATTTTGCAAAAGAAGAAGTAATTTCTGGTGGGTATACTTTGGAAGTCCAAAACTGGCACTTTGTTTAGGTAGAGTAATGGGCCACCTATGTAGCATGATCTGAGGGAGAGGAGGGGAAAAAGAGACCAAGTATTTAAAAACTTTATGGTTTGCTCAAGCCTGACTCTAAGTTAATGATGTGATGGAATTTATTGACTTAATAAGAATTTTATTCAGTGTCTACTGTGTCTCAGCCATTATGCTAGGTGCTGGAATTACAAGGACAAAATGTGACTAGTCTTTGGCCTCAAGGGGCTAGGTGCTTCAGTGGATAGAGTGTTGGGCCTTTAATCAGGAAGACATGATTTCATAGCTGCCCTCAGACACTTATTAGTTGTGTGATCTTGGGCAAGGCACAACCACTATCTGCCACTTTCCTCAACTGTAAAATGAGGATAATAATAATAGCCCTACCTCCCAGGATTGTTGTGAGGATCAAGTGAAATAATATTTGTAAAGTTCTTAGCATAGGGCCTGGCACACATTAAGTGTTTCATAAATGCTTGTTTCCCTCCCACCTTCTTTCCTTGAATCTTGTTGTGTAGAAACAACATGGATGCAAATAAATTTAAGTTTATACATATATTGATATGCAATAAGATAAAATTTAAATATCTGTATTTGTATAGAATATTACTTATGCATATCTATGCAAATAACATTATATGTATATATGATATATATTTAATGTGTAAATATGTGTAGCTATATTTCATAGTAAATTTAAATCTATATCTATATCTCTATATATACATATATAGAATATATATAGTATAGATTATATATGTACACATAAACATATATAGTAAACTTAAATTTCTAGATCTGCCTATGTATAGACAGAGGTAGGTATTTATATATCTGTGTGATATAAGCAGCTGAGAAAAATGATTATTAATAACCAATGCTTTGGGGAGATCAAGAGTTCCCCCTTTTTCTAAAGTCCTCATTTTAAAAGCTCAGTCTCTGAAGCTTGAACTTTTTCTTCATCAGACCCCATGTGTATCTCTAATTCTTAAATGTGTTTCTTGTAAACAACATATTGTTGGATTCTGATTTTTAATCCATTCTGCTATCTGTTACATTTTATGGGTAAGTTTGTCCCATTCATATTCAAAGTTATAATTACTATTTGCGAATTTCCCCCTATCTCATTTTTATACACTATTTTCCTTCTTAGCCTCTCTTTTTACCCTATCCCTATAACCTTATCTTCTTCTCCTATCCTTCTATTCCTTATTATACCCATCCCTCTAAAAGTCCCTCCCTTATTTTCTCCCCCCACCATCCTAATCCTAATCTACACACCCTTCTTCTGTCCCCCAGTTTTCTCACCTCTTTAGAAGTTCAGAAGACTTCTAAACTTCTCCACATGTATATGTTGTTTCCTCTTCAACCCTAATGAGAGTAAGGTTTCAACATTACTAGCCCTCCACCTTTCTGCTTTTTTTCTAAATTAGTTCTTCCTTTCATGCCCCCTTTTTTTAAAATGAAAAAAAATTGCTCCTTTGTACTTCTTCCTACCCAAATTTTGGTTATTAGAATCACCCCCATCACACACAGCTCAACCCCAAACTTTCTTTCAAACTACCTTAGTGGGGTGACAATTTTAAGAATACTGGTAACATTTTCGTATATCAGACACCACCCAATCTTACAAGGAATGTGACTTCCTGCCCATTTAGAAGAATAGCTGAGGATAACTGAGGTTTCAAATCTGGGTATTTCCTTTGATAGAAATAGAGAAGCTATGGAAGATTTATTGGGGAAAGAGAATATGTTCTATTTTATACATGTTGGGTTTGAGATTCTTCTCCATATAACCCAACTCTAATTGCTCTCCTGTAATATTTAGGAGAGGGCTCAGCACTTCTTTCCTCTAACTTACCTCCAATTTTACCTCTAAACATAAGTGCCAATACCTTAGATTACAATGTTATTTAGGCCTATGACAGCAGAGCATTAAAATCACGCCCAGAATTTTCTTCGCAGCTAGAACCATATTTGATCAACTTATCGGTCTCAGTCTCCTTATCCAGAAACTCTTTTTGCTGGCCCACCATGGTGCCTGACCCTAGCTGCCCTCTCCTCCCCCACACACATTGGGGTCACGCCTTTGTAAGGCATTGTCTAGAGAAGAACCTTTTAAAATGCAAATGTATTGCCAAGAAGGGGTAACACATTAACCTTTTATCATTCATTAGCACATTAGCATGGTAATACTTTCTCTAAGCAGAGAACAAGGTCCAGAGGGAATAGGATACCCAAGGTAAATTTTTATTTGGTGACTGGGGAAGGGGCAGAAATATCCAGGGCTGGGGCACTGTCTGTGAGGTTAGATTCAGGTCAGGTGCCACAGTGGGAGATCTTGGGCAATCAGGAAGCAGCATGAGGGCATCAGATACTCAGGATGGGGATTGAGGCACCAAAAGCATTTAGGGAAATGAAGTGCTGTGAAAGGGTGGAGGAGAAAGGAAATACAAACTTTGCCTCCTCCACAATTTTCCTCCAAGGCCAGTCTATTTGGAAATTTAGAAGTCCCTAATCTTAAAGTACAACTGACACTTTGGGTCAGTTGGTCATAACTCTTCCCTTTCAAAAACATTACTATTCAGTCATCAGTGCCTAACCAATTGCCCAAAGCCTTAGCAATTTTCAACATTGCTAGGTTTTACTCTGATGACTTTTTTGTCATTGCTTCCAGATCTTTCAAATAGTGAGGTCAAAGTGTCTGGCTTTAAGTGCCACAGGAATGAAATAAATTATTATAATTCTTATGTCAATCAAACCGAAAGCCTCTTATATTTGTGAGTTTCTGTATATTTTATTTTATAAGCAAACTATTGTTAATTCCTTTGTAACTATTGGGTCAAATTGTTGGTCTTAATTCTATTGCCTTATTTTGTATTAAAAAATTAATTTTCTGTATTATTTTGTATTAAAAAAATTATGGTTCCAAAAATGGAAAGAAAAGACTGACCTTGGAACTTTCTATACCCCACATGGATCCTTTACCAAGTACTTCCTTTTTTTTTCAACTTTTGGGCCTTTGTATGTGCCCCAAAATAGACACCACATCTATGACAACAGGACAAATTCATGAAGGATGATTTTTTGTAGTTCAGTGACCAGCTTTTCCAAATGGTTTGCTCTTACAATTTCACTATGAAATTATGTATCATTTCTATTCTTTCTTAGTTCAGTTCTTAAGTGAGAAAAATGGAATAATTTAAAAAAAGAAGAATTCAGACTTGACAGCATGTTTTGCCTAGGAAAAGGATTGGGTTTCTCAAAATGTGTTGCTATTTCCAGGACCTCAGTCCCAGAGCTGAATGGCAGGTAGCTCACCTCTGAGAAGGTCTACTCAATCTTAGGAGGTCTTGGTTTGTGAAGGAGTATAGTGGCCTGAAAGATAGCCTAGAGGGGGGGGGGGAGGGAGAGAGAGAGAGAGAGAGAGAGAGAGAGAGAGAGAGAGAGAGAGAGAGAGGGAGGGAGAGGGAGAGGGAGAGGGAGAGGAACTGGGGAGTTAAGAAGGCTTCTAGGCTTTACCATTTAGGATAAAGAGATCTGAGATAATGGGGGGTTGTGACAGAACTTAATCTGAGCATAGATGGGTAGAGTGGCTTTTTCATATACTTACATCCAGTGAATTCTTTACCCACAATCTGTTTTTTCTAGACCACAATTCCAAAATAATGGAGATGATGACAGTCACCTGACTGATGGCTCCAGGAAACAGGATGAGATATCTGATCCAGATGAGGTATAATTTCTAATATAGTAAACATTTTAGACTTGAACCTGGAGACAGAGTCACTGGGAACTCACTGGCGTTAGATGGAAATTGATAAGCAGGAACTCTTTCATTTTTCAGTCGTGAAGTCAAGAACCATTTCATTTTGTCTTTGTACCCACAGGATCTAGGACATGTCTTGGTGCACAGTAGGCACTTGACAAATCCTATTTGATTGATTGGTTGAAGACCCAGTCTTGGGGTCAGTAACTGTTTCCTTTTAGAACCATATATTTGGAAGTAAAAAGGACCTTACTCAGGAATATGCTAGTAAATGTCTAATAGCCAGCACTCTTCCATAGGATGTACTTTTAAGTTTAATTTGCAATAGTAACATTTTCTCCATCACTTTCTTCCACATAATTTTGAGTTCCAGATTTTCTTCCCCCCTTCCCTCTCCCTCCCCAAGATAGCATGGAATCCTGTATATGTTCTACATATAACTTCTCATTGAACTTATTTGCACAGTAGTCAAGTTGTAAAGAAGAATTATGACCAATGGAATGAATCATGTCCATCACTTTCTTAATTCTAGACAATCAGAAAAATAAATTAATCCCTGATATGTAGCATTTGCCAGTTTTTAAGATGCTAATGTTCAATCTGGAAATTAAACAATCTGCTCACAATCTTGATAGGGCTGTCTATTCAATTCTATTACAGATGAGAAAGCTGACTCAGAAATAGGTTGTGACATCATCATCATTGTCATCATTATCATCATCACAGTAGTTAGCATTTATATAGCTTTAAGTTGAAAAATCACTTTACAGGCATCTCATTTTAATTTTAAAACAATCTTGGTAGGTAAATGTTGTATTTTAATCCCCTTTTAATAGATTATGAAACTAAGTCAGACAGAGGTTCAGTGACTTGCCTGTGGTTACTAAGCAGCTATAGCTATAAATATCTGAGGATGAATTTGAACTCAGGTCTTCCTGATTCCTACTCCCACACAGTGCCACTTAGCTGCCTCTAAAGTCAAATAGAACAAAGTCCACAGGTAGTAATACAACTGAATTGAGTTTCTCTGGTCCTAAATCTAACACCTCTTTATACTATGCAATACTTTTTCTTCTCAGGAGTCCTCCTGATCTTTTAAAAAATAATTAAAATTTAGGAAAAGAATTTATATATTCACAGATTCTTAAATGGGTTAGTGAATTATTTTTAATAATTGGACTGATAGCTGTTTGTCTTGGGTGATAGGGTTAGAATCAAACCTGTTTTGAGTTTTAGGAGGCTGGACTTTAACATTTAGCTCTATAAGTCTATGAAAGATATAGCCAGCAATCTTTTAAAACATGTTGTGTGATATGATAACTAAAATAATGAACAATACGATCTGACAACTGGTTTCTGTGTATCAAAGTTGGTGATCAGGTGGATACAATGATGAATTGTTAAGCTTCTGGACTTCCTCACCAGGAAATTCTACAAAAGGCATCTGTTTACACTTCCTGATATTGATAAAGAAAACTCTTGACCAATATAGCAAACTTCTCAGAAGAAGTACCAATCTGGCTTAAGAGAGCCTGTTTTATTGTTTGCTTCAATCTGAGCAAAGTTTTATCTCATGCTCAAAAAAGAGGTATTTTTGTTAGGAGGGAGAGAGAAATACTACAAAGCTTACCATACCTAGGGAATCAGCAGACCCAGAAATAGTACTAAATACAGTTGTGGGATCAGTTCCTTGGGCTAAATGTGTAACGGTAACTGAGTAATATCTGAGAACATCAAAGAGAGACAGCTACAGTTAAACAAAAACAAACATACAACTACCTAACTTGGGTAACTCTTGAAAGAAAGCCCTTGTGTCTTGGACAGAAATTCTGTCTGTGGGTGTGTGAGAGGGAATAGAGTAAACAGTATTTTAGTCTTTGAAGGAATATCAATGTCCATCTAAGCCAACTCATAACTGAAATGGATCCCCACTAAAACATACTTGACAAATGGCATTCTAGCCTCTGCTTAAGGATCACCAAAGGGGGTAAATCCATTACCTCGTGGGGCAGTCCATTTCACTTTTGGACAGATCTAATTATTGTAAAGTTTTTTTTCCTGATAGTAAGCCTAAATTTGCCTTGTTGTAAAATCAACTGATAGGTTCTTCCATCCAGGGCCTAAGGGAACTTGTCTCTTTCATGTAATAGAGCTTCAGGTACTTAAGACAGCTATCATGGTCTCCCTAGTCATCTCTTGTTCTGGTTCATCATCTTCACTTCCTTCAGTCACTCTTTATGTGAAGTGGTCTCAAGGTCCTCCATCATCTTGGTTGCTCTATTCTGGATGCTTTATAGCTTGTCATTATTCTCCTGAATCTCATGGTGCCTCAAACTTAAAACAATACACAAGATGTAGTCTGCCTAGGACAGAATGCAGAAGAACCGTCCCTTACTCTTGAGAGCTATTTCAGCTCAAGATTTCATTGGCTTTTTTGGCTACCATATTATATTGATGCCTCACATTGACTTTGTAGTCACTAACCAGCACTACTCCCATTCTGCCTCCAATCCTTTGGAGACTAAGCAGTATGTGTGAAACACACAAAGAGCAATTAAGTGCTAAGCTGTGTGGTGCTGATTTTATGCAGTACATAAGCACTGAAAATTTTAGTTAGTATTAGCCCAGTGTATACTTAGGTAAACGGATAATAGGGATGGAGATCCTTCTGAGAAAATTTCCTAGAGCTGAAAACTTAATTGGTTAACTTCACTGTTTAAAGTATGATACTTTTGAGAATAAGATTTGAGGCTATATCCCTAACCCTGCTAGCTACGGCAGCTAGATGGCACAAGTGCCAGGCCTGGAGATAGGAGGAATAATCTTCATGAATTAAAATCTGGCCTCAGACACTTATTAGCTGTGTGATACTGGACAAGTCACTTTACCCTGTTTGCCTCAGTTTCTTCATCTGTAAAATGAGCAAGAGAAGGAAATGACAAATCATTCCAGTATCTCTTCCAAGAAAACTCCAGGTGGGGTCATGAAGAGTCAGTCATGACTTAAAAATGACTGGACAACAAGAACCCTAACTCTGGCTAACTGTCTTGAGGGCAGGTGACTATATGTGTGCGTGTGTGTGTGTGTGTGTGTGTGTGTGTGTGTGTGTGTGTTTGTGAATGCATATGTAAAGGGAACTGAACAAAACAGTTTAAATGGATGGACACAAATCTTTTTGTACCTGTATAGGAGGCAGCATTTCTGGGAAGGTGTTTGTAAGAGGTAATCATGAGGGGCAAGTGCAGAAATGGTGGACAGGAGATTTCTCTGGAGCTGTAGACACTGAAGGAAGCCTATTCTCCAGTACATCCGTTGACTTCCAGTACCTTCAGCCCTAGAGATTATTAGAATGAGGTCTCTTTGATGAGAGCATTCATTCTTTACTTGCTTGAGCTAAGGTATTATCTCACTTCAGATTGAAGAACACATTTACTCTTGTGCATGGTTTTGGTTTGCTGTAATCTATATTGCTTTTCTAATTTCTGTTTACTGTTTACTTTACATAGTAAACACTTAATAAATGCATGTTGATTGATTGCCCAAGTTCCCACAAGATATTACACAATAGTTGAATCTGCATTTAAACTTGGGACTTCTGGCTCCAAAACTTGTTCTCTTTCCATTATCCATTATATTTGGAAACAGAGGACCTGGTTTCAAATACTCTCTCTGCCATTCACTACATGTGGGATTTTGTTCAAGTCAGTTAATCTCTCTGGGCCTCAGTTTCCTTACCTGCAAAATGAGGAAGTTGAACTAGATGACTGTTTCAACAATCTGGCTAGCAGCTTCTGTGGGGGTGTAAGATCCACCCACAGCCAGCACCCAGAAAGCTGCCGGCATGCTGGGAAAGCACAGGTTCTTTTGATCTGCTTAACCAAGGAAAGCAAGGTGAAGGGGTTGACAAGTTTACTTTAATCCAGCATACAGACAGCATTCACTTAGTTCAGGGGAAAAAGCCAGAACCCTGAACTTCAGAACAAAATACAAACAAATTACAAACATCAACAGACAGACCCAGTACAATTCATGGTTACCAACATCTAGGTTCAGCCCTGGAGCTCGGAACAAGGGCTGGCCCAGAGTCACGCTCGCCACCACTGCTGCAGGTAGAGCTCCAACAGAAAAGGGATCTTCAAGCTGTCTTCTCTCCTCTTATAGAGTTTTTGACATCATCAAGCATCGTCTGAATGACCAGAGCCCAGGCTCTGGGGATTGGTTCTTGAGTTGGCCCCTCCCCTTAGGACCCTGGGAGGTTCACATCCATATAGATTAGGTTAACACCCAATAGGGCAAGGCTCTGGAGTTAACACCTCCCCTTAGCCAGCCCCATCTTGGGCCCACCCCAGTCACCAATCCGCACTCACATAGGTTCCACACCTAATAGGGCTCTGGGCCTGGGGCCCAGAACCTAGCAAGGCTCAATGAACTACACTGAGTTACTCAAAGAAAACAAAGGCCATTTTGCTTACCAACACAATGACTTCTAAGGTCATTTCTAGCCCTAAATCTATGAAATCACTTGAAATCAAATATAATTCTGTTTACTTTTGTTTTTAGCTCATTGTCTGATATATAGTAAGAGCTTAATAAATGCTTGTTGACTTGCCTAGCTGTTTGTTCACTTTCCCTAACTTCCTTTTGCTTCTCACATCCCTATTTTCAATTAACAGCAGAGATGAAAATACCACCTTTGCCCTAAAGTCTTTCAATTTCTTTCCTAGGACTTCATAATACTTCAGATGTGTTCCAAATTCTTTCAGGTGCTGTCGTTCATTTCCACATATATCACTCAAAGCAGTCATCAGAGTAAGCCTTAGGAGGGTCTCTGTCACTGAAGTTTAAGAACAGTGTTAGGAATAGTGAAGCTTAGAATGAGTTGAGAGAAATGATGAGTGCTAAGGACAACAACAACAACAAATTAGTTATATTGTGGGCAAGAAGAAGCAAGACAAAAAGTATCGATTAAGCACTTACTATGTACCAGGCGCTATACTAAGTTCTTGAGGGAATAAATAAAAGCAAAAAAGAGGGTCCCTGCCCTCAAGGAGCAGATGACACACAAAAAGGAGCTGGAAAAAAAAAAGTGGAACTAGGTGGGAATGAAAATACTCATGTAGGAGCATCGTTTGAAATCCAGAAAATCAGGAGCAGAGTCAGGAGGGGAATGAAAGGTGGCCAGCCTGGGCCCTTTCACAAAAACTTATGCTGACCAGAAACTCAGTCAGATCCAAAGACTGATATAAAGGAGTTTTCTCTCAATTATATATCTCAAGCAAGTCAACTCTTAGCTGAAAACTGGTCCTGTACTAGTCAATCAATTACTGTTTCCTTGTTCCTTTAATTGAATATAGACACTTGGAGGAAAGGGAAGGAGGACACATCTTTTTTCTGATTTCAGGAAATTGCTCTTGTTTGCTCTCCCTCTCCCAAGTTAGAAAATCCATCATCTTTCCTCCAACTAGAAATCAGATTATCCAATATTGTATCCTGGTTTATATCCTGTTAATTGTTTTCCTTTAATGCACAAAAATCTCTCTTCTTCTATATTTGAGGTCCAGTGCCAAGATGAGGAGGCCCGGTCCCAATTTGTTCTGTAATTGGCGTGCATTTCTTAATAAATCTATATGCTTAGAAGTTCAAACCTTTGTTTTCTCAGTTATTTCAAATTTCACCCATCACAGAGGTTATACTTGCCCAGAGTCACATATCCAGTAGATATCAGAAGTAGGACTTGAACCCAGGTTTTCCTGATGTTGAAGCCAGCTCTCTATTGTGTCTCTAGGCTTGCAGGACTCTTTCCATTAGATCATCTGTCTCAATCACTGCCATTAATGAGGCGTGGGTATTTTGTAAAAATCCCATGCTTTGAATGAGTACAAGTGTCACTTTGTTACTTGTGTTCTGAAGTCATGTCAGGGCAGCTTTTTGATTTTGGGTGACCCAAGGTGGTTGAGGGGGAACATATACATTGTGAAAGCAATCTGTCACTTCTTGTCTTAAGCAGGAAGCAGTTCACCTGAAGGAAGGCACCAAGCGAGTCACAAATGGAAGGCCTGAACTTGATCTGGCTCTTTAGCAGAGGTATTTCCTGTCTCTGCCGGTGAACTGTTCCTACTCAGTAGTGTGCAAACAGAGAAAATGAATTTGATGATGCTTAATCCTACTGATTTCCTTTTCCTTTCATCCTCCTTAATTGTCAGAAGACATGTCAAAAGAGTTCACTGGTTCAGTTTAGCAAATATAGGAGCATTAGTATCTTCCATCAAATCAGAAGAGATGATTTGGAGATAGAAGGGACCTGTATCCCTTTATTTGATGGGTGAGGAAACTGAATTGCATAGAGGCAAAGTTATTTGCTAAAGGTTGTAAACGTTAGGATCAGGATTTTTACCCTGATCTCTTGTCTCCAGGTCCAGTGTTCTTTTCTAGAGCCATAACTAATTCAGGGAACCTGGGGCTTTGTACCAGGGATTTGGTGATTTCCAGTGCAGTGGAGCCAACTACTGTCATACAACGAATTGTCCTTCACCATACCTCTGGGAAGGTTACATTATCACCATGTCCTCATCACCAGACCTACCTTCACCCACTGATGTGACTGTGTCAGATTGGGGCATACCATAAGCATTGTGCAATTGGGGCATGATGGGGACCAATGCCACGTGGTACACATAGGATGAATGGCTGCTGTTAGATCTTTAGGTTTTTTGGCACCACAGGTGAGCACCTCCTTTGGTTGTCTAGGGCTCTTTGTCTCCACCCCAACTTCATCTCAAATAAATTTGCCCTAGTTTCTGGAATTCCTAGTTATGGCTGTTTTCTTCTTGCTATACCACCTGGTCTCCAGTAACACATACAGAAGGGTATCTAGGTGGTTTAGTGAATAGAATGCCAACTCTCGAGTCAGGAGGACCTGAGTTCAAATCTGGCCTCATGCATTTATTAGCTGTGTGACCCTTAGCAAGTCACGTAGCATTGTTTATATCAGTTTCCTCATCTGTAAAAGGAACTGGAGAAAGAAATGGTAAAACACTCCCATATGTTTGCCAAGAAAACCCTGAGTGGGGATTAGTCAGACATGCTATCATATGCTATCTAGCAGGGGTTAAAAGGAAGTCATGAGAGAGATTAAGAAAAATTGTATAATTGAGCTGAAAGTAAATTCTCTTTTACATAATACTTGCACCTGTGATAATTATATACTTGACTAAAGTAATATGTAGTGTTTGGATAAAACCCAGGTAAGGTTAGTACTGGGGAAAATCGTGAGACAAGTGAAAATGAGAGAGTTGGCATAGATGCCCTCTAAAGTTCCTTCTAGCTCTAAATCTTTGATTCTAGACTCCTATCATTTTTGTCTTTTCTGTTGTCTAAACTCTTTCTTTTGTAAATAATTGCATTGATTTTTATTTTAAACTTAACAAATAAAATGAATATTTCCATATACAAAGTGAAAAAACATGTATCTGACATTAAACCAGGAATCACTTCCTTTATAATCACTTCCTTTTCTCTTTAACTGTATAATAAATTCAGCATATAGCTTTCAAAGATTTGTATGTTTGTGTTTTCCTCTTACCTTTCATTCTCTTCCGTACTTTCAAAATGTTTTTCTTTTTAAAAAAATCATTTTTTTAAACAACCTAGCCCATTTTCTCACACCCAACTCCTTTCCTCTATTAAAATAAGAAAAAGAAAAAAGAAAGACTCTTGTAACAAATATGCATGATCAAGCAAAACATGTTTGTACATTGGCCATGTCCAAAAATATATGTCTCATTCTGTACCTTGAGTCTTTTAGGAGATGGGCAACAGATTTCATCACTGCTCTCCTGGAGTCATGTTTGGTTGTTATGTCAGTCAGAATTCTAAATCTTTCAAAGTCATATTTATTTAAAATGTTTCTGTCATTATATAAATAATTCCCCACATTCTACTTATTTCAGTCTGTACTGGTTCACACCAGTCTTCCCATGTTTTTCTGAAATTATGCCTTTCATCGTATCTTATAGCACAATAATATTCCATTGCATTCCTGTAGAATAATTTGTTCGGCAGTGGCCCAGTTGATGGGTATCCTCTTACTTTACAGTTCTGTGCTATAACAGAAAGCTGCTATAAATATTTTTGTACATGTCGATTCTTTTCGTCTTTCTTTGATTTCTTCAAGGTATAGGACTATTAGTGGGCCAAAGTCTCAATTCAATTCTATGTGCTGATTACAGTGGAGGGAATTCCCTATATCAATGAAATCACAAGTCCAGTCACACTCTCCTCATCTGCCAGGCACTTTGCTAGGGACAAAAATACAAAAGTGAGATAGTCTTTTACCTCCGGGAACTTTTTTTTCCTGTAGAAAACCAAAATGTACAATAGATCCTTAAGAAAAACATATAAACAAAGTAAGTGCAATTTTTTGGGGGGGAGGGAGGGCATTAACGACAGTGGGAATGAGGAAAGGCCTCTTGTAGGAGGTGGCACCTGAGGGTAGCCTTAAAAGGAGCCAGGGATTCCAAGAAGCAGATGTGAGGACTGAGTGAATTCCATATATGAGGCATGAGGCCTTTGTCCTGACCTAAATTCTACTAGGCAATCTATCAGTCACCAAATATTTTTTTAAATGTCTGCTATGAGCCAGTCACTGTACTGGACCCTACAGATACAAGTACAAAGAATGAAATAATTTCTGCTTACAAGCAGTTCACAAAAAGGTTGCTTCACAGCAAAGATTGTACCATGAGACTTTGAAGAAGAGCAGTCAATTAATTAACTACTTAAATTCCTACTATATGCTAGGCACTATATCCTAAAAGTCCCCTCTTTAGAGATTAGTCTTAGGCTAATAATAAAGATAATGAAGAGTATGGTAAAGGAAATGGCTGTAATTTTGAGACTAGGTGGAGGGAACCACTAAAATATGTATATATTTAGACTAAAGAAGGTACCTGATGCAGGTGTATGATGTAGAAGGCAGACAAGTCGCAGAGTAGTGCAGCACATGTATACATTACAAATAAGGAATGGAACATATATTAGAAAAAGAGGAGGATGCGGCAAGGCAGCCATGTTATACTCGCTCTAGGTGTGACTGACTGTGAAATGAGTATCATTGTGGATACTGCTGAATAAAAATACAATCCAAGGACACATAAATGTGTACAAGGCATTATTTCTGGACTAATGGAAGGACAGTATCTTAATATTTAACCCCAAATGATGAGCAGGACAGATTCTACTCCCCCCTTCCACCTTCTTCTCTCCACAATCTGTTGAGCTTGCTCATTGCCAGGTTCCATGAAGTAATCTCTCATCACCTTAGAGATTATAGAAGGATAGGGGACCCGTGGAGAAAGAGGTTAAACTATGGACAGAAATCAGTTCATCTTCTAATTTTTCTTTAAAATACAATATGAAATGTGCACAGGGTCTGATGTCAATCAACAATTTATAGGGAAAAGACTAAACATATTTTTAAATATCCTTTGGGTGAAAACTTTGCCCTTTGTATCTACTAGTTACAGTCATTCAGAGGCATAATTCCAGCTAACATTGATATGCTGATTAGACACAGGTTTATGTTTTGATCTCAGCTAACCCTCTGGAATGAAATTCTGATTCAGTTAAATGCATAGGCAATAGGCAGTTGGAAATTTTTCTCAAGTTAAACTTGGATGAAAGAGTTCACTCTAAATGACCCTCACTAACATCTTTAATGTAGACTTTGCATTTGGTAGGGATATTGTATAATTCTGTGGTATTGTTTCCCTCAAACTAGTGTAGATTGTACACACACACACACACGCATACATACATACATATACACACATCTATATGTGTATACACACATACATGTATATATACATACATGTATGTGTGTATACACAGATATACACATACATATATCTATATACATATACACACATATATACAAACATATACATGTACACATACATACATATATATATGTATATATATATTTAAAGTTCCTAGTGAAGGAGAAGGCATTGTGGCCAGGCCCCAGCTTTCATTTAGATACTCTATTGGAACTTTGCCCTATCATATAATATTATCCCACTGTTATGAAACTACAGGGACTTCTGAGTCATTCAGTTTTATTTAATCCAACAGCATTTGTTTAGTACCTGTTGTGTCCAAGGCACTCTATTGGGCACTGGGGATACAAAGTCAAAGTGAGAAACAATCCTCATTCTTCAAATTCTAGTGAAGGGAATTTTAGACAATTATAAATGCAATATAATTTGAGGAATTTAAAACTGAGGCGATAGTGTCCAAGGATTCTAATAGGTAAGAATGGACCATACGGCACTGGAAGTGTATTGATTGCTTGTTTTTATATCTCTGGTGCCTAGCATAGAGTAAATGCTTATTTAATGTTTTTAATTTTTTCATCCACTTATTGACTCACCATTCCAGGCTTAGGGGTACAGCCTAGGCAAAGGCATAGAGTTGGGAGATGAAATGCAAAATTTAAGGAATGGCATTTGAACCATTTTGGCTGAAACAAAGAGTACAGGAAGAAGAGTAATGGGAAGTGAAGGTATAGAAGTATGATGGATTCAGGTTAAGAATCCTTACTCTGTTAAAAGTCATAACAACCTAAAAGCCAAACATATTACATTGTGACAGTTAAGTATAGAGAGTATAAATTCCTTGAGAAAGATCTTTTGAATATAGTGGATGATGAATCAGAGAAAAAAAAATTATGGCTAGGTGTATAACCTTTTCCAATAATCCCTCTTTACCATAGCTTTCTATATAAATGTTTCTGTATTGAACAGGAACGTTTTATTCATTATCTGGAGACTCATTGACTTTGGTTCAATATTCTCTACTATTAGTCTTGAGTACAATGATATTGCTAATAACAGAATGAAAAGAAGATTATTTTTGTAAGCATTTTTATAAATTTGTCCATCTCATTATTTACTTTCCCCCAAGCTGAGCAAATTCAAAACAAATTTTCACTATTTACCTATATAGTGTGGCAAAACAAATTCTCCCATTAGCCATTTCTGAAATTGTGTATCTCTTCTGATATCTTAATTTTATTACCGCTCTGTAAGGAGGTAAGTGGTATATTTCACTTTTATTTATTTATTTTTTAGACTTATGGTTTATTATTGCATTGATTAGTATCCTAAATTCTTTCAAATTTGTTTATTCCATGTAAAAATTGTATTAGTTCTGCTCCCTTCTCTCTGTATCCCTTCATAAAAGCTTCCCATTTTCCTCTGAAATTATTCATTTGATAATTCTTATGTCACATTTATATTCTACTACATTCATGTATCATAATTTGTCTATTTCCCAGTAGGTTAGCCCCTTAGCTTCCTTTTTTTGTATATATAAGACATTTTCCTCTTTGATTTCTTTAGAATATGGGTCTTATAGTGGTATAGCTGCTTCAAAAGATACATACTGTTTGGTAACTTTCTGGGCATAGTTTCAAATTGCTTTCCATAATTTGTGGACAGATTCATGTCTTTGAAAACAATGCATTTACAGACCTGTTTTCCCATATCCCCTCTAACATTTGTCATTTTTTTCCATTGTTATTCTTGCAGTCTGATAGGTACAAAGAAGAATCTCAAAGCATCTATAATTTGCATTTCCCCAACTATTAGTAATTTTAGAGAGTGTTTTCACATGATTAGTAGATTGGATATCTTCCTTTGAAAGTACCTGTTTATGTCCTTTGACCATTTATCTACTGGGGAATGGTTTTTATTCTCATAAATCTGAATCAGTTTCTTATGTTATCACAAAATTTTTTCCCTAGAACTTGTTTCCTATCTAATTTTTACTTTATTTATTTTTTTATTTTTTATTTATTTTATTTATATTTATTTTTATTTATTTTATTTATATTTATTTATTTTATTATTTATTTATTTTATTTAATTTTATGTTATTTTTGTGCAAAACTTTAAAATTTAACATAATTATAATTGTCCATTTTATCTTCTGATTCTGTCATTTATTAATCATGATGATTCCCCCTATCCATATATCTATCTATATCTATTTGTTGTTGTTCAGTTGTTTCATTCATATCTAACTCTTTGTCATCCCATTTGGTTTCTGGGCAAAGATACTGCAGTGGTTTGCTGTTTCCTTCTCCAGCTCATTTTACAGATGAAGAAACTCAGGCAAACAGGGTTGAATTACTTCCCTATGGTTATACAACTATTAAGTGTCTGAGACCAGGTTTGAAATTAGGAAGATTAGTCTTCCTGACTCCAGGCTCAGCATTGTATCTATTGTACCACTTAGCTGTCCATCTATGTCTATGTCTATGTCTGTGTCTGTGTCTATGTCTATGTCTATGCCTATGTCTGTGTCTGTGTCTACATATACATATACTTCTATCCATCCATCTATCTATCCATCTATCATCTATTATGTATTCTTTCTAGTAAAACAGCTTCTTTGAGGTGGGGTAAGGAGTCATTATTTTTTTTAAATATTTGTATCCCCAGCACTTAGCACAGTGCCTTTGAACATGTTGTGATCCATTTTTTAGTAAAATTCTGATTTTCCAGGTTGTTTATTTGGGACTATTTAGATAAACTACTCCGATATAGGTCTATGTCTCAGTGCAGTAAATACATTCTTGAAAAGCAGTTTCATTCATGGTGTTATTATTTTTTTCTTGCTCCTTTATTTGATAAGTATTTATTGAGCAATTTATTGTCTTAGAGAGTTTCCTAGGGCACTGAAGGGTTGAGTTCCCCAGGGTTACAAAGCTAAAGTGTCAGAGGCAAGACTTGAACCCAGGTCTTCGAAGATGTGAGGTAGGCTGTCTATCCACTATGAAGATGCCAACGTACTTTGATAGAGTTTGCTCATCTAAAAGTTCCCTATACCAATGAAATCACAAGTCTAGTCCCTATCCCTTATTTATTGAGCACCAACTCTGGGTAAGGCTGCATGCAAAACATCCTAATCAAGGACACTTCTATTTCAAGGAATTATTTGGAAGCCTTTTTGTAAAGTGGATAATCTTTTAATAAACTAAGCGACCACATCCTAAATGATTATCTTTTGTAAAATCTAGATTTTTATGTCACAATTGTTTTAAGGGAAGTATGCTAGTTTCTAGTTTACTATTTACCAAGCATTTCATAGAGAGATGGTCCTTCCTTTTATTTTCCAATGGTAATCCAATCTATAGAAATGTGATGAAAATGCATTGTAAACAGTGTCTCAACTGACACCTGAGAACTTTTCTTTTGCTTTTTGTTTTGTTTATCTCAATGTGGCACTTGTTTGAACAGGAATAAGTTAGGTTACTTATATTTACCAAATATAGCCCACCCCCACATTTTTTTGGGGGGACAGGTAATGTACATATTTCTGAAGATGTTAAAGTATATAGTAACTGTCCAGAGCTTAGCACAATGCCCTGCACGTAGTAGGTGCTTAATCAGTGCTAATGACTGACTGACAGACTTATAGTGGTGCACATGCAGATGAGTAAATTGATGTGCCTACTATATCATTGCCATGAAGAGATTCTTTCTCAGATATTTTGCATGAGATGTTTTGCCGTGACCTCTGCAGCGTAAACCGTCCTGCATTGTTCTGACCTTTCCCTAACATTGGACCATTGCTCCAAAATCCTCTTCATGACTCCTGCTGGGCATCTGAATTTCTTTGTTCTGATGAATTCTCTGGCAGCCTCTTTCATGCCCTTTTCTTTTGGGGGTTATCTTCTTCCAGGAATATTAGTAGTCCTAATAACTAGCAAACTTCAGACCCCACCCAGTAGTAGACTGAGATCCCTGAATGACCACAAAATAAAAATTTTTAAGTAAATAATTTGGATGATCTATGTGGCATGAACATGATCAGTCATATGCTGTGATCTGGATTTCTTTTCAGAGTAATGTGAAGGCACAGAGAACTAGAAGCTCGGTAATACTACTGAACTAAAAGTACTGAACACTCATCTCTCCTTTACTTCTCATGGACAAATCAGTGGTGTTGTTATTGCTTTTTTGAAGTTTTGATTATATGACTGTCCAAATGTTGGCAATAAACATCAATTGATGTCCATCAATATTTAGCAAATGTTTATTAACAATATTCAAAAGGCATTTCTTCGTACATTTTAAATATGGACTGTACTACCCAGCACCTGTTTGCCTTTGAGCAAATTTTACCTTAACCTTTTGACACTTTGATTTCCTTCTTTGTCAAATAAAGTGGTTTGATTAGAAAAATTCAAATCCAAATCTAAATCCTAGGATCTTGTAACCCTATAAGTCACTAAAGGGCCACTTAGTATGCTTCCAGCTCTTTGCTGGACAACATGAAGGTGTTGTTCTGGGTGTGTGGGGCTAAAACTAGCTCCCAGGGTTGGAGAGACATTTGTGCTATCTTTTCCATTACCCAACATTTAGCAGTTAATCTCTAAGTGAATACCTGTGCGGGAAACATTACTCCCATGCCAGTAGGTAAAAACAAAACTTAATGCTAAGTAATGTATTATCTGGTGGCATCAGTGGGGGGCTGAATTACAACCAGGGGGCATGAAAGTTGCCAAAGGCCACCTCGGGTAGTTTCTGATGAAGGGAATACTTACCTAGGTCTGGTTCTACAGCAGACTTCTCCATGGCTAGTTTCTGTACAAGGATCTCAGGAACAGTTCTGAGCGGCAATGCAGTTTGGGGCTGGATTGCTTCTCTTTTGTAGTAAAAATGTTTTGCCTCTAAAGCCAGTCCTTATCAGGTGTTCATAAATATATTTAAGAGCACTGACCAGTCAGGCAGATGTGCCTGAGTTTATGAACATTTTTTTTCCTGAATGCTCATTGGCTGGGGCTCACGAGCCTAGCTTATGACTGTCTCTTGAAGCATCTCAGGCATGACACACATTCAAGACGCAGGCACCTTTCATTTGGCCTGGTTTCCATAACTACCCTAAAGGTGCAGTTGGTGACTTGGAGAGGTGGTGTTATCTTGGGTGAAGCAGTCTGCTCGTTTTATTGTTACCGTTCAGTCTTTTCAGTCACGTCCAGTTCTTCATGACCCCACTGGGGATTTTCTTGGCAAAGATACTGAAGTGGTTTGCCATTTCCTTCTTGAACTCATTTTACAGATGATGAAACTGAGGCAAACAGGGTTAAGTGACTTGCCCAGGGTAACACAGCTAGTAAATTTCTGAGGCCAGATAGAACTCAGGTCTTCCTGACTCCAGGCCCAGCACTCCATCCACTGCACCACCTAGCTGCCCATCTTAAACTCTAATAAATATCCTGAGAATGGCTTAGATGGGCTTCTATTAGCCTGAGCAGTGGGAGGGGGTGAAGGACTTTTGCAGAAGTTAAGAAAGCTCTTGTGCTTTTGAAAAGCAAATTTATTGAGCTACAAGTGTCTATGCTTTAAAAAATTCACTGTTATTGTAAGTAAGAGGAATACAATAGTCATCTACTTGGGAAAGGAGTCTCCCCAACTGGGGGTTGCACTTGCGGATTCAGTACACAGTAAGTTGCAATAATAATAATATTGGCTTGATTCGTCACTTAGTCTCTCTTTTGTAGGTAGAAATTAATTTATCGGTTACATCTTGAAAGATAAGATGGGTCACAGGTGTCAGAATAATGAAAAAGGACACCCAGGACAGGAACACATATGAGTAGTTATGCAAGTGTTGGTGAAAATGAATTTCAAAGCTTGGTTGGGTTTCCTTTAGAAAACTTAGGAAAGTGGAAGTTCATATAGCATAGAGACAGGGATTCAGTATTGGTGCTTATCAAATATAGATGTATTTTCTTGTCTATCTCTTCAGTTTCAAATATTTCATTTGCCAGAAGTGACTTTCTCTTTCATGATGTACATAAAACATGTTACAATTGGCATCCTAAGGGTTAAGGTTACCTTGCCTTTGCTGTTATTTACATCAGTGGTGGGTAAAGAGAATGCCCAGGTTCAATGAGTGACAAATCATTACAGACCATGCAGTGTAATTAAAAAGCACAGCCATTGATCAGTGATGAGCTAAACCTGAGACCAAAAAGTGAGAGACCCGAAATAGCTGGCAAAACTTCTCATTGAATCTGTCTGAAATGGAAGATGTTTGCCCCTGCAGGCATTGGCGTGAGTCCCATTGTGCATTTCCATTAGAGACACACACTGACTCAGAACATGCCATTGATGTTGGCCTATTTATGAAAGGCTGTTGAAAGAGGTTTCAAAGCTAATTGAAAAGAGCTGTTTCTGAAGTAAAGTAGCTTCAAACAACACAGCTCCAAAATCTGTTTTAGTGGATTGGAAATTGGTGAGTTTTCCATATATCCTGCATGAAATAAAATAGATGATTCAAAGTGAAAGCTTCCCTGGCTCATAGTGAGATCCGGTTCTTTTAGAAGAAAAAGTTGTTCAATAGACAGGTGACTGAGTTTATTATAACAGCCCCTGCTTACATCTGTCGATGTTTTCATTCTGTTGTCTAGCCTTGTTTTCAAGAATGCATGGTTGCAGCTGCATAATACACTTTGTTCAGGGACTTGGCATGCAGGCTTTAAAGGGATGCTGTCAGCTACTGTTCAATAACAGAGTATGATCTTCGAGGAAAGAGGAATTTTCCAAAGTGTGTTCCATAAGAGACAACAAAACCCCAAACATGCTTTCACAAGATTTTTTTCCCAGGTTACAATTCAACAGATAAAAAACTAGAAGACCCGAATCTTTACAACATTAAAAACTGAGCATATTTGTGTGGATAGATTATAAATTAAAAAAAAAATAAATGAAATAATTTGTCCCAGGCAGTTTTCAGGCAACATCTCAATTCTCCTCATATCACTTTTTATGATAAAGAATGAAATCTGCATGGTACTTTAAAGTTTACAAAGCTCTTGACATGAGTTATCCTATTGAAACCTCATAGTAATGCTGTAAGGTAGGTTCTAGAACAGGGGTGGGAAACCTGCGACCTCAAGGTCACATGTAGCCTTCTAGGTCCTTGGGTGTGGCCTTTTGACTGAGTCCAAGTTTTATAGAACAAATCCTTTTATTCAGGGGATTTGTTCTGTGAAGTTTGGATTCAGAGGGCCACACTTGAGGACCTACAGGGCCACATGTAGCCTTGAGGCCACAAGTTCGCCACCCTCTTCCTAGAGTATTATTATTCACGTTTTAATGATGAAGAAACTGAAGCTCAGGTTAAATGACTTACCCATGGTCACATAGCTAGTAAGTGTCAGAGGCAGGATTTGAACTCAGGCTCACTATCCAATGCTTCCTTTAACATGCAAACTTGTTTATTATTTGTCCTGATACTCTTTTGTATTTTAGGGTAGAAAGAAGGATTATAAAAATATGTAAAGGGCGAAAGTAGAAGAATAGGTAGAGGAGAATATTAAGCTCATTCTTGTTCTTGGCTTCCCTTAAATGTTTTTACCAAATGCATGAGACATTGTGTCTCTATCATGTAAAGGATATGTCTCTTCTTTCACAGTCCTCTACTATGGAGAATAGAACATAGAACAAAACCTATTCACTGACCTCACAGAGCTTACAGAGGGAGAGAAGACATGATGTACATAGTATGTAGCTATTATATAGACAATATAACATAGAATCTGAAAGTCTAATAAGATGGATAGACCATTGGCCCTGGACCATTGACCTGAGGTCAAATCTAGTCTCAGACACTTACTAGTTGTGTGACCCTGAGCAAGTCACATAACCCCATTTGCCTCTAAAAGAAAAAAGCATAGCAAGAGAAGTGGAAATTCACTCATAGTTCAAAGAAGTGAGAGGTCAGTTGCTGGTGTATGGATCAGGAAATGCTTTAGTACTGTCACTATCATACCTGTGATTAAAAACAAAATCTGGGTTTTATAGTTGAGATGACCAATGACAAGTGGACTTTTCTGAAATCACATAGGAAGTGGTGTTGAGTAAGAAATATGACACAATTTGCTGTCTACTTTAGTCTCTGTAATGATGAGTTGTTTGGTACTAACAATTTTCTTAATGCATTACACATATGGCGGACACCAAACCAGCTCTCTATGGGTGACCCGTCCTATTGTTTATGGGTTGAACGCTGAGCTATTCATCAGATTGTTCCCAAGCCATTTTCAGCAATCTGAGAATTTGTTAGGATGATTACAAAAAATCTAGATCCAGAAATGGTTGCCCCAATTAATTCATCTATCTTTGTGGCCAGTTGTATCCACTGTATGGGTATCTGACCAGTGATCTGATGATTGCTAGAAGAACTGAGAACATCGCCTTGTTACCTCACTTTGGAAAGAGTGCTTAGAAACCTGATTTTCTAATATTATATATATATATATATATGTATATGTATATATATATATACACACACACACACACATATGTGTGTGTATGTGTGTGTGTGTATATTTACTTCCTGAACTCGACCATACATTTGAGGGGTCCTGTACCAATTCAAGGATGTTAGGTCAAGATGTGGTGGGGGAATGAATGGGTGAAGAAGGCTGAGAAATGAGTAGCTGTCAGGCCAAGTCCAATTTTGGCAGCCTTATCAAATATAAAGGATACTGTCATCCAATACCCTCCACCCTACTCAATGCCATTAGTATGGTATTAGGTCAGTTTTAAGATTTCCCACTTCCCCTTTATCCCTATCATTAGAGGCAGAAAATGTGACACAATGGAAAGGGTACTAAATTTAGAGTCAAAGGGTCTGAGTTAAAATCCCAGCTTCTACTTATAATGTGTGTGACTTGAGGCAGGTTACAAATGCTCTGGACTTTAGTTTTCTCTACTGTAAAAAGATGGGGATTAGATACACTCCAAAGTCTCTTTCAGTTCTAAATACTATTATCTCATGAACATGAGGTGCTCTGGTAGATTCCTATAACAATTTGCCTCAGACTAGAATCCTGCAGACAGTGCCTCTAACTCACGATGCCTAAGAGACCCACACCTGACCCCATCTCCCAACAATCCTACGAAACAGAAGCATCACCTTTTGGAATGACAACAGACTTCTAGTTTTCATCCAAACTGGAGATCTAGGTCTGATGGTGGTGATAGTGATACTGCCCAATAGCCCTGGGTAAAGAAATGAGCAATAGTCAACAAGATCCAAAATATTGTTGTGTCTAGATGCAGTGTTGCAATGGAGATCAAATAAATATTTGTTAATTTATGAACCGATAAAAGAAGAAAAGGTCCACAGTATGTTTTAGTATTTTCTCTTTTCTTGTGCCATTGGCTTCTATTAGGCATTTACTTAAGAAAGGCATAGAGAAGATAGTAAAGACATATAAAAAATGTACTTGACTGAAGCCAAGAAAATGAATGAGGACATAAAGGAAGAATCACTTTAACAAGAATCTACTCCATAATATCCAACAAGAGGTCATCTAGACTTTTCTTGAAGACCTCCATGTTGTTCAATTGTTTCCATCATGTCCACTCTTCTTGAGCCATGTCCATTTTATCATGACTCAAAGATACTGGAATGGTTTGCCGTTTCTTTCTCCAGAAGACCTCCACCGAGAGGAAAACCACCAACTTTCAAGGTATCTCATTCCACCATTGGATAGCTGTAATTGTTAGGAAGGTTTTCCTTATAAAAGGGACAAAGCAATGGGAGTAGGATTGAATAAGTTTATGGACAAACCATTGTTTTAGAGAAAAAAATGCTAGGAGGAAGAGAAGGAGGGGAAAGCAGGGGGAAGAAAAGGAGTATAGTACACTGCATTCTGCTATCATTTTAGAGGAATTTTGAGACTTCCCCTAACTTCTTGCTGAGATTAGAACAGTGTTTCTGTGTTGAGCTGAAGTAGCTTCCAGATTTTGCAGATGTGGTGTTCTTAAGATGATGCACAAGTTGTTATGGTAGTGTTTCTGGCTTTCCTAGATTGAAGGCTGGGGTGTAGTCATAGCTTTCCATTCCCAGAAAGATAAGATCCTTTTTTTATAACCAAGGATATTGGCAGTGTTTTGCTTGTGATGTGCTTTTTGATATGGGTGACATATTAATATTAATTAAGCAAATTGTTCTTGTTTTATTATGATAGATGGTCAGAATGGTTTTAATTGCTGAATATGAGGAGTTACCATTGGAATGAGAGCTGAGCCAAAAGTAGATTTAACCCAAGTCACAAGTACATTCTTGGGGAGTAAAAAGATATTGTTCAGGAAACTGACCACCCACCCTCCACCTTTTACACTTATTCCAGCTCTAAATTTGTTTCACTTGATCCTTCCATTCCCACTATCATCCTCTCTCTTGTACTCTTTGTAGCTAAACTTCTGGAGATCATCTAACATAGGTGCTTGCACTCCATTTCCTCTCACTCTCTTCTTAACTCCCTATAATCTGACTTTTGACTTCGTTATTCAATTAAAACTGCGCTTATCAAAGTTATCAGTGTTCTTCCAATTGCCAAACCTAATAGTCTTCTCACAGTCCTCATTCTGTTTAACTCTCTGTAGAGTTTGACACTGTCAATTACCCTTTTCTCCTTGATACACTCTAGGTTTTCAGTGTACTGCTCTCTCCTGGTTTTCCTCCTACCTATCTGACTGCTCCTTCTCAGTCTCCTTTGCTTGATCCTCCACCAGGTGATGCCCACTAAGAGAGGGTGTCCCACAGGGCTCTATCCTGGGTGCTCTTCTCTTCTGTCTCTATACCACTTCAGTTGATGATCCCATGGATTTATCATGTTGATAATTCTTAAATCTATCTATCTAGTGCCAGTCTCTCTTCTGACCTACAGTCTCTCATCTCCAATTGCATTTCAGATATCTGAAATTAGGTGTCTAGTTGACAAAGACTTAAACTCAAAATGTCTCATTACCTTTCACCCTAAAACATCCCCCCTTCCAAGTTTCCTTATTACTATCGAGGGTACCAGTATTCTCCCAGTCTCCCAGGCTTGAGACCTAGGTGTCATCATTGACTTTTCACTTACACACACGCACACACACACACGCGCACACACACACACACACACACACACACATACCTCTCTGTAATCTGTTCTCAAGGCCTATAAATTTTACCTTTGCAACATCTGTCTACCATCACCTTAATACAGGTCTTTATCACCTAACACTTGGACTACTACCATTGCCTATTGGTTGATCTGCTTGCCAAAAGTCTCTCTTCTCTCCCATTCATTCTCCTCATTCAGCTGCCAAAATGATTTTCCTACAGCAAAAGTCAGACCATGTCCCCCCTCTATTCAATAAACTCAAGTGGTTCCCTGTCATCTCCATAATCAAATACAGAATCCTCTATTTGGCATTCAGTGCCCTTCATAACCTGGGCTTCCCTCCAACCTTTGTAGTCTTTTTACACCTAACACTTCACTACATATTTTTTGATCTAGTGATGTTAGGCTTCTTGCCGTTACATAAACAAGGCATTGCATCTCTTGATGGTAGGCATTTTCTCTGACTCTCCCTTATGTGTGGAATGCTTTCCTTCCTCATTTTTGCCTCCTGGTAATTTAGATTCCTTTCAGTCTCAACTAAAATCCACCTTTTACAGGAAGCCTTTTCCCAATCACTCTTAATGTTAGTGCTTTCCCTTATTAGTTATGTACTATTTGTCCTGTTAGAAACTAGGTAGGGCAGTAGATAGAGAATTGTACCTGAAGTTAGGAAGACTCATCTTTTTGAGTTCAAATCTGGCCTCAGACACTTACTAGCTTGTGACCTTGGGCAAGTGACTTAACCCTGTTTGCCTCAGTTTTCCTCATCTGTAAAATTAGGTGGAGAAGCAAATGACAAACCACTCCAAGTATCTCTGCCAAGAAAACCCTAAATGGGGTCACAAAGAGTCAGACACAACTGAAAACTGACTGAATAAAAAAAATCCTGTGTAAACCAAGGCAGATGTTCTCTTTAGGGAATTTAGATCTCTCCCCCAAAAGGGAAGATACCTGGAGAATGCAAAGGCCAGCTCTTGAGATCTAAGTCTCCCTTTTCCCTAAAGGAAAACAAACAAACAAAGAAACAGGAAGAAGTGCCTGTGAAATTGAAGAAGGGTTTTTATTAAGCAAGGAAGTAAAAAAAAGCATGTGCATGGGAACTGTCCAGCCTATGCTGAACAGAACACTAAGTAATGGATGGGGAGAGTTTATATACCTTTTAAACAAAGGAAGATAAGACACTTGGAGGTGGAAAGTGGGCTTAGAAAGGAATGAATCAGTCAGCCCCATCCCCAAGGAGAGGGGAGAGTGAGGAATTCCAGGTGTTGGGGCCATGGCCCTTTGATACATAAATCAGAAAGGCATTCCTGGTGATAAGCAGTCCATGGTTCAAGGCTTGAGCACAGACAATAAGATAAAGAGATGCCTTCAAAAATAGGATGTGCCAGAGCCCCATAACCAAAGTTAGGAGAGTCTCTGAAGACAATGATGTCTCCAAAAACATAAAATAGAGTGTGTCTAAAAGTTCCATAACCAACGATCAGGAGAGTCTTTGAAGATAAGGATGTTTCTTGAAGGTCTTGAAGGGTCTGCTTCAAATCTGGTATAGTCTTAATTGGCTTCAGAATTGCTGATTTTCTGCATGTCCAGCTGGGTTTACTCTTGGTCACTGCAAAGGATTGTTGGTATGTTAAGCCACTGTGTGTTTTAGTTAATACAGCCAGTCCTGATACAGCTCTTCTCAGTTACCTGGATAATTGGGGAGCTCAATCAAGTCAGGGTAGTTAGTATATTCATTTACAGATGCAGTCATATAGCTGTTTATTGCTTGTTTGTGTATATGTGTTTACTTATTATCTCTTCCATTAGACTGTTAGCACTGTGAGGGCAGGCTGTGTTTTTTTTTTTTTTTTTGCCTTTCTTTGTATCCCTTGAACTTACCAAAGTGCCTGGCAAATAGTAAGTGCTTAATAAATAGTTATCAACTAACTGACTGATGCTTTGCAACAACCGTTCATTGCTTTTAGTGCTGTCTTTTGGTACTAAGAAGAATGAATCTAATCCTTCTTCCACATAACAGTCCTTTAGACACCCAGGACTTGAGCTTGATTTAAATGACTATGATAGTAGTTCATCTATCTATCTATCTGTCTGTCTATCTCTATCATATCTATCTATCTATCATATCTATCTATCTCTCTATCTCTCTATCTACCTATCATATCTATCTATCATACCTATCTATCTATATATCATATTTATCCATCTATTTACCTATCATATCTATTTACCTATCATATCTTACTATCTGTCATATCTATCTCTCTCTATCTACCTATCATATCTATCTATCACTTTCCTCACAAAACAGGATGATGTAGATAGTAAAATAATAATAGTAACAACAACACCAACAACAATAATATTACATTATGAGAGAAGAAAGGGCTGCTTAAAGAGTAAGTGACTTGCCCAAGGTCACCCAACCAGTGAGTAAGAAGAAATGCTGGCATTCAAATTAAGATTTCCTCACTCTTTTTCTGACATACCATAGCATTTCTCAACAATAGCTAACTACACATATGACAAAACATTTGTATTATGTGATGCTGTGCCAGGCATTTGAATAATCAATGTGGTTTCTGTTTCCTTGTATCGATGTATAGTAGTATATAAGGCTAGTCTAATATGCAATTATTGTGACAATAGACAATAGACAATTATCAGGCATTTACATGGTGGAATTTATTGTTGTTGTTGTTCAGTCATTTTTTAGTTGTGTCCTTTGTGCCTCCATCTGGGGTTTTCTTGGCAGAGATACTGGAGTGGTTTGCCAATTCCTTCTTCAGTTCATTTTACAGATGAGGAAAGTAAGGCCAACAGGGTTAAGTGACTTGCCCAGGGTCTCACACCTAGTTAGTGTCTGAGGCCTGATTTGAACAGAGGAAAATGAGTCTTTCTGAGTCCAGGACTGGAAGTCTATCCGCTATGTCACCTAACTGTCTGATGGAATTTGAGGGATGCATAAAGGTTATTCCACATCTCTCTCTCTCTCTCTCTCTCTCTCTCTCTCTCTCCCTCTCTCCCTCTCTCCTCTCTCTCTCTCTCTTCAGTCTGCCACATTGCATGATGTTTCATAATTTCTTTGAATTATTATAAAAGTCTCTGTTAAAGTGCTTGTGGGAAGGGCAACACATTGAAGTCTTAGATATTAACATTATAGTATGAATTGGCTCGTATTAATAACTGTTGCTTGATCTGACTGTCAAAGCTTTGCCTTGCAAGGGTGGTAACCTTGCAAGGCCCTAAGGAAATGGGTCAGTTAAATTTTGCTGAGAAGATAGAGGGATAGGGGAAGAACATGGAGGCATTGCCCAAAGAGGTTAGACTGGCAGGTGGAGGACCCTGATCTGCCAGAGGAGTTTCTAGTCACCTGAGCAGTGGGCCTGTAAAAAGAAAATGAAAAATGAATACCATCTTGTATAGATTTTATATTTATATTTACTTACATGTACATATTGTTTCACTTGATGGAATCTAAACACCTTGAGTTGGGTAAGTGGCACAGTATATAGAGTATTGGAACTGGAGTCAGGAAGATCTGAGTTCAAATTTGGCTTCAGACATTTTGCAACCTTGGATAAGTCACTTAATCTCTGTCTGCCTCAGTTTCCTCATCTATAAGTGGGGATAATGATAGCACCTACTTCCCAGAGTTGTTGGGTCAAATGAGATAATATTTGTAAAGTGCTTAGCACAGTGGGCTAGCACATTGTAGGTGCTATATAACTGGTAGTAATTATAAAAATAATTATTTTTTATTAAGGGTAGGGACTTTTGTCTTATCTTTTAAATCCTCCATGTCTATAACAGTGCCTGACATATATTAGAGGCTTAAGAAATTCTTGCTTATTGATGAGTCAATTCATAACATTTTCTTAGAACCAGTTCTGCCTATGTTAAAACAGGTAAAATGGAGGGGAAAAAAGGACTTACCTTGGAATCACGAGACTGAGCTTCTTCTCTCCTCTTTAATACCAGTTATTTGATCTCAATGTAAATATACCTAACCTCTCTAAGTCTTTCTTTCCTTATCTGTAAAGGATATTAAGCTCTCTCTACCTGTGGACTCGATTTAAACCTAAGATAAATCCTCATTAGATTTCACCCCAGGATTAGTGAAGTACCAAAGGTAGTTTCATCCTAAAGTGGTTACATACTCTGTCATGCTGGATGACTTCTTAATCTAAGACTTTGAAAGGATAAAGAAAGCACATTACATACTTTACTATAAAGTATTGTGTGAAGTAGGATGATAATTATGAGGATGATGATGATGGTTATAAATGACTGGATGACAAGTATACTTCATAATTTAAAACCGTCATATAAATATGATTTATACTTTTGCTGTCTTTATTATAGATAACTGAAGGAAAATCAGACTTGACCAAAATTTTCATGATATTTTATAGTGGAAGAGACAGAAATGATTTAGTGCAGGTAAGGGTTAAAAGGAAGATGAAGAAGGAGAAAAAGGGGGAAACCCAAATTTGACATAGAAAATTCATAATACAGATCTTACCCAATTAACCTTACTGTCTAAATCAGTCTGGAAAGCCTTAACCAGGAAGGGGGGGGGAATAATTTGGATGAGATGAAATAGGTGAGGCTGAGGGAGAACTAAGAGAATACTTGTAGGGGGTGAATATAGGGTTATGACTCAATTGTTTCAATTTTTCTTATTTCACTTTTTCCTCTCATATTGAAAATTTTGACCCTTGATGACAATCTATGGTCATAGTTTCTGATTGACTTTGCATGGAGAAAAAGAAGAAGAAATGTAATACATCATTTCTTTTCTATTCATTCTCAATTTGCTGCCCTTTAATTTTAGTCAAGTGGCCCTTGTTCATGCATTATTGGACAGGCTATAAAGGAAAGCCTGTTTGTTTTCACTCTGCCCTGTGTAATTTGTGCTCCCTCAGGGAAGTCTTTTGTATTCTCCTTCTTTACACATGTAAAATGGAAAGACATGAGAACAATAGGGTTACATGGGGACTCCACCTACCTTCATGTTTATCAGCTTTCACCCTTCTCCAGTGCGTCATATTTAACTCATGTCTCCAGTTTATAATGGAGTCTTGTAGTAACCTGGCCTTCTGTTTCTATGGAGAGGACTCTGGATGAAGGGAGCCCAGTGAGAGTACTTGAGATCGTGTCATGTGAGGACTGGCTCGAAGTGTTTACTATTTAGTGTTTAGGTGGTGTTTAGCTTAGGGGAGAGAAGACATGCTAGGCAAAATGTACTTGGTTATTTGAAGGAAGAGCTATCATGTGGAAAAGGGATTAGTTTTATTCTGCTGAAATTCAGATTTTGTGAAGCTAGAAACAGTGGGGTAAAGGTTGAAAAAAGGACAAATTTAGGCATAATATGAATAACTTTCAAACAATTAGAGTTATTTCAAAGTGGATTAACCTGACTCTGGAGAGAGTTTCTTCACTCTTACTAGAGATCTTCAAGAGAAAGTTGGATCATTGTTTGCCATATTGTATATTTTAGAAAGACTTCCTGTTCAGAAATGGATTGAATATTGAAGGCTTCAATATTCCTCCCAATTCTGAGATTTTGTGAAATTCATTTATAGGTGGGGCCTAATTGTGATGAAAGTTTAATTTAATTTTGTTTTGTTTTTGTTCTTCCCAACTAAAGTAACTCCTGGAATAATTCCTAATAATAATTCCTAATAATTCCTAATTCCTAGGAAACATTGTGACATGATACATATATAAATACATAATTACAGGTAGATAGATATTCATAATGTAGATGGGTACATGCATATATAAATATACATACATATATGTACATATGCATATACACATATGCATACATATAATATACAAAATATATGTTTATTTCAAGTTATTTGCTTTAACTTTCATTCATCTCCTTTCTAGGCAGCGGACAGCCTTCAGTGAATAAGTCGATGATAATAGATTACAGAGAGAAGGGAGAAATTTTCAGATCTTCTATTTTAATTTTTTATTCTTTTTCTTTAGGCTGGAAAGGATAGAACAAAAATAGTTAATAGGGAGTTGAAACTCAAGAGATTTGAGGAAATGTGATGAAAGGACCTAGGTTCTCTTAATGAATTAAAACATGGATAAATTACATTCCAACATACTGAAAGAGCTGACAGATATCAATCAATAACAGAAATTTTTTGGGGGGTAGGGCAGTGGGGTTAAGTGACTTGCCCAAGGTCACACAGCTAGTACATGTGTCAGGTGTCTGAGGCCGGATTTGAACTCAGGTCCTCCTGACTCCAGGGCTGGTGCTCTACTCACTGTGCCACCTAGCTGCTCCAATAATAGACATTTTGTAAAGTCCCAGTTCTGTTCTTGGCACAGAACAAGGCACCTGCTGAATACTAAAAATATAAAGAAAAAATGAGGCAGTCTTTGCTCTTAAGAAGCCTACATTCTATTGGAGGATATAGTTTTTAATATACTATAGCATAGTACAGTGGAAAGAGCGCTGGACTTGGAGTTAGAATATAGGTTTGAATCTTAGTGCTTGCTTCTTACCTTTGACCTTGGACAAACTCTGAGTCTTAGTTTCCTCACCTGTGAAATGAGGGGTTGGACCAGAGGCCATCTAAGACCCCTCCACTCTTGAAATATATGCTCCTAAGAACCCAAATAAATATTAAATGTATTTAAAATAAACAAAAATTTGTTTCAGAGAAAGGGACTAACAGCTGGAAGACTCAGGAAAGTCTTCATGGCACTTGAGCTGGGCTTTGATGGAAGCTAGGAATTCTGAGACAAAGGAATACATTCTAGGCATGAGAATAACCTGTTCAAAGGCATAGAGATATGGAAGGTGGATTGTTGTGTGTGGAGGAACAAGTAAGTTAGTTTAGCTGGAATATAGATTGGAAGAAAGGAAGTAATATATGAATATGCCTAGAAGTATATGCTGGAGCTCTAGCTCCCAACCTAGCTGTCATCCTAGACTCCTCACTTTCTCTCACCCTCTCCTTGAATTCCAATCAGTTGTCAAGTTCTATCATTTCTACCTTTATAATGTATCATAAACCCCTTTCTGTCCTCTGAAGCTGCCACCACCCTGGTCCATGCCTTCATCACCTCATACCTCAACTATTCCAATAGTCTACTAGTTGGTCTCAAATTTCTCCTTACTCCAGTCCATTCTCCACTCAGCTGTCTTCCTTCAGTGCGTCTGACCATGTATGTCACTCCTCCTATCCCATTCCATAAACTCTGAAGTCTCCAGGATCAAATATTATATCCTCTGGCTTTTAAAGCCCTCTATAACCTCTTCCCTCCTACTTTTTCTGTCTTCTTATTCCTCACTGCCCATCTCATACTCTTCAATATGGTGAAAATGGCCTCTTTTCTGTTCCTCATACATGATGTTCCATATATGGATTCCAGGCATTTTTTGGCTGTCTACCATGCATGGAATGTTTTCCTTCCTTATCTTTAACCTTTGTCTCCCCTGCCTGCCTTCTAATTTTAGTTAAATTCCCAATTTCTATGAGAAATTTTTCCCAATCTTCTAAAATCTTAGTGCCTTCCTTCTGAAATTATCTCTAATTTATCCTCTGTATATTTTATTTGTACATAGTTGTTTGTAAATTATCTCTACCCTTAGACTATGAGCTTCTTGAGAGATATGACTGTTTTTTCTCCTTTCTTTGCATCCCTAGTGATTGGCACATAGTAGGTATTTAATAAGTGCTTGTTCAATTGACTTGACTTAGACCCAAATTATGAAGGGTTTTCAATCCAAACAAAGGAGTTGTATTTGACCCTTGAAGTAATAGGGATTAAAAAGGCCTGGAAATTTTGTTGTCAGGAGTAAAAGATCCAGTAGATTGGGACAGATTAAAGATTAAGGAGAGAAGGGGAATGATTGCAGATACCATTAGCTAGAGGTGATGAAATTAAGGGTAAAAGCAGGAGGATTGAATTTGGTGAAGAGTTGAATCATCTCTTCATCAGAGAATGAAGTAAAGGAGGATAAGCCAGGGGATGATGTGAAATTGATGTAAATTCTAGAATAGGGGAGAAGAGGAAGCTCATGGTGAATGACCTCTATTTTCTCAAGAAAGTATGAAGTGAGAACCTAACTGAGATTATGGAGGAAGGAGTAATGTGAGAAGCTTTAGGAGGAAAGAGAAGGTGGAACTGCTGCTGTGGGGAAAGTGCTAGTCAACCACAAATTTATTATGAAAGAGTAAAAGCTTTTCCTTATAATAGTGAGGACCCACATATAAGATTAGGTAACAAAACTGTAGTGGACCAAGTCAGCTTGGTTATATGAATTCCTTCCACCCTTCTGTAGCATGTCAAGAGGAGCAGAGGAAAAGGTTTATGGTTGCTGAGTTTTTAACAGTGTCAGGAATAGGAAAGATGCAGCAAGACTTAGGAAAGCAGATGGTCTCTTTTTAATTGTTCTATTGCATTGCTATTTAGTGATTATGTTGTCATCCTGTATGTAAAATATACTGTACAGATAGATATGAAGAGAAATCACATAAAATGATAAGGCACGAGGTGGGGGGATTGTAAAAGGGTAAAGATAGAAGGAATACTTACATTAATGAGTTCAAGGTTTCATCTAAACATCAAAATAACATTATAGTCTTATGCAAATTTTATTTTTCATGGGTTAATTTACTGTTTTTCCATTTAGATTGGAAGCTCTTTGAGGTTAGGAGTCATGTCTTATACTTTGTTCCATACAATGTCTTGCTTTTAATAGGCATTCTCTAAGTTTTTTATTGATTAGTTGATTTTGTTTTGACTGGTTAAGTGCAATCGTTAGTTTTCTATGCACACATTCATGTCCATTATTTACTATTTTCAAATTGCACATTTCATAGTTGTCTATTTCATGTAATTAACAACGAAAGAAGAGTTCCTTTTTGTTCGATTTGCTTTCAGTAACATCAAACACAAGCAGGCAGATAAAGACACACTCAGATGTCTGGTATGCTTCATTGGAGACCTCCTTCCAAGCTGACATCGAAGAATTAGCAACTAATCTTTGGGTCCAGCCATTCAACCAGCTCTCAATCCATGTCACTTGACTACCAAATCTATATATCCAGCCCTTATATTTTTCCTGAGCTCCAGTCCTACATCTCCAGTAGCCTGTTTATAATCTCCATTTAATGTTTCATAGTCGTATATAAATTTCAACTCATTATCTTTTCCTGCTTAATCAATATCTCCTCCTAAAAATCCCCATTTCTACCAAGGGTACCACTTTTCTTCTAAAAGTCACCCAGGTTCCAAACCTGGAGTCATACTCAATTCTTCATTGCATCTCACCTGCTCTTCCCTTTTTCTTGATTCATTTAATTGCTGAATCCTATTGATTCTATCTCCTCAATAGTTCTCATAACTGTCTCTTTCACTCTACACACACCACAACCACAAGAGTTCAGGCCTTGTTCACCCCTGGTCCAGACTATCGTGGAAGCCTTCAGATTGGTTTTTCTGTATCCATTCTCTTTTCCCTTTAATTTATCCTCCACATAACTCCCAAATTGATATTTCCAAAGCACAGATATGACCATATATATCGCCCATGTGATACCCACAGCGGCTGGTATGAATATGCCGGCGTATTTCCAGGTTTGAAACACCAAATATAACAGACTCTCTTCCTCAAAGATGAAACCAAGACATTTATTCAAACACCAGAAAGTCAAATCCACCATAGTAACAAAGAAGTTTATGCACATTATCAATGCAGGGAGCACCGCTATCCCCAAGCCTTTCCTCTGTCAGGCCTCTCCACAAGCAATCTTTCTTACCAAAATCACTCCCTCTCTCACTCATACTAGCTGCTCTACCCTCTCTCTGAAGCGAGCTCCTCCCACCACAGGCTCCATGTGATTTGGGCTTATGTGACTCAGGCTCAAAGCGGGATACATAGCCTATTAACGGATGGGAAAGATATTCCCATTGCATTAATGTTACATCATACCATTTCCTTGATAGTTACATGATATTTTCCCCTGTGTATACTATGTGTTTCATCCTGATTGTTGTCTTATCTTCTGCCTCCATGTCCAGAGTATTGTTCCAACTTCCTTCTGCCACTTGGAACTCCTACTTCTCTTCAAGACTCACCTTAGGTATCACATCCTACATGAAGCCTGTCCCAATTTTCACAGTTGTTTGGGTTCCTTGTTCTGACACTATGTTTATTTTATATTTATCCCATGTTGATTTTTTTTATTAATAGGATGTATCCCTCTGAAATGTAAGCCACTTGAGGTCAGAGTACATATCACTCTCCATTTTTATCCTCAAAGCCTACCATGGTGCCTGGTGTGTGTAAAGTCTTTTTCACAGGCGTAGCATGAACAACTTTATTAAATGCTTTGTTAAGAGGGAAGCATAAAAAGATAAACATAAATGAACAATGATAAAGAACTAAACAAGGATATAATACAGGGAAATGATACATGGGTAACCTCTGAAGCTTATTATCATTAGGGTTCATAGAGGGAGTCCAACTATACAGGACCTAGGAGTGATTCTCTTATGTCCTGTTGAGAAAAGAATTTAAAGAGAGAGGAAGAGGAATATACTACAAGGAGAAGGGAAAAACCATTAGGGAAAATCAGCTCACATAATCTCAGAGTAAAAGTACTTATCTATACAAACAAGGAGAAGAGGGTGGTGGGGGAGTGACTGACACTTGAACTTCACTGTCATCTTAATTGGGTAAAAAATGGAGGGATACACACATACATACAGAAATACATTTCACTCAGCAAGGAAGGGGATAAGAAGGGAGAAGGGGGAATTTGCAAAGTAGTCTAGAACAAAATAAATAAATAAATAGATAAACAAAAGAATATAAATAAATAAAAACAAAAACATACTCTAAGGGTGTATATTAAATATTTCTAGGTTTTTTTGAGGTGGCAAAGAATGAGGGAAAGTCCATAAATCAGGGAATGGCTGAACAAGTTTGCTCTTTCTTCAAGCCTGCTTTTTGATGTTTGACTGATTTTATGCTAATACCAGGCTCTGCACACTTATGGAAGGTATGTCTGGCCTGAGATTCTGGCCTCTTACAAAGTTTTATTGCTTTCACACTTTCAGTAGAAGGCCTGAAAGCTTTCAGTGCTCCCAAAGTGATGTAATTGGCAGGGGTGGTGGTGGGGGTGGGGAAATGTCTGTTCATTGCCCTCTTAGTATGAGTCCTGCAAATTCCTGACACAGGTTTGCGTCTATTGACTTGTTTCTGCTTGAGAATTTCAGCAGCCTGCTGTTTGATTCAGTCACTGTTGGCCTACAAGAAGGCTTCACATTTTTGTAGCACCTGAATTGCCTGCTGTTTTTTGGCTTGGGACTCTGCGCCATGCTCCTAGATCCTGTGTATTTCCCAGAACTTGTTCTGTGCTCAGTCACAGCTAAGGCCAGTCATAGCTAGGGCCGATGCTCAGGACTGTCCTCTCCACCCTGGATCTGTGACTTGGCACTGGGTGGTGGAGACAGAACTGCCAGAGAGGACCTATTTCTGCACCCAGCACTTTCTCAAGTTTCCCCTGCGATTTCTTTCTGGTGCCCTCTCTCAGCCCTCACTCAGTCCATGGGCACTGGAATGCTCCCCACAGCTGCAGCAACTGATACTACAGATGCATGTGCTCCTAGCCAGACATTCTCCCCAGAGTTGACAGCTCTCTATCCATTTCCCTAAGCCACCCCAGGCTGGAAAAATGACTCACTATAATCATCTTTTATTTCTTCCTCAACCTATACTGATAGGGGTAGGGGTGGTTAAGGGAGCTGGGGGGAGAGAAAGAAAGAGAAGGAGAGAAAGAGATAAATACTGTCTTCATATCCTTCCCTCTATATATATGCAGATCTATCTATCTGTCTGTCTGTCTGTCTCTCTCTCTATCTATCCATCTGTCTATCTATCTACCTACCTGTCTATCTATGAGATGTGTAAACTGTGAAGATACTGCAGATGTTGATTACGAATGTCAGTTTAGGCATAGTAAAAAGCACATAGTGAAAGAAAGTTCAAGTCTATTTTGAAAATGGTAGAGCTAGGTTTTAGCCTAAGAAAGCCTATTTTTTGTTTTCCTCAAAAACTTTTTTACCCTTCCCCCACAAATTAAACAAATACATTTTTAAAAAGCCTTTGCATTTTACCCAAACAAAATGAAAGGTAGTATGGTTTAATAAAAAGAGTCATAAATACAAAGTCAGGAAATTAAATATTATACCATCTTTCTACTATTAAATAACTGTGTGATCTTATCCAAGTCTCTTTGCTTGTCTGGGCCCCCATTCTGTGGTTTATAAAATAAGGCAGTTGGATGGGGTGATTTCTAAGGTCTCTTTAATTATATTAATCTATCGTTCCATACTTTACATCATTGTTTTTGGAGTGAGAGCCAGTCTTGATGTAGTATGTAGAGATCTGTCCTTAGTACTGGGCAGACCTGTGTTCAAGCCTTGCATCTGAAATATACTAGCTGTATGACCCTGGGCAAGTCACTTAACTTCTCCATACTTTAGGCAGTTCACTAAGACTATAAGATGCAAAGAAGTGCTGACTTACATTGATGTAGTTTCGTCATCCAAGTGTACCTTATATTCAAGGAATTGCAGGTCTATTCTCTATCCCTACATCTAAAGCATATTTAGCAAATAACTTTAGACTACTTTTATAATCATTTTATATTTCTAATATGAAAGAATTAAAACTTTCTCAACACTGCTTTTCATTAATTAATTCAGCAAACATTTATTAAGTGCTTACTATGTGCAAAGTACTCGCTTTTCAGAGTTGAACAAAATAACTGCTTTTTTTTATTGGATGATTCTTTTAGATGCTGGAGCAAAAAAAGTAAGCCTTTGATTGACTTCTTGTGAAACTCATGAATATTATGACAGATGAGATATTTCATATTTAGTGTGGGTTGCTTCTAGACTGGCCTTCATCAGGTGAGTAACTTTGTGACAGTGTTGTTGTCTTTGCCAGAAATTCCCCAAATTGTTGAAAGTAGCTGTGCAACAGTATCAGCAACATTGTATGATGATCAGCTATGAATGACTCAGCTCTTATCAACAACTCACTAAGAAAAATGATGTCCACATCTTGATAAAGAACTGATGGACTCCGAATGCAGGTTGAAGCATACTTTTTCACTTACTTTATTCTTTTTTTGTGGTTTTTTCATTTTGATCTATTTCTTCTTTCACAACTGTGACTAATATGGAAATGTTTTACATGATAGCACATGTGTAACCTATATCAAATTGCCTACCATTTTAGGAAGAGAGGAAGGAGGGAGGGAGAAAAATTTGGAACTCAAAATCTTATAAAAATGAATGCTAAAAATTGTCTTGACACGTAATTGGGAAAAATACTATTAAAAAAAGAAATTAGCTGTGTAACAATGGATAAGTTACCTAAACTCTTTGTGCCTCAGTTATTTCATATGTAAAATGAGGAGGTCAAAGATGACCTCTAAGTTTCTTTTCAGCTCTCAATTCTTTTTACTTTTTTTAATCAAGTTGGTTGGCTTGTGGTTTCTTTGCAAAGTAAAGGAAGCCGTTCTACCTCACATACATGATGGCAGTTCCACAATGAGGGCGTTAACTCTAATTCAGTTGAAGATCATAATTAAAGTGTGGCGTAGAATGCAGGTGGCATGATCCTTAATGTGAATTACAAGCATCAACAACCCCTACCCCTGCTCCCCAGTCATTAATTGGCTCTTATTAGTATCATAAAACTGAGCTAATAAGGACCACAGAAGTCATCTAGTTCAAGCCTCTCATTTTACAGATGAAAAAATTGAGCCCCAAGGAGATTAAATAATTTGCCCAAGAACACTCAGGTAATAAGCCTAAGAGACAGAATATGAACTTGGGTCTTCTGATTTCAGAACTTTTTTTCCAATTGTATCACAATGTTAGGCAAAACAATGTTATAAAAGCTAAAAAATGGTAGAAATAATGTTATACATAGATGATTGTTGGAATAATATTGTAGAGAGATTCAATCACTATGGTGAGGTGAGGTTTAATGAATTAATATTATCAAAAAATTGCATGGATCAGGGCAGCCTCACGTGGATAGGTCTGGGTTACTGAGCACACAAAAGACAGTGAAGAGGTAGAAAAGAAGCCAGTATCTTGGAGCTGGGTGTTGTGGACATTTCTGTTTCCGTCTCACTGCTGCACCAAAGGCAGTGCAGTTTATGAAGGTACTCTGATCTATCTTCCAAGAGCCCGATGCTTGATACAGGATATTGTTATTTTGGAGTATCTCATTACATAATCTGCCTAGTTCTTACCTTCTGACTCCACCGGGTTCAGCAGCCCATCTGGAGTGAAAAGATGAAAGAAAACCCTTCTTCTGTGGTTCCCTGGGGAAGGCAAGACATGCTCCCTGCCTCTGAGTACACTTAACAGAGATTTTCACTCTGAAGGTTTTTGACAGCCTGACCACAAACCTGCAAGGTGGAAAACTAGACTGAGTGTTATATGGAAAATAGGCATAGAACATGTTATTGTATGATGGCAAAAAACATTTACTGAGTGGCTGATGGTATTGTAGATGTTGTACAGAATACTGGAGCTGCAGTGAAATTAATTGTCTCAGTGCAGATAATTCTGCTTAACATGGTGAAGTTATCAGATGCCCATCGCTTCCAAGCCCTTTACCTATATTGCTGCTTATCAGAAGAAACACAGATGATAGTTCCCTGAGAGTAAATTTCTGGGCTCCCCCACCCCCTTGTCATAGATCAAAATTGCAATATGAAAAGATAATTCTTGCCAACTGTCAGATCCCATTAGAATTTCTGTAGCCCGATGCCATTTAAGGTAAACACACTGCATGAATTTACTGCCGTAAACTCATTGTATTTACATTTTGATTGTAAAATACTGTACAAATTGAATATGATTGCCTTCTCCATGGCTACCCTTTTGGTATTTGAAACTTTTGAAAATCCTCCTCATCTGGAATGTGGTAACAGATTAATACTCCCATCAGATGAGGGCACAGGAAATTGTCTTCAACAGTGGTATCCTGTGAGGATACTGTTAATTAGGAGTCATTTCCTGTGTTCTGACCACTTTCTAGCAGCACTACCCGGAGGTCCATTAGATGCCACATGACAGCTTTTGAGATGAAGCCCTCTGTCATCTATAAGACTTGTCTACATGTAGGGTTTGGAAATATTCACAATACAAATCATTTCCAGATCTACGTTGATTGTTAAGGTATTAAACAGTTGGAATCACATCGGGTTCCAGCAGTCTGGTGAAGAGTGTGCCCATCGCATATTGAAAGAAGCAAAGTCTGGCAGAGGAGATGTTTAGCTCTCTTCTCTAATCCTCAAGGGTCAAGGAAAAATTGTTTATTTTTGGTTTATCTATTTCCCTTTGCAAGGGATTTTCATAGCTAGAAGGGAGTTCTAATAGCATCCCATTCAATCCCTTTATTTTCCTAATGAAGAAATTAAAATACAGAAAGGTTTTTGAGTACCTCAACTTTCTAGAAGATCCGGGTTTCCAACCTAGTTCCCTGTTTTGTTTGCTTTCCATTGCACCATGTTGGGTGATAGGGGAATGATTTGGATTATGTGAACCTCAGCATCTCTTGGTTATAATTAGGAATAATACTAGTAAGAAATTCCAAAGTACTCCAATTCAAGAAAACATTCTTTGAACACCAACTAGGCACTAGGGATGCAAAGAATTTATGTACTTACGTGCTATTTATCTGTTGCCTCTCATTCAAGATATATTATTTCCCCTTTCCTTTTTCTTGTCATGTGAATGATAATAACAACAATAATAACTCGTTAATAATAACCCCCTCAGCCCATAATTGGGCAATTAGGTGGCTCAGTGGATAGAGTGCTGGGGCTGAAGTCAGGAAGATTCATCTTCCTGACTTCAAATCTAGCCTCAGATGCTAGTTGTGGACCCCGGGTAAGTCACTTAACCCAGTTAGCCTCAGTTTCCTCATCTGTAAAATAAGCTGGAGAGAGAAATGGCAAATGGATTTTTTGCCAGGGAGGCCCTAAATGGGGTCATGAAGAGTGAGGCATGACTAAAACAACTGAACGACAACAACAACAACCCATAACGTGAAGAGGGTGGCAGTGACAAAGTATGTAGCTTTTTATGGCTTTATATGTCTGTCAAATTGAGCTCTGGCTATCACCTTGGTTGGTACAACTGCTTCTAAGTACAGGGGAATAGACTGGTTAGTAGAGAGTTACATACTGGTCCTACCTGAAACCATTTGGATTATCCTCTTGACATGGAGGGCAGTGGAATTAATGGTACTCCTTCATGTTCTGATACCATAAACAAGTCAGAAATTTCAATACCCAACCTTCTAGAAATGCCCAAGTGTAGTTGCTGCTGCCCTCTGAAGCAGGTAAACCACAAACACACATGAATTAGACTACTATAACAACTAATTGGTCAATCAATAAACATTTAGATACCTTGTATATGCCATGTACTGTCCTAGGTGTTGGAGACAGAATTAAAAAATCCTGCTGCCAAGGACTTTACATTCTTTTTTGGGTAGACTATGTGCATATGTAAGTATAAACAGAATACATACAAAATGAATACGATGTAGTTGTGGGGGGGCACTAGTAGTTGGGAGAATTAGGAAAGGCTTCATGTAGAAGGTGATCCTTGAACTGCATTTTGAAGGAAGTTAGGGATTCTGTACTATGTCATAATAAAATCGGGAACACATCTTACCACTTACAGGCAAGGGCTTAATACTGCTTTTCCTGTCAATGGTACCTGTAGCTCCAAGTCACAAAACAATGTTCAATATCAATCAGAAACTACTACATAAGCTTCAGACACAAAGAAATCAGAGGAGCGAACCCTCAAAGAATAAGGATGTGGAAAAAAGCTGGTTATCTCTCATGTTGTGAAATAATGGAGGGAAATGACAAGAAATAACTTTACTGCTAAGCTCAGATTAAATGAAATAATACCTTAAATTGAAGAACTATTAAAATCTAAAGAGAGAAAAAGTGGAGACTGAGGTCATGAAAAGCTTCATTTGGCAAAACAATAATAATGATGATCAATATGCATAATTATCATAGCTGGCATTTACATGGCGTTTAAAGGTTGGCAATGCACTTTACATATGTTAATTCATTTGATTCTCACAACTCTGGAAGACAGGTGCTATCAATTATTACTATTTTACAGATAAGGAAACTGAGACACAGAGAGATTGTGTTTTGCCCGGGGTGACACAGCTAGTGACGGATTGGTAGAATAACATTTTAGAGGGATTCTACAGCTATGGTGAGGTAAGGTTGTAGTACATCAATCATATTCTTGCAAAATTATGTTGGTCAGGGGATCCTGATATGGGATGTCTGAGTTGTTGGACATGCAAAGTGAGGAAGTAGAAAAGAGGCCAGTATCTTGGAGCTTGGTATTGTGAACTTGTTTCCATCTTATTGCTGTACTGAAGGCAATGCAGCTCATGAAGGTAGTCCCTGGTTTCCCAGGAGTCTCATACTTGATACAGAATATTGTTATTTTGGAATATCTCATTACATAACCAGCCTAGTTCTTACTTCCTGGCTCCATATCAGAATTCACATTTAGTTCTTGCTGACTCTAAGTCCTGTGCTCTATATACTGCTCTACCTAGTCTCCTTCAAATTCTAGAAAGTCTATCTAATGATAAAATGGACAAAATCAATAATAGTATCAAAATATTTTGCCATCTAGAGTACTTTCAAATCTTGCTGTAATATTATTTCTTATACTAACCATTTCTGGCTCTTCCACAAGGTAGTCATGTAGCCTTGAGCAAACACAAATTTTCTGCATTTTTGTTTCCTTGCTAGTAAAACGAAGGGGTTGACCTAGATCAAATCTAAGCTCCCTTTTATTTCTTCCAGTTTCTTGGAAAGAGAAAGAAGAGAATAGAGTTGAGAATCCTAATCAATTTCTTGTAGACCATTGTGAGTTTGATGGCATGAAACCATCAGTATTTTTTAAGGTTTAAAATACACTACCAAGACTTTGGAGCTTCCCTCTGTGTATATGCAGTCACCATTACTATTGTTAAAAATCACAGGAGGAAAAGGTAGAGTTATCAAGGAATGTTGCTAAGGATAGTCATTAAGAACCACCATTGAGAAAGCTATTCAGACTTGGAGAAAGGCATTGGCATATTTCTGCGATGTCTAGCTGGCAAATGCCATAGAAAAGTTAGACAGCATATTATCCAGCTAGAGGCAATAAAAAAAGAATAACATGAAATAGAATTGAGAAAACAAAATTTAATGGAGATTCTAGATTCCCTTAGTCAGCAATTAGAAGCAAAAGTCCAAAGGCGACACATGTAGAACAAAGGACAAAAGAAATGATTCAAAATCAATCAAAACCTTTACTACAGAATCTTCAAAAATAAAGATATCAGAGGGGTGAATACTTAAGGAAGCATGTGAAAATTTTCTGTTTACCCAAGGTTCTGAGAAGGTGAGTAGAAGGAAAACACAAATTGTATCAAATAATAAACAGAAAACTTGTGCATTGGAGGAAGACAAAACATAAATACCTTGGTAGGCGGAGCTAAGATGGCGGCTGGTAAGCAGGGACTAGAATGAGCTCCATACAGAGTCCCTCCAAAAACCTATAAAAAATGGCTCTGAACCAATTCTAGAACGGCAGAACCCACAGAACAGCAGAGGGAAACAGGGCTCCAGCCCAGGACAACCTGGATGGTCTCTGGGTGAGGTCTATTCCACACGGAGCTGGGAGCTAGGAGCTGGGTGCTGGGAACAGAGTGGAGCAGAGCCCAGCCTGAGCGGCGTGGAACAACCAAACTTGGAGTCCGGCGGATGGGGCCCCTAGCGCCCTGAATATGTGAGCTGTGGCAGTTACCAGACCCCTCGACCCACAAACACCAAAGACTGCGGAGAAGGTTAGTGGGAAAAGCTGCGGGAGTGGAAGGAGTTCGCGGTTCGGCTTCCAGCCCCGGGGGCAGCGGAGGTGGGGCAGCTACAGTTGCTGCTGCTTCTGGCCTCAGGCCCACCTGGTGGGAGGAATTAAGTGGCGGATCAGAGCAGGAGTGCACAGCCTGCTGAAGATCTAAGCTCTGCCTGGGCTGGGGGTTCTTGGGGAAGGAGTAGTGCGGGTGAGACACAGCTGGCACCTCCCCCCCAAACGTGGAACATAGAACTCGTTAGTCTACAAGCAGTCATACCCCACTGAAAAACTCAAGGGTCAAGTTAGTTGGTTGGGAATATGGCCAGGCAGCGAAAGCACACCCAGATTCAGTCTCAGACTTTGGATTCTTTCTTTGGTGACAAAGAAGACCAAAACATACAGCCTAAAGAAGACAACAAAGTCATAGAGCCTACAACGAAAGCCTCCAAGAAAAACATGAACTGGCCCCAGGCCATAGAAGAACTCAAAAAGGAGTTGGAAAAGCAAGTTAGAGAAGTAGAAGAAAAATTGGGAAGAGAAATGAGAGTGATGCGAGAAAACCATGAAAAACAAGTCAATGACTTGCTAAAGGAGACCCAAAAAAATACTGAAAAATACACTGAAGAAAACAACACCTTAAAAAACAGACTAACTCAAATGGCAAAAGAGCTCCAAAAAGCCAATGAGGAGAAGAATGCCTTGAAAGGCAGAATTAGCCAAATGGAAAAGGAGGTCCAAAAGACCACTGAAGAAAATACTACTTTAAAAATTAGATTGGAGCAAGTGGAAGCTAGTGACTTGATGAGAAATCAGGATATTATAAGACAGAACCAAAGGAATGAAAAAATGGAAAACAATGTGAAATATCTCATTGGAAAAACCACTGACCTGGAAAATAGATCCAGGAGAGATAATTTAAAAATTATTGGACTACCTGAAAGCCATGATCAAAAAAAGAGCCTAGATACCATCTTTCAAGAAATTATCAAGGAGAACTGCCCTGATATTCCAGAGCCACAGGGCAAAATAGAAATTGAAAGAATCCATCGATCGCCTCCTCAAATAGATCCCAAAAAGAAATCTCCTAGGAATATTGTCACCAAATTCCAGAGCTCCCAGATCAAGGAGAAAATACTGCAAGCAGCCAGAAAGAAACAATTTGAGTATTGTGGAAACCCAATCAGAATAACCCAGGATCTGGCAGCTTCTACATTAAGAGATCGAAGGGCTTGGAATGCGATATTCCGGAGATCAATGGAGCTAGGATTAAAACCTAGAATCACCTACCCAGCAAGACTGAGTATCATGTTCCAAGGCAAAATATGGATTCTCAATAAAATAGAGGTCTTTCAAGCTTTCTCAGTGAAAAGACCAGAACTGAATAGAAAATTTGACTTTCAAACACAAGAATCAAGAGAAGCATGAAAAGGTAATCAAGAAACGGAAATTGCAAGGGACTTACTAAAGTTGAACTGTTTTGTTTACATTCCTACATGGAAAGATGATGTGTATGATTCATGAGACCTCAGTATTAGGGTAGTTGAAGGGAATATGCATATATATATATATGTTTATGTATATATATATAAGTGAATGTGTATGTATGTATATATCTATGTGTATATGTATGTGTATGTATGTGCTATATATATATATATACATATACATATATATATATATATGTAAAAGAGAGAGAGCAGACACAGGGTGAGTTGAAGATGAAGGGAAGATATCTAAAAGAAATAAAATGAAATTAAGGGATGAGAGAGCAACATACTGAGAGAGGGAGATAGGGAGAGATAGAATGGGGTGGATTATCTGGCATAAAGGTGCAAGAGGAAGCAGTTCTGTTGGAGGAGGGGAGAGGGCAGGTGAGGGGGGAATGAGTGAACCTTGCTCTCATCAGATTTGGCCTGAGGAGGGAATACCATACATACTCAGTTGTGTATCTTACCCCACAGGAAAGAAGAGGGAGGAAGATAAAAAAAAATAAAAGGGGGGGGGATGATGGAGGGGAGGGCAGATGGGGGTGGAGGTAATCAAAACAAACACTTTGGAAAGGGGACAGCGTCAAGGGAGAAAATTCAATAAAGCGGGATGGGTTGGGAAGCAGCAAAAGGTAGTTAGCCTTTCACAACATGAGTATTGTGGAAGGGTTATACATAATGATACATGTGTGGCCTAGGTTGAATTGCTCGACTTCCTAGGAAGGGTGGGTGGGAAGGGAAGAGGGGAGAGAATTTGGAACTCAAAGTTTTAAAAACAGATGTTCAAAAACCAAAAAAAAATATTTTTGCATGCATCTAAAAAATAAGATACACAGGCAATGGGGCGTAGAAATTTATCTTGCCCTACAAGAAAGGAAGGGAAAAGGGGATGAGAGGGGAGGGGGGTGATAGAAGGGAGGGCTGACTGGGGAACAGGGCAACCAGAATATATGCCATCTTGGAGTGGGGGGGAGGGTAGAAATGGGGAGAAAATTTGTAATTCAAACTGTTGTGAAAATCAATGCTGAAAACCAAATATGTTAAATAAATAAATAAATTTAAATAAATAAAAGGAAAAAAAAATAAATATTTTGAAAATGATACCTTTATCAGAAAAATTTGCTGCAAAGATTTCCTGTCCCCCACCCCAGTTATCCATTTCCCTTTAATTTTAACTACGTTTGATATATTTTGTGCAAAAAAGTTTAAACTTTACATAATCATAATTGTCCATCTTACATTTTGTACTACTTTATATCCATTGTTTTGTTAAGAACTCTTCCTCTATCCATAATCCTTTAATTTGGTTATGATGTCATCTTTTATATTCAAGTCACGTCCATTTGAAGTATGTCCTGGGATATGATGTGAGATGTTTTTCTATATTTAACTTCTTTCCAGTTTTCCCGGAAGTTTTTGTCAAATAGTGAATACTTGTCTTAGTAACTGGAGTCTTTGGATTTATCAAATACTATACTTATGTGTTTGCATCTATATGTTGTACACTTAATATGTTCCATTAAATGGCCTCTATATTTTTAACCAAAAAAAAATACCTTGGTATCTTCTAAGTAAGACACACTGAGCATAAGCCATCAAGGAGAAATCTGTGCCTGAAAATGTTAAGGGACTTATTGGCATCCTGAATTCAAAGTTGATAGGAAGAAGACATTCAAATCACCTAACATTTACATAGTACCTGGTCTTATATTCAATTTTAAAATTGTAAAATGGACCATAACAGATTTAGAAAGTTTTCTAACAAAATTCTGCATAATATTTAGGAAATGCACTTCCCCTCACCTTAACACTTCCTCATCCAAAAAAAAAGAGAAAGAAAGTTGATAATGTCTTCAAAATATATCATATTCTGATAAAAAAAGTACAGAAATTCTTTTGAAATAAGTAGACATCACTTCACCGAGCAATGATAAAGGCTGATAATAGGTATATTCCATTGGATTTGTCAAATGTAACCCAACGTGCTTTACCTTTAGAAGGAATAATTATTATCATTATAATAGTTGACATTTATATGATGCCTTCTATGTGCCAGGGGTGATACTAAGCATTTTACAAGTATTATCTTACTTTATCCTCACAACAAACTTGGGACGTAGGCATTATCATCCTTATTTCAGACTTCAAGAGGAAACAGGCATTTAGCAGAAGTTAAGTGAGTTGTTCAAGGTCACACAGCTAGTAAGTAAGGAGTCTACAAAAAAGCCAAGATTCAAGAGTGAAATCCAAAGGCTTTCTGTGGCTGACATATACAAAAACTCAGCAAAAAATATGTTGACAAAGACGTGTTGGACAAGTGGCTCTCATTTTGGTGTGCTTATAGAAATGGGGCGGTTAATGATATACATTTCTATCTAGTCATTGCTACTAGAAATCAGAGGAAGGTTATCCTTAAGAGGCTTGGACCTATTGATCAGTGCAAATCACAGAAGAGGTAGAAATTCTGCAACACATAGTTCGAAAACAAGTTAAAGAATTTACCCCCTAGTGAAATGTGACTTGGTGACTAAAATAAGATTTCCATCTTCCTCGGACTTAGCAACAGTTAGTCTCCTTACTACAAACACTGACCTAAAAATATCGTTGAGAACTCAACCAGCAAACTGTACTGGAAACAGAAGCTTATCACTCACTGACTACAACACTGCCCAGATACAACGCTGATCCCTAGAAATAAGAATGTTGTTAAGTAAGTGTTGCCATACTAAGAATTCATCTCTAAGCTGCATGAATTATAAAGCTTTCAAAATATAGTGTCCTATTAGAAGTCAAAATTACGTGGGAATAGCATGAGGTATATATCACCACATCATCGTGCTGCTACTGAAGTTTTCCTAAAATATTTTCATCGAGCAGAAATGAAATGGATTTGACATCCATATACTCTTTAGTAAATTATCTTAAAGTAATTTTATCCACTTGTGCAAAATGCGTTGTCCATCGAATGTTAGATATATAAAAAAAAATAGCAACATAGTGACTTTTCTGACTACATTGAAAAAGGTAAGAATCATGAGAGAATAAAAACAATAATATCTGGTATTTTAGGGTACTTTGAAGTTTAAAAGCATTTTATGGGGCAGCTATGTGTCCCAGTGAGTAGAGCACTGGCCCTGGAGTCAGGAGAACCTGAGTTCAAATCCGGCCTCAGACACTTGACACATGTACTAGCTGTGTGACCTTGGGCAAGTCACTTAACCCCAGCTGCCCTGCCGAAAAGCAAAAAAAAAAAAAAAGATTTAAAAAAGCATGTTATGCCCACTATCTCCTCTAAGCCTAATGAAAACTGTGAGAGTTAAATACAGATATTATCATCAGCATTTCACAGATGAGGAAATGAAAGCTCAGGTTAAATTACTCATCCACAGTCATCCATGTAGGTAAGTGATGGTGGTAGGACATGTCTTATTGACTCCAAGTCTTGTACTCTATCCACTAGATCTTTTCTCTATCCTAATTCTTTGTAAGTAGCCATTGGTAACGTGGCCTATTTTTGCCTATGACGGTTATTTGTTGTTATTGTTTTTTTATATTTATTTCGAGATTGCAGTGTTCGCTGTTGTGTAGATGCAAGATAACCAAAATAAGAGCATACTCTCCTTCTTAAATGAAGTATTACTTGCTGTCATTTCAGTGTTAAGAAAGCCTTTGTATGGCAGGGAACTGGAGGTCAAGGCCTTGCCATGTGTCTGAAGTCAGATGTACTGGAATCAGAAAACACAAATGTTGGAGATCATGGAAAGACAGGGAAGAGACAAGATTCAGATCTGAAGGTAGGAGCAAGGACAGATGCAGAAGCCAGAGGAGTAGTGAATCAAGAAGCAGATTAAGCAGTCAGAACAGCAGACACAAAGCATCAACAATATGGAGACAATAACTGAGGTAACTTCCATCTCAGTTAAAATCTCTTCATATACTCCTTACTCCAGGAAGAGGCCAATGGCTGGATTCCCTGGGCATGGCCTACTGATGCTTAGTGATGTGAGTAGAAGATGTAATATGGTAGGAAATAGTAAGCAGAGTTTTGAATTGAAAGGAACTTTAGAGATCTTTTAGCCCAATACCTTTTTACTAATGAGGAAATTGAATTGCAAAGAGAATAAATGACTTCCTCAAAGTAAGTAGTATAGGTAAGATTTGAACTCACACTATACTTCCAAAGTCAGTATTTTCTCTAATGTACTATATTTAGATGACATCCTTATTGTTTAATGGGGAAAGAAGACACAAACACAGTTTTCAGCCTCTATTACTTGTCACATTCCCTTCCCCCATCCCTTTTTGGTTTTGTTTTATTTTTTGGCATGGAATGCTTGACTTGAATTATTCATGAAGGGAAAACTCCTGTTCTAACATAAAGTGTGTATGTGTATGTGTGTGTGTGTGTGTGTGTGTGTGTGTGTGTGTGTGTGTGAGATTTGGGAGAGGAATGGTGAAGAATAACAAAGTCATCAGCATTTGGAGGTCTCCATGCCAGCCCTGGTCAAAGTATAGATGCAGAGCTGGCCACTTCCACATTGTTTTAATGAAATTGAGAAGTTAATGAAGAAAGCAGCTTAATGGGGAAGAGAAGTATGCAGGAATTGTACATACTAGGCTCAGGGTCCTCCATTTTGCAAATATTTTGATTGGTGCAAATTTGTTAATTGAGGCAATTGATTTTCACCTGAAAATGGTCGCAATATCTAATTCATTAAAGCCTAAAATAACATCCTTTGGGCTAAATAGGGCCATTCCATTCCTAACCTCTTAGTGATGTATTAACAGTGTGTAGGCATTTGAGTGCATATCTTAAAAAGTGCCACATTAACAGGAATCTACTCTGGAAAATTAAAAAAAAATTTAACAGTGCACACGCGCTTAGGGTGGGGGAAGAAAAAAAAAACATGGCCTCCAGCTCCTGTCCTCCTCTTCAGCAGCATTTTAAGGTCTGTGTTTAATATTGCCAGGCCTGCTTGAGTGATAAATGTAACTGTATAAAAATTACTTATTACAAGCTGTCATGTTGCCTCACTCACATCGGCTGGGCTGGAGGCATTGTACATAAAACTCTCAGCTCCACCTTGACAGCATCAGCCGGGCTGGCTTTAAAGTAAAATGCTTTCAGTCATGAATACAAAACATAATTTACCTTTTCATAATACTTCAGTTTGAAACACTTTGGGAAAGCTCGTGTTACCGTCAAACCTCTACCTGAGTGGAGTGAGAGGAACCTGTGAATTCCAAGCTGTCATTTGAAATGTGCTGCTGCCTTACATCAGTTTTTTCTTTGATGAAACCTTAAGCTGGTAAATTGTGGGCCCTCTAATTTTTAAAAGTTGTGTTTATGCTTAATTCCTTTTTGCAACTCTTTACTGACAAGATGCTGTCAAGGTGGGATTAGGTAGATCACTAAATTGGAATATAGAATTGGAATTCTTGCTTCTGCCTTCCCCCTCCCCTCACCTTAAAGCACCCCTGTCTTATAACTTTATGTTTAAGGGGTCATAGAGCATGCATTGAACCATGAACTCTTAAGAAAACTTTTTCGTTTACGTATAGAGTCCTGTTACCTCAAATGCTTTATAACCAGTATAACCTTCCAACCACTGGCCAGGACCAGTGGGATCATCATTGGCCATGCCATTGTAAAGCCTCATGGACTTGTGTGTTAGTTCCATACTGCTGTTTAAACACAACAGGCCCCTATAATCTGTGGATGTCAGCTGGATGGAAATCGAATGTGAAGGCTCCTAGGAGACTCTCTGAAGAACAGCTGATTCATTGTGACTGTTTTTATAGTTAGTCATGATGCGTACAGTATGTGAGCATCCCATCTTCAGGGGTGTTTGCCCACCAGCCTCCCTGCCACATTGGCAGAAATGACCCCTACACCAAGCACAATCGGAATGGAGCTGCAGATGTACCCCTTGAGCCCAGATTCTTTCTGACAATGTTCACATTCAGTTAGGGCCCAAAGTGCTTGTACTTGTCAGTAAGGATAAATAATGAAGAAATATCCCCCCATCCCCCATTGCCCTTTGGAGAGTGAAACAGAATTGCCCTAGGAAAGACTTTTCTTTGCCACTTTCTTCCATGGAAGCTCCCACCTTCCTCTATCAGTACAAATACTTTTTAATTTCTCCTTCCCATCCACAGTTAGGACTGCCTGAAAAAAGGAGCCAGTTTGAAGAGAGACAGTTGTGTCACCATACTTCCATTTTTGAGATAGAGATGAAGTGAGAGTTGCTTTTGAAGGGCTTTTACAACTGTATAAAGTCAATTTGCATAAAATCAATATGCTTGAGTTTCTGATTATCTCAATTTAATTTCAATTCAAATCAAGCATTTAAAAAATGCCTACTTACTATGTGCCAGACACATAGAGTGCCTAGGAGCTAGGAATGCAAAGACAAAACTGAGACATTGTTTGCCTTTGAGGAGCTTATATTTAAGGTGTGGAGAGATATGTATGACTTTTCCATAGATATGCTGAATAAGACATATATAAAATAAATAAAAAGTAATTTTTGGAGGTGGGCAGTGTAGACAGTGGAAAATTGTAGACAGGGAAATTTAAAAAGCCTGTTTTAGGAAGTTGCCAGCAAAAATGACTTTGATGGAAGCTAGGAGTTTCAGGAGTTAGAGATGATAAGGAAGAAAATTCTTGCCCTGGGGGATAGACTGTGAATAGACATGGAGTCTGGAGATGAAATGTCCTGTAACAGCAAGTAGGCCAGTTTGGTTACAGTGGAAGGACCCCTTGGATCTGGTGCTTGCCCTCAAGGGATTAGAATCCAGTAATAGATGTCTGGGACATCTTACAAGCAACTAAGTGGATAAGTTTTAGTGAGTTGCCTATGACTTGATAGGTTAAATGATTTGCTTAGGTCCACACAAGTATTGTCACAGGAAGAACTGGTACCCTGGTAGTCCAGCCTCTTTGTCTAACATTTAATTTGCCCCATGTCCATAAAGGACAAAAACAAGTAAATCATTACGAACGTTTTCTGAGTTGTGGACTCCTCTGGCAGTCTGGCTTTCATCAGACTAACATTTTTAAATGGGTAAAATAAAATACATAGGGATTACAAAATAACCAATTATATTAAAATAGTTATCAAATACATATTTAAAAAAACAACCAAAACACAAGGCCATAGCCCCCAGGGCAAATATACCTGAAGCAGAGTAAGATAAATATCTCAGAGGTACAAAGTGTTATGAAAATTAAAAGGATAAGATCAACTGTGATTA